>NC_138381.1:74108050-74225133 GCF_054177405.1 Leptonychotes weddellii
AGAAGAAACAACAACCCAGAGGGGCTTCCAGTTCGTCATCTGCTATTAATCTCCCTGCCCCCGACCAATACTGCTGAGTCCTTCCTATTTGTAGGGTGGAAAGAAGAGGGGATTGCCTCTGATCCTCTGTTTTCATCTGAGATAATTAAAAACTGTTTTCCTATTAACCTGTTCCACTGATGTCTGTCTGCCTAGCCTCTTTTCTTTGAACCTCCTTGCTTGTGTCTCTATGGAATCATGTTGGTCCTTTGCACAACTCTACAGGGATTTGGTCTAATATCTGTCTTCTGAAGGTCCTATTTGCTTACTGATCACTGGACAATCTCAGGTTGAGACAATGTGGCAGTCCCCCACAGTGTCTGCATGGACAGCCAGTGAATATTCCCCTTCAAATGCACCTCCTGGAATATGTTAGTTGTTAGCTGTTACTAAAGCCATGAATTACTATCCCTGAGTGACCCTTTCATCCTCTCCAGCTCCCTTCACCAGCTAAAAATGACTTATGGGGTAGAAATGGCAAATATATAGCATTCAAGTGGCCACTGCCATCTCACATGCCAGTGGCAGACATTACTAATGGATTGCCCACTTTTACCCCACCTTACCTTTCATCTAACCACTGATGAATCTGGTCAGCTGGATCTCTACAGTAGAGCTCAAATCAAATCAATTGTTGCCCATCCTCCATCCTCCACCATTCTTTGCTCAGACACCTAAAAACACCTTGAACCTGACCTTCTAGCTTCTCCGTCTGTTCCCTTTCCCAGAGTGACTTTAAAAAAAAAAAGCTTTGATTTTTTAAATATAAACCAGATACTGGCACTTCCCTACTGAAAATCCTCCAATGGCTTCCCATCGCAATTAGAATAGGATGCCAACTCTCTCCTATGCTCAAGCCCTGCAAGACCTGGCCTTCTTGGTATGTACTGTCAGCTTCTCCCAACTGGAATGGGAATTCCTAGAATTATTAATCCTACTGTACAGATGTACACTAGCCGTCCAGTGTAAGGCAGTGGCCCTAGTGCCTTCAGCAGTGCCTGGCACATCAAATGTTTATAGACTAAATAGACTCTCTTTCGCTGATCCAGAATGTGGTGTAAGAATTCTTCTCAACGTGACATTCTAGGAAGCTACTGCTGAATTGTCAAAGTTTGCATGCACGATGCAACCTACATTCAAAGCTTGTCTGGGCAAGTCTACCCACCTCCAGTTATTTGGGAATGAGGCAATGTATAAATAAATAAATAATTTTAGCCCTCCTGACCAGCTTACTTGCTTTCATTACATGTACAGAAAAATTTAATCCTTTATTCTTTGTAGTGGAAAATGTTTTGGTGAAGCTAAGCTTTGGGTCCAACAGGGCTGTTGACGGGATCCCTCAGCTTGGGTGTCTGATGACAGGCACCTTGCTGAGTCTGTGAGGAACTTCATCTGTGTTGGGACCCATGCATCAGTGAGGCCGCACTGCAGAGAAAGATGCTCGGGAAAGCCAGGCCATGTGCTGCTACCTCCTTAGGACATCACCCTTCACAACGGGTTGAGTCACCATGATGGCTGGAAATAGGTTCTAGAAAATCTAAACTTCTGGGAGGCCCAGGAATCCCAGAACTAGAGGAACCACTGGGAGGCAGAGGAAAAATAATCCAAAAAAGGGAGCCATGATTGGGGTGAACTCTGGTTTCCCTGTCCAGGGACATCCGGGAGCAAAAGGTGAACATTTCTGGTGTTTCTGCCAGGTTTCTTGGGGAACAGGGATGCTGGCAGGAGGAAAAGTGGATGGAGGGAGAGAAGAGTAATTAGTGCTATTAATTACATCTCAACCACAGCCTGCATTTCTGCCCCGGGATTAAAGAAACATTCATTTGGAACGACTATTAAGGTCTTAAATTCAATGCTTCACAAATCAGGGCGGTGGAATGAAAATTCTTTCTCTGTAGGGACCAGGAGGCAGAGAGCAGAGAATTTTCTATTCAGGTTGCTGCAGCCCAGCTGGAAAAGCCCAGGCTTGTGAGCCAGGGTGGAAGATGGTTTGCTGGTTATTGTTGTTGGCGGGGCTTTTTTTTTTTTTTTCCTAAAGCTGCTTCAGGCGGGGATGTGTTCCAAATGTATAATCTAATATGCTATAAAAGTCACTAATGTGATTATACTTTTATATCATATTAGAGAAAATGAATACTAATTCAATACCAAACACTAATTCGGTAGAACCCCAAATTGCTGAGAGGCTGCAAAACATTTACTGGGCTGAACTTCCCACGGCTGATGCCTGAGAGTCATGGAGTTTTTAGGACTTGCCACATCCAGTTTGTAAGTTGGGCAGTCAGAGATTCCGGGGTCTGCTGGGGTCTGCCATCTCCCCTGTGGTGGACAGATATCAGAGTGGTTCCTCTGGGGAATATATATTTTGCCCTCTTATGGGGCACTTCTCAATGCTCCGAAGAATTTTTCAAATCATAAGGAATGCAAATCCATTTGAATTTTTAAATTAAGCATGTTGTTCGACAGGACAGCATTGGCAGATGGGAGACAGGCTGCCTCTAAATCCGAGTCAAGGTTGAGAACAGCTTCTCGGAAGGAAGACTGCCAAGAACTGTGTCCTAGGAACTTATATTAATGGCCAACATTTACTGAGCATTTACTGTGAGACAGGCACTGTTAAATGCTTTCCTTCCATTCATTCATTCAACGCTCAAGAGGATCCTATGAAATTGTAACCTTTTTTATGTCTACTTGACAGATGAGGAAAATGGAGATTCAGAGAGATGAAGTGACTGGTCTAAGGTCTAAGAGCTGGGATGCCAGGCTAGGCTATCTGGCTCCAGAGCTGCATTCTTAGTCACTTAACTTAATTGCTTCTAGGAGTCAGGCCCACTGAAGTGACAATTACACTTTACCCGCATTATCTCATGTTACTCTCGAGATAACTCTTAGGTTGATTTATTATTAATCCTATTGTACAGATGAGCAAACTAAGGTTCAGAAAAGTGACCTAACTTGCTCAGTGTCACAAACTACAAAGGAAGCTTCAGAGCCAGGACTCAGACTCAAGGCTGGCTACCTCCAAAGCCAGGGCTCATGACCACTTTACCACAAAGTTCCCTCCCAAGTTCCCAAAACAAAGGCCACAATCCTCAGAAGATCCCCGTACCTTTCCCTGCCCAAAGTGCTGTTCAATAGCCCCTCTCACACCAGCCTCTCTATATCCTGGAAACTTTTCTCCTCCCACTTCTCACTGGAGAGTCCAGGGAAGGGCAGTTTGGGTCAGCTTCTGGGACAATTCTTATTCCCTGAAATCTCTCTCATGGGATGCCAGACTCCTTGTTCCTTCCATACCTCCATCTCATGGGTACACCGTCCCATTTTATTATCAAACATCACCTACATTTCCCATCCTGGCCAGCCACATCCAGAAATGCAGGGCCAGAATTACGATGTGTCGGCTCACCTTCATAAATAATATTTTGCAATTTCCTTGTCCGGGGGCATGGATAAATTATTCTTCTGCGTCAAGGTTACGATGATCAAAAAGGTGGCCCAGCTGGCCTTCCTCGAGAGTGGGGATAAAAAGGAGCCTCTGATTACATCGAGGCGCCAGGCTGAGGGGGAGCCCCAGGCCCTGGGCTTCTGCTTTGTGGCTGCACAACAATCAGATATCTGAAAATGCATGAACTCTGATTTTAAGGTCCTGCTGGAGAAGGAATTGACGTGACAAGCAAGTCTGACTTTCACATCATTCATAGGGGTTGACAGAAAGAGCCTGATTAGAGCACAGTTAGCACCGTTTCCTTGTTCCCTTCACTGAGAGCACCCTGCCACAGTCTCTCTCACATACACACACACACACACACACACACACACACACACACAAGCGCTCTCTCTACACAGGGTGTTATGGACTGAATTGTGTCTTCCAAAATTCTTATGTTGGAGTCTTAACCTTCATTACCTCAGAATGTGACCTTATTTGGATATTTGGAGATAGGGTCTTTAGAGAGGTGACCAAGTTAAAATGAGGTCCCTAGTCCAATATGACTGGTATCCTTATAAAAAGGGGAAATCTGGACATAGATATGCATAAAGGGAGAAGTGCCTGGTGAACATGAAGATGGCCATCTGAAGCCAAGGAGAGACCCCTCAGAAGAAACCAACGCTGCTAACACCTTGATCTCAAACTCCAGAACTACAAGAAAATATATTTCTGTTGTTGAAGCCACCCGGTCTGTGGTATTTTGTTATGGCTGCCTGAGCGAATGAATGTACTGAGATACTTTAAAAAAGTTCCAGAACCAAGGTATCAAGTGGATCCCACTGGAAGACAGTCATCAATAATATCTGAGGCTAATTTGTGTTCTTAATTATATATCTGCTTATGGTCTGTCTGTCCCTACTAGAATAGAAGCTTCATGAGGGCAGGCATATCTGTCCACCACTATATCCCCAGAAGCTAGAACAGTGCCTGGCTGAATGAATTCACTGAATGAATGAATCAGAATGAATGCTAGAATGAACAAATGCCAGAAAGAATGAATTTTGCTTTCACACACTGCAATTTGGAAGAATGCATCCTTCTACCTGGAAGGATGGCAGGTAGAGATGCCTCTTAAAACCAGAATTCAGTGACCTACCCCAGCAAGAATATCCCTATACCTTGGGCTGTTTCGTGGGCAGCAGAGAATAAAAAGCAAAGGATGGTTTTGCCCCCAGCTCTAACAGCCACCTACCGCCCACTCCTCCACTGCCATTTCTTTAGGTGCTCAATAAATATTCAATGAAAAACTACACAAATGGCAATAGAAAGCCCAATTCTTGATAACCACTTAGAAATGACCAAGGAGATGGCCAGGCAAAATCCAGGAGCACCTGATGGCGGGAAGCGGCCTGGCCAGCCTTCTGGGACTTCTCAGCCAGCCAAAAGATCTCCCTGCCCTCCCAGGGAAGGCCTGGCCGTCAGCACTGAGGATTGGTGACAGCACAGCCCACCCCTCCCCACACACGCTTATGACAGTCCCCCACCCAGTCTTAGCAAGATGGCAGCAGGCTACAGCCTCCCCCTCTGCCGCCTGCTCTTCATGCATCCAGTAGGCGCCCAATTCTCACTGCCCTCCCAAATCTGGACAAAACTGCGAATTCTCCCTGTCAGTGCTGTATATCACTTTGAGATATATACCATATTAGCAGAAAGAACTGAATTATATTGCATTCATGATGCAATTAAACACTTCACTAGGAATCAATGTAAAACTGATGAGGCCTGAAAGTAGTGCATATGGCTTAGAACATTATAAAACATTACCTTCACTCAAATCCTTTTCAGTAGCAATTTAAATCTTCTTACAGTTACTGCTGCCAATGGTAAACCATCTACTGATTCATAACAGTGCATGGTAACGAATGAATTTTTTTAAAAATTTATTCAACTACTAAATTACCCATGAAACCGGAATAGCTGACAGGAGTAATCTGAATTATTATTAGCTCTGCAAGTATTCTGCATTAGCCAATTTAAAACCACGGTTCTCAGGCAGGAACCAGTTAGTACAGCCAGAGTGTTAAATGGCTGCAATAGTTCTTCATTTTACTGCTGCTTACATTTAAAGGTCAAGAGATAAAAATTACATATGACTCCAAACATAGGAAGGGTGTTTATCTTTTTCTACGAATCGGGTCAGTTGTAAACTTTAAGAAACATCTGAGATGCAATTGTACAAACTCAAAGGCCTTTGGCATATTCAGAGATCAGAAGGCTGGGGGCGTGGGGTTGTTTCTTCTCCCTCCTCTATCACCGCAAAGAAAGATGACATGCCCCTCTTCTTCGTGGTCCTGAAACTTGCTCCCCCCTACCCCCAAATCTAGTCCCTGTTTTTCCTCTCTGACCTCCAACACGGCCCCAGCTTCTCCCAGTGCTTGGGCAGCTCTGGAAGGATCTCAAAGGCATGGAGAGAAGAAGTCACAGGAGTAGAAGCCCCCTCTCCACCAAGAGGTCATTGGGTCCAGCCCTCTACCTCCCGCCTGGGGTAGCAGCAAGACTGAATCTTCCAGGGCCCAACCCCTTCTCTAACTGCCTTCTTGTCCACGCCCACCGCCTATTGGTGTGTCCCCCCCCCCCCCCCGCCCACCTTCAAAAGCCCAGGGGAAAAACCAAAGTGAGAGAAATAAATAAAGAAGCAGCTTTCTCCGGGAGTCCAATGTTATCAATGCATGACTGAACAAGGACCATAAAGCACAAGCCTTGCTTCTCTCCATGGCTCAGGCAAGATGGGCATGTGGGTTTTGAGCTCTGTAGAAGGAAGAGAAGAGCTAAGCAAACTCAAGGCATCTTTTTTTTTTTTTTCTTAAATTTCCTTTCTTTGGGGGAAGTTTTTTTTCCCTTTAGCCACCAAGTTAATATATGCTCACTATAAAAAATTCAAGTGACAGAGAAGCACACAAAGAAGAAAGTTTGACAGCCCCATCTTTCTACTCTGATTTGGCCATCAATAATGATTTAGTACCTACTGTGTGCCAGGACACTGGGGATACAGAAGTGAACAAAACCACTGGAACACTCTGGGGTCCACCCCCCTTCCGGGCTTTTCTCTACTCATGAACTAACATGTACATTCATAGGTAGAATTTTTCCCCCAAATGGGATCCTAGTCTACCACTTTCTTTATTCATCCAACAAAATGTCCCGACATCTTTAATGGAAAAGTTACAATTCCACTATGTGTGTGGACCATGTACGTACACACACCTGCATGGACTTTTTTTTGCTAGTATGAACCATCTTACAAATGAGCACTGTTCAAGCTACAAGTAAGGGTGGGCCCAGCCTTATGCCAAAAGGGATGTTCAAGCTATCTGGGCATTTTAAGGGTGCGGGGGTCTGGGCAGTGGGGACTCTCCTGTGAAAAAATCCTTTCAAAAGGCAAAGAAAGCATGTATACCCCCTATCCGCCCCAGTAATCCTTTGTGCACAAGCTGATGATGTCCATCCGTTGATGTGGCTTTAAACACGGGCTCTCCCGAGTTTGTGAGAAGCTGCCACTTGCAGGCCAGCGAATCTATCTTGGTGAGAGTGACAGCGACTATCTGATATCCTCTGGGCTGCCAGGAGGTCCCCGTAAAACCAGTGGGTCTAACTGGGGGTGATTTTGCCCCCTTGGGACATTTGGTAATGTCTGGAGACATTTTTGGCCACCTCACTTTGAGGGGTGTGGGAAGTATGTGCTGTTGGCATCTAGTGGAGGGAGCCAGGGATGCTGCTACGAAAGCAACAATGCCTAGGATGTCCCCCCACAACAAAGGATTAGCCAACCCAAAATGTCAGTAGCGTCAAGTTCAACCTTGCTTTAATCAAAGTCTGGGGCAGACTAGGGTGGTATGGTTGAAAGACAGATGTGTGTTCCAAGTCCAGTTCAGCCATTTGCCAGCTGTGTGACCTTGGACAAATGTATTAACCGCCCTGAACCTCAGTACTGTTCGTGTCCTTAACTACTTATTAACAGTATCTACTTAGGGTTATTGGGAGGCTTCCATGAGATAATCTGTGTCAAGTATGCAGTGCAGCATCATTTATTATCACTGGTATTATCAGTACGAGCAGCAGTAATGAAAGCAGTATTTTTATTGTGGTAAAATATACGTAGCATAAAATTTACCATTTTCAACCCTTTTTAAGTGTATAGTTGAATAGCATTAGTGTGCACCCATCACCACCATCCACCTCTAGGACTTTTTCATCTTGCAACACTGAAACTCGGTACGCATAAAACATGAACTCCCCAGCCCCTGGCAGCCACCATTCTACTTTCTGTCTCTATGAACTTGACTCCTCTGGGCGTCAATCATACAGTATGACACAACGGAATCATACAGTATCTGTCCTTTTCTGACTGGCTTATTTCACTTAGCTTAATATCCTAAAGATTCATCCATATTACAGCACGGGTCACAACTGCCTTCTTATTTTATTTATTTATTTTTTTTAAGATTTTATTTATTTATTTGTGAGAGAGAGAATGAGAGACAGCACATGAGAGGGGGGAGGGTCAGAGGGAGAAGCAGACCCCCCGCTGAGCAGGGAGCCCGACGCGGGACTCGATCCCGGGACTCCAGGATCATGACCTGAGCCGAAGGCAGTCGCCCAACCAACTGAGCCACCCAGGCGCCCCTGCCTTATTTTAAAAATTAATTATTTATTTTTGTGAGAGAGAGAACACGAGCAGAGGGAGAGGCAGACTCCCCACTGAGCAGAGACCCCCCCCCGCACCCCCAATGCGGGACTCAATCCCAGGACCCTAGGATCATGACCTGAGCCGAACAACTGCCTTCCTTTTGAGGGCTGAATAATATTCCATCATATGAATAGACCACAGTTGTTTATCCACTCATCTGTCAATGGACACTTGGAATGCTTCTACCTTTTGGCTGTTGTAATTTATGCTGCTGTGGACATGGGTGTAGAAATACCTGTTCAAAATCCTGCTTTCAATTCTTTTGGGTATATACCCAGAAGGAGAATTGCTGGACTATATGGTAATTCTATTTTTAATGTTTTGAGGAGCTACCATACTATTTTCCACCACAGCTGCAGCACTGTACTAGAAGAAGTATTTTTAGGGACAGGCCAAGGACGAGGTCCTGGGTGGAGAATCTCCCTTGCCCAGTCCGTCCATGTGTCGGGGGATCTGGACCACCCAAAAGTCTCACTTACCAAGCCCTCCCGGATACATCAGCTTCCTGGGCACATCTACCTGGGTCTTTTCCACCTCTGGCTGTAGTACCTCAGGGGTCTGCTCCAGGCCAGCAGCTGTGCCTTCCTCCTCCTCTGCCACGTGACCCCCCACGACAGCCTTGCAGGTGCTCAGCTCCAAGGAGGCACATCATCCATTTTCATACTGTCTCCTCTCAATGCCAGAGTCAAACCTGGCTCCATGTGATCTAGCAGTCGGGGCCCCCAGCCTCCAAGAGCTGGATCCTGGAGCTGGGAGAGTGAGAGGGCCTCAGGCTTCTGCTCAACCCCTCACTCCACATGTGGATGTGCTAGGGAAGAGGGGGCTTCCCTGGGCAGGCAGTGCACAGTGCATGCCCTTTGGGCTATGGGGATAGAGACAGTGAGAATGGATCATGGGGACATAAATCCCAGCCGTTTCTGTGCTGCTCTGATCTGGCCACCTTCCCAGGGGAGCAGAATGCCAGGTCCAGGAATCAGACAGATCTGGGTTCCAATTCCAGCTCTGTGAGCACCTACGAAACCGTGTTACACCCTGGGCACTCTGTAGATAATTTCCCATAGTTCATCTCATTTGTAACTTTCATATCAGCCCTGGGAGATCAGAGCTATTGTCACCTCCATTTTACAGAAGAGGAAACTGAGGCTCAGGGGACTGACGCAATTCTATCGCAGTTGCGCAGAACTGTTAGTGGTGGAGCTGGGATTCAAACCCAGGGGGTCTCAGTTAAAACTCTGACCATTATACTAGACTGCATGTAGCACTCGACTTGTTACTGACCCTGACTCTTTACTCTTCTATAAAATGGGATAATGAGAGAATCCACGTGTGGCAAGCAGTACACATTGGCCCTCCCAAAGCTATTCCAACCCCCTTCTCCTTTATCATCTGCATTTGTTTGCTAGGGCCACCACAACAAAGTATCACAGACTGGGTAGCTTTAAATAACAGAAAATCCTTTTCTCACAATTCTGGAGGACAGAAGTTTTAGATCGAAGTGTTGGCAGGGTTGGCTTCTTCTGAGGCCTCTCTCCTTGGCTTGTAGATGGCTGTTTCCTGTGTCTTCACATGGTCTTTCTTCTGTACGTGTATGTCTTGTCCTATTCGCCTCTTCTTATAAGGACAGCAGTCATACTGGATTAGGGCTCACCCCAATGATCTTATTTTAACTTAACTACCTTTCAAGGTCAAGGTAATTCCTATGTCCAAATATAGCCACATTCTGAGGTACTGGGGGTTAGGACTCTAAATTGTGAATTTTCAGCGGGGGGACGTAATTCAACCATTACAACAGCTTCTACCAGAGGATGGAAAGCTACAAGGTCTGGTTTTCCAGCCTCCCATGGAGGTACGAGTAGTCAGTGAGAGTCCGGGACAATGAGATGAAAATTAGATGTCCCTGAAGAGGGCTTCACTTCCTGACCTGGAAGGTAAACTCCTCACTGGAAGAAAACCTTTTGCCCTCTGTCCCTTTGGCCTTCCCTTCTTTTCCTTCCTGGCCTGCAAACATGAGACTGGGAGGAGAAACAGCCATCTTGCAGCTATGAAGAGGGAGGCCAATATGGCAGAATGGAAAGACAGAGAGTCACCTACCTGTGAACTTTGTCATTTGAGAAAAACAAACCCTCAAGATGTCCTTTGGTTGGTAAGTGGAAAAACTGTGGTGTACCCAGACAACGGAGTATTATTCAGTGCTAAAAAGAAATGAGCTATCGAGCCATGTAAAGACATGGAGGAACCTTAATGGCACATTATTAAGTGAAAGAAGCCAATCTGAAAAGGCTACATACTATATGATTCCAACTCTAGGACATTCTGGAAAAGGCAAAACCATGGAGGCAGTAAAAAGATCAGGGGTTGCTGGGGGTCAGCAGAAGGGAAGGATGAATAGGCAGAGCACAGAAGATTTTCAGGGCAGTGAAAATACTCTATATGATAGTCTAATGGTAGATACATGCCATCATATATTTGTCCAAATACACAGAATATTCAACACCAAGAGTGAACCCTGATGGAAACTATGGATTTTGGGTGATGATATGCCAATGTAGGTTCATCAACTGTAACAAATATACCCCTCTGGGGAGGAATGCTGATGTGGGGGACTACACATATGTGGGGGCAAAGGGTAATGGGAACTCTCTGTACTTCCTGCTCAATTATTCTGTGAACCTAAAACAGCTCCAAAAATAAAGGTTCTTAAAAAAAAAAAAAAATACCACCCATAAATTTAAGGCATCCCTGGCTGAGTTTTCAGTTATTTGAGCTGAGTGCATTACTAATAGGAATAGTCCTTCCAGGACCTCATGATCTAACGAGAGGGATAAGGCAGTACACGTACCAGGCAGTGGGCAGGTTCACCAAGAGTCACACAGGCCTGAGAGATGTGAGCTCAGTGAAGATGGGCTGGTCAGGGAAGACCTCTTGGAAGCAGCAGCTGTGCTAGAGCAGAGCCTTGAATGCCAAGTCAATATGGACCAACAGCTTCCATCAGGGATGCCAGGCAGGCACCAAGGAAACTCAACAAGGTTTTAAACAATAACTAGTCAGTCAGTCCCCAGCTGCACTGGATGAAACCCCCAAGAGGAGGAACCGTGGGAGATGCTGATAGAGAGGGAAACTAAGAGAGTATGTCTGTACACACACCCCACACCACACATGCTGGGACGGCGGGTGCTGGACAGCTGCTTTAGCACACGTGTGCACATCGATGGAGAAGGCATCAGGCACTGAGGCTTCTGGAAGAAGAAGTAGGCTCCATCTCGGAAAGGAGGCATTGTCTCTTTAAGTGAGCATAACACTGTATCATCCTTTCTCTTCCTATTTTGGGTTTTATTAGCAAAGCAGTACAATGTTTATACTAGTGGGTATTACATTTGCCAGAACAATTACAGTATGACAAATGGTACATCAATGTAATCCATCAACCTCGCCAAGACAGGAATCCTTTACTCGGGACTGCCATTAATTCTGCGCTCCTGTCTCTGGGGTCCTGGGCCCGTGTAGCCATGACAATGCGGATGACGCCTGGTGTATACGCTAGGCCTCTGAGAAGGATGGGCACCTTCTTGGTGCACTGGAATTTAACCTCCGACACCCGCATATTAGTCTACTCGGAGCAAGAAATTAGAGTTTGGGGCTGGAACAACGCACAGCACTTGGGGGGAGGGGTATTTTTTTCTCCTTCATCATGGCCTCAGAAGTGGAGAGGGATACACACCTATGGGTAGTGTGGCCCGCCTGTCACTGGTTGCTGGACACCAGCTCCAAAGCCAGGACGAAATTCAGGCAGGGATGTGTCAAGTCTCACTAGCAATGGCAGCTTTTAAGGAAAGGCAACAGGGACCCACGGCACAAAGACACTGAGCATTTGGAGAGGGGGAGAAGGGAAAGTCATTTTTTGACTTATACAGAAAGCCTCCGAGATTCTGAAAAAGCAAACACCTATCTAGGCACATGGAGGAAAGATGACTTGATGCACAAAAGGCCCAGATCTCCTCTGACTGGTCAACTCTAGTTCCAAATGGTTGGTGTATAATTTCTGGACCCTGGGCTCCCTCTACCTCCCCTAGCTGCGGCTTCTCGGAGCAGCTAAATCCCGATGGTTACACACGCCCTCAGACAAGACTGCAGCCATCAGCTGCAAATTCACCAGGAGTTTCAGAGTTCCCCAATTCATCCCAACTGGCAAATTACAAGCCGGGAGCAGCTTTATAAAATATGAAACGGCTGCTGCCAGTTTTTCCATCAGTTCTACATATTTTGCTGTTAACAAAAGGAACCGATAACCACTTCTCATAAGGAAAAACAAGAATAAAATCAAAGGCCCCTAATGGAGACAATCTCCAAAGTGCAACAACACAAGCCCATTTCTTTTCTTTCTTTTTTTTTTCTTCCTTCCCTGACAAATCAATCTGGCCATGGTCCAAGGATACAGGCAGACAGACGGAGCTACCTCACCTGTTTTATTAAGCCATTACCAGAATCATTTTATTCCCATTTATAATGTTCAATACATGGTCTGAAGACTTTTCTAATATAGTAATTAGATGGAACACTAGATAGATGGATTAAATTGGAACGATATTTTAGGCCATTGTACATTGCTTTACAATATTCTGCCTGGCTTCTGAGATACCAAAGTGTGAGCATGTATATATAAATATATCCCTTTTATTCTAGATGGGAAGGCTGTACTTTGCATGTGGCTCATCTCAGCATGAGACTTCCCATTTGGAAATCTGATGGAAATTTATGAAACCATGATAGAACTCACCAGGAAATCCATCCTACATTCTGTCCCCCTGCCCCCAAGCAAAGGTGGCCCAAGCATCACCACCGTTGTCATGGTCACTGCAGCCAACATTTACTGAGTGCTTACTACATACCAGGCATAGAGCTGAGACCTTGACATTTATCAGGAGGTCACATAACTTGGGGGCTCAGGAGCCCAGGCTTTGAAACTGCCCACAGCTGAGACTTAAACTGCTACTTACTTGCTGTTGACCTGGGGAAAGTTACTTTACCTCTATGAGCCTCAGTTTTCCCCACCTGAAATATGGGGATAATATAGGTACCCATCTCATAGGGCTGTTCTTAGATGCTTAGATACTTAGATGATGCTTAGTACAAGGCTAGACAGCAAGTCCTCAATAAATATCATTTTTATTATCATCTCACTTAGCCCATGGAGATGGCATCATGCCTCTTTTACAGATGGGGAAACTGAGGCCTGGAGAAGGAGAACACTTAACTGGAGTTACCAAACAAGTGGCAGACACAGATATCTGTGTCCAGAGCCTGTTCACTTAATAATGACAAAACATTGTCTCCATTGTGTGGTGCCTGGCTGGCTCAGCCGGTAGAGCATGAGACTCCTGATCTTGGGGTCATGAGTTCAAGACCCATATTGGGTGTGAAGTCTACTTTGAAAAAAAAAAAAAAGATTGCCTCCTTTGAAGAGAGAAGGAGGGACACTTCTACCAAGAACTGTGTGTCTGTGTGTGTTGCGGGGGGACAGATGTTAAACTAAGCCCCTGAGCCCCTAATTTGTGCCTAAGCTACAGGTTTAAATTATAATTTTAATTCTAAGGGTAAGAAATCAAGGCTTCGTGATCAACAAAGAAGATCTCCCTTCATATACCATCTCCTCTCATCTCTTAAGATGATAAAAAGAAACGAAACCAGAGAAATGTGTCCCACAGGTATCACCCGATCTCACTCACTTCTCAGGCAAGGTACCTAGGTAGGAAAATTGAGCCACAGAAAAGTCCAACCTGGAACATCAGAAAAGATATGATGCCACTTTATAGAGAAGAATGCTAAAGCTCAGAGAGGTGGTGTAACCTACCCAAGGTCACACAGCCTTTGAGGTCACGTCAGAGATCTCTGCAGCCTTGGAGCCCCAGCCAAGGTATGACAAGGGGTGCAGACCCTTGCGATTCCTACTATGCAAAAAAAAAAAAAAAAGCAAAAAAACCCCACCCCAATCCTGCCCTCCTTGTTCCCCTAACTTCAGACCACCTCAGCCTGCCTACGCAGGGGCCATACTTAGCTGCGGCATTTTTTTCTGGTTTTGTGGGTAAATAGAGAACATCAACTAGATGAAACCTATTAATATGAAAGATGAGGACACACACTCAGCCACAAAGCTGGTATCTGACTACTTCTGAAGATCTGCCTTCACCATGGCCAGGAGAATAAAATTACCCTCTGTATACATTTTTCTGTATCAAGAGGGAGCGCTCAATTTGACAGGTTGTATTGTAACTCATTGTTTAAAAAGAGAAAAACCTCAATAAAACTCCATAAATCTCTTTGCTGCCAGCTCAATCTATAGTATTGATGGAAAAGTGAAACTTGCCTCCAAAACAACCGTCCCCCATCAACAGAATCCTGGACTTGCTGTTCCCGCTCCTCTGCTCAGGAAATCTGGCCCCTCTAAAGCCCTACGTGGGTGCTCGGAAAGTTGTTAACTGGATTTCCAGCTCACCCCAACTCTTCTGCTGCTTTTGCAAGCATAGTTGACAAAGAACATCTCAACACTGGAAAATTTTCTATAAGGAGCAAGGTGAAGGAGGGGGAGCTGAACCAGAATAGGATGGAAAGAACAGAGAAGTTACTGGAAATGCCAAATACTGACATTTATTCTGGACTTGGCCCCATGACCACCTCACTTCTCCCAACTGCTCTGTTCATATCTCCATTTTACATGCAAGAAAATGGAGGCTCAGAGAGGTCAAGTGACACCTAAGGTCACACAGCTAATTCAATTGCCTTGAATTAGCTTGGGTTCAGGATCTGAACCCAAGTCTGTCCGACTTTAACATCTAGGACCTGTAACTATGAACAACCCTTCGGCAGAGTGAAGGTGGGCCCACACCATAGGCAGTTTCTTAGAGGAAGCCTTTCTTTTGAAATCTTATCCTATTTGAAATGACCTTGGGAAGCTGAGCACTGTGGAAGGAATGGATGAGCCTGTGCAATGCATATACAGTCATCCCTTTGTTCATCCACTTTGTATAATAGATTTTCTTATATCAGGTTTTCTTTGCCACAATACAAAAGCCTCCCAAAGAAGGAGAAGCAATTGGCTGGTCTGAGGTGAGGTGGGGAAATAGATCAGATAAAGCCAGGAACTCCCACCGCCATAAGAAGAGCACCAACTGAGGATCCAGGAGGCTTTGCCCCAATGCAGAGCTTGAAAAGCAACCATTTCAGTAACCATGACCTCAAAAGCCAGTATTTCTGAATATAAGCCTGTTCCTGAACTAGCCATCCAGGAGCTCCTTTCCTGGATCATTGGGTCTCCCACGGAGGGGAATTTAACAACTGCCCAGAGACCTACTATACAGACTGTTCTTTCTGAAGTCTGACTTTGGTGCTTCTTGCAACTGCCCAGAGACCCACCATACAGACTATTCCTTCTGAAGTCTAACTTTGGTGCTTCTTGCTACCTCACTTCCTTAGAGATATATCTGTGGTGAGGACAATATTACTTCACTGAGCCCACCATATAGACCCTTTGACTATCAGTGGCAGGAGAGAGGTTACGATTGTCCGATGAGCAAACTAAGGACCAGGGATGAAGAGTGACTTGCCCAGAATCACACAGCAAGTGAAGGCTATACTTCTCCCCAACAGGAGCACTGACCTTTTCATCTGGAGGGTTCCCAGGGGTATGAGGAGATTCCTGCATCTCAAGAGGGGCTCTATCCCCCACCTAGCCCTTCAACCCTAGGAGTCATCCTTGACCATCCCTCTCTCCTCTCTATATCTACCACTAAACCCTCAACATTCTGCTTCCTAGACATCTCTTGAATCACCCCCCTGTCCCCAGCATACACCTTTCTCTTTTCTGCTCCCCAAACCTTCTCCACTCTCTTCCTACCAAGCACACTCGGACCACTCAGACAAACAGGATCCTTCTCACCTCTGAAGAGAGCATCTAGTTGACAAGAAGGAATGTCACATCCACAATTTTCCCTGATTCTAGCAAACAACCCAAAGAAGTGGGGCCTATCTTATCCCGTGTGCCCCATAAGTCTCAGGGAGGCTGACAACCTGCTGGAGATCACACAGTACTGAAGATGGGACTTGAGTCTGGATTGGGTTCTGTCCTGGGCTGGATGCTCTACAAGCAGAACCCGAGATGGGGATTCTTGTGCAGATGACTCATGGAGGGAAGGCACTCAGAAGGAACCTGGAGGGAGTGAGGGAAGCAGGCGGGGGCTGAGGCAGAAGTTGGGCAGAGAGGTGGGTTCAGCAGGAGTCTAGTCTCAACCTGATCCCAGGGGGAGCTCTGGAGGGTGAAGGGTACCAAAGGGCAGTCCTTCCTTAAAGGGAGGAGCCAGGCTGTTGGTCCCCTGAATCAGTCAGCCCCCAGGGTGGGGTGGGATGGGACATCTCTGGGTGGGCAGCTCATGGAGGTTGAGAATTCCCTGGAAAGGGGAACAGCGGGGAGCTGCTATTAGCCAACTCACAATGGCTGGCAGCACTAGCTGGCAGAGGGAGCTGGGGGTGGGGTGGGGGGGGCACCACCAACATCCCCCACAGATCCATGGTCCTCCTGCTTCCAGCCAAGAAGGGTGGGAGGCTTGGGGATTCCTTGCCTAACCCAAAGCCAAACAGTAGCAGTCCATCTCCTTGGAAGGAGCCCCTGGGGACTGCTGTAGGGAACTGAGGTTCAGAAAGGTTAAGCAGTCTGATGAAGGCCACACAGTGCTTCAACCCATTTACCACTGAGCCACGACCCTCTGTAATAATGAAGGGCTGACAGGTAGCCTCTCTGCTGTTCTCCCCATTCCCCTGCCCCTACCCGTCACTCCCTTCCTATCCCCACGTAGCTGCACCTCCCCTTGCCCACTCCCCAGGCTCCCCAGCGCCTGCCTGGGTGTTGGATGGGAACAGTGACACCTTGTCAAACAGGCTTTTGATAAATGCAAATCTCTCTTAATTTGAATTTAATTATCAATGAAGTGAGCGACTCCCAGATCGCTTCTCCCCATCAGAAACTGGCAGATACATCTGTGCGCAGAGCGAGACTGGCATCTGCTGGTCCTCATGCCAAGCCCCTCCCGCCAGCCTGCCTGGCTGTGGCCGCTGTTAGGGGGATTCGGGCGGGGGGGCGTGGAGAAGGGTAGGGGTGCAGGAGTCCCGACAGCTGAAGCCCCAACCTCTGCAGCTTTCTACAGCCCAGGCTAGAGCTTTTCATATGGGTGCCCAGGGAGGTTAAGACACTTGTCTAAAACCTCACAGCAGGGCTGGACCCAGGTGACCTGACTATATTGCATGGTGGCCAAAGCTTGTTCCACTGGCTGGTGACTCCACACCTCATTCCTGTCCCAGCCCCATGCTCATCCCAAACAGAGACTAGAGAGAGGGTGCCAATCAACAATTACTGTATGCACCTTGATTCACACTAGTTCATTCCATTCATGCAAAGCAGCCCTGTGGGGCAGCCCTATGGGTGCTGTGACAATCTCGACATACAGATGTGGAGACAGAGAAGTTGGGAGCCATCAGGGGGTCTCCCAGCCAGTGGGAGAACCTAGGCTCTCACCATGTCCTGTATATGTACCTGCCAGGTGGGGTAGGCCAAGAGGGCAAGGGGATGATGGTTCTGAGCAGAGCAGCTCATGTTCTGGTCAAGAGCCCGAAAGCAGAATCTACGCCTTAAAAATCACACCTCATTCAAAATAATAACACAAACAGCAACACCTATGTTGTGGCAATGTGTTAGCATGTTACAGAGATAAGCTCACTGACTCCTGCTGGCAGCCCCATTTTACAGATGAGGAAACAGAGGTGCCCAAAAGTTCAGCAATTTTTAAAGCCAGACAAAAAATACACATCTCTGTACACAAACTAGGAAATCCAGATGAATCAAAAATAACGATCGCTCAAAATCCCACCACTACCATCTATGAGTGCAACAACCTCTCTGAGGTTTCCAGAATATTCTAGGAAAAAAAAGTGGAGGGGGTCAGTTGGATAAATGAGACCAGAACAGCAGGATGCTGACAACAGTTGGTGTTGGATGATCAGGACAAGGGGGTTCATCGTATTTTCCTGTTTCTGTGGATGTCTACAATTTTCCATAATAAAAACTTTTGAAAAATCTCGTCACCTAAGAAAAACCTCTGGTAAACTTTTGGTGATTTCCCGTCCAGAACTTTCCCTTCTCCAGAGTGATTGACTTTGATAATAACAATAATTACAATATCAGCAGAATAAGAAGGAGGGCAATGAGACTGCCTTGGACCAAAGTCTCTCACCTCTGGCCCTGAGCTGCCCCCCACAGAATATTCTTAGACCAAATCCTGACCCCTCCCCACCCACCTGGGACTTCTGACAGCAAGAACCTGCAAATTCCTGTGTTGCCTTCAAAGGCACTGGCTCTTGCCCTGGGAAACCACCATTCCTTGAAAAACAAGCAATGGGTCCTGGAGCCAGGTTCCTGGAAGTTAAATACTGGCCAGCCACTTACTTGCTGGGTGACCTCGGGCAAGTCTCTTAACTTCTCTGAGCCTTCCACACCCACCTGTAAAATGGTTAACAACTGTTGCCACCTCAGGGGGGCCTGTGTCCCTTAAATGAAATGACGCAGGCCAAGAGCTCAGTGCCTGGCTCCCAGTGAGGGCTTGATAAAGTTCCCATCACTTTATTTTTGGACACAAAACTCCCTGACCACGTTGCCCTTGCAGATTTTCCTGAGGCTGCTCAATTGCAGGTCTGTTCCCGACCCCCCCAAACCTTGCCTCCCGTCTGCTCTGGTGAGGTCAGTGCAGGTTCCCTGCTGCTCTCCTCCATACACCCACTCCTCTCCCAGGGGCTCCCATCTTGGGAAAGAGCAGCTCCATCCTTCCCTCAGTGCAGGCTAAAACCTCAGTTATCCTGGACGCCTCTTACTCTCTCACATCTTACACACAACCATCAGCAAGCCCTACGGCTCGACTTTTAAATGATAGCTAGAAATTGCAACCCTTCTCACGCCCTCCCCCGCCTTCTCAACCCCCTCGCGACACGTGTGGATGGCCATGGCAGCCTCCCCATGGGTCTCCTGGCTCCTTTGCACAGTCCCTTGAGTCTACCCTCCAATGGCAGCCAGAGCCAGCACCCAAGTCCATGACCTCACTATTCTGCTGCAGACCTTCCATGGCTCCTAGCTTATTGGCAGTAAAGGCCAAAGTCTCCACCCAGACCCTATGCACACCAGCTTCCTCGTTCTCCCTTCAATCAATAGGCACTAATTGTGGTAGAGTACACATCACACAAAATTTAACATTTGAACTATTTTATGTATGTATGTATGTATTAGAAAGACAGTGGGAGAGCACAAGAGCAAGGGGAGAGGGGCAGAGGGGGAGGGAGAGGGACAAGCAGACCTCGGCTGAGTGCAACTCGGGGCTCGATCTCACCACCCTGAGATCACGATCTGAGCTTAAATCAAGAGTCAGAGGCTTAACTGACTGAGCCACCCAGGTGTCCTGCATTTGAACCATTTTAAAGTGCTTGGTTCCGTGTCATTTAGTACATTAATAGAGTTGTACAACAATCACCTCTATCTAGTTCTAGATAATTTTCATCACCCCAAAAACCAGTAAGTACTCATTTCCCATTTCCTCTTCCCCCCAGCCCCTGGCAACCCTGTGTTCTGTTCCAGTGGATTTGCCTATTCTAGACATTTTGTGGAAATGAAATCATTTACTCTGTGGCCTTTTGTGACCGGCTTCTTTCATCTGGCATACTGTTTTCAAGGTTTATTCATGTTGTAGCATGTATCAGTGCTTTAATCCCTTTTATGGCTGAAATCATATATTCCATTGTATGGGTAGACCATGTTTTGTTTATCCGTTTGTCTGTTAATGGACACTGTGTTGTTTCCACCTTTTCGGCTATTGTGAATAACGCTGCTATGGACATACACGTGCATGTTTTTGTTTGAACAGCTGTTTCAATTCTTTGGGGTACATTCCTGGGAGTGGAATTGCTGGGTTATATAACTTATTGAGAAACCACCAAACCGTTTCCCATAGTGGCTGTACCATTTTGCATAGTGCCTTGGTGGCTCGCTCTGCTAGGAATGCTTTCTCCAAGATATCCTCATGGCTGCCCTATTCAAATCCTTCAAGGGCCCAAAAGTCTCAGTAAGCCCTTATTTAGAACCACATTAGCTCTACCCTGACTCTGCTCCCCCAACACACGCACCTGGCACCCCTGTCTTCCTTCTCACATCACTTTACTACCAAAGACTGACCACATATTTCACTCTTCTATCACTTATGGTCTTACTCTCCCTCTAGAATGTCAGCTCCAAGAGGGTAGGGACTTCCTCTGTTCTCACCACTGAAACCCTAGGGCCTGGCACACAGTAGGTTCTCAGTATACAACCCTCAGAGCAGTTCCTAGTATACACAGCCACTCCCCTGCTTGAAGCCCTGGATAATTCCTGTGGCTCTCATAGTGGCCTGTCTACCTCACTCCCCACATGTGTCCCTGTCACGTCCCCACACTTATCTTGGTTTAGGTCACACTGAACTAGCTGTAGGAACCCAAGCACTCATGGTCTTTATGCCGGAGTTCCGATTCCCACCCAGTTTTCCTGGAAAACCTTTCCTCATCCTTCACAACACAGTTCAAGTGTCACTTCCTCCGAGCCCTTCCTGACCCCTCCAAGCAGATTTCAGTTGATCTCCCCGCACATTTCCTTCACATCTCTATCAGAGCCTGAGTTACTCTGAACGTATTTGGTTCAACTACACCATCAGCTCTCCTGGGTCTCCAGCTTGTGGGACCTCTCAGCCTCTAAAATTGCATGAGCCAATTCCTTATAATAAATCTCTTTGTGTACACACACACACACACACACACTCTCTCTCTCTCTCTCGCTCTTCCTGTTGGATGGATCTATTTCTCTGGAAAACCCTAATGCAGATTTTGATACTGAGAGTGGTTCTAAAGGAACAGAATTTTAAGGATGAGTTTTTTGAATTGATACAGGGCTTCTTGGAACTGTCTCACTAATCCGATTAGATTTAAGGGCTTTAATGAGTCTATTTCCAGAAGTTAAGAGAGCACCAATAGTCCATGGTGCAATATGGCAATAGAGAGATGCAAAATATCACCACTGGGTACTCCTAATCAACCACATATAAGGAGCAGGGATCTGAGTGACTGTGTATATGATACTTTCAATATTTTTGGCAAAATAATGAATTATAATGAGATTAGTTGCTCCAATGTTGCTGGACAAAGTGGGGAAAGAAAAGGATGAGCTCAGGAATTCGAATTCCCAGCTCAAGCACCACATAAATGATCTGAAATCTTCTCTGTGCCCCCAGGAGACCCTTACAGCCTGTGGCTGCAGGGCTGAGATTGCTGAAAATCAATCCCAGAATTTCATCCTGCAACTTACTGAATTACAATGCAAGATGAACTCTCAGCCTTGTAGTGTGGCTACTGTTTTCAGGAGAAAGGGAATTTAGTAAGAGAATATATTAGGTGGACTGTAAAATCCCACGAGGGTTAGAGAACTTTGTTTATAAGGTGTCTACTGTTGAAGTGAGGGCATCGAAGGGGAAAGAATCAGATCCTTAAAGCTGGAATGGGGACATACAAGAAGACCCTGATGAAATCTGGGACACTGAACTCCTAAATTTTGATGAGGCTTCTTTGTTAGTGAAAGAAGGCCTCCTCGCCCACAGTGGGAATGGCTTCTCTATCTCCTATCTGAGGGGATCAACGCTGCATTGCTTAAGGAATCTGTAATGCCTCCCCTAAAGGAGCTGCCATTTGAGGCAAAGCTAATTCTCCCCAGGACCCACCTCCACCCCCTCTTTGCTCCTAGACTTATAACTAGGCTCAAGTCCCAGCAGGCCCCTAAAGGTAAGGTACAAAGTGCAACCCATGAAGAGGTGTGCTACACTCCAAAAGAACTACTTGACTTTTCTAATTTATGCAGACAGAAATCTTAGGAATATATGTGGGAGTGGATATTAAGAATGTGGTATAATGGTGGAAGGAACATAAAGTTGGATTATTGATAGGGGCTCACTAAGCAGAGATTCTAGATTTCAGGTTGCAGCCTGGGCATCAGAAAGGACTCTAACTGGTTGGTTGGCTGGCTAAAAAGTGGACCAAAAAGTGGCCCGCAGTGAGTGAACTGGAAATGCCAGACCTGCCTTAGATTGATGTAGGGGAAGAGATTCAAAGAGATTGGACTGTTAGAGTGGATTTATCATTTAAAACCTACACACCCATCCTGGGAAGGTTCAGAAGACACACTTTTCATCACAACTGTGAGAAATAAATTTGCAAGGGGAGTCCTGGCAATCTTGAAGAGCTCTGTGATCGTTGTTCTCTGCAGACCAGACCTCACAGTGGTAACTGCAGTCACTGAATTGGGAATCACAAATGCAAGAGGAATAATGGATCCCGGCGCAGCAAGGGCCAAATGATGGCACTCAACCGCCAAAGGAACTGCCAAAGGAAAGATGAGCTTGGTTACTGTAATGGACAGCAGAGTCAAAGCCACAATCAGAATAGTGTGGCTCACCCAGACCTACATTGTTGGCTAGTCGATCAAGGTATTCCTAGAAGTGGAACAGATAAGAAACTTAACTAAATTCTAACTTGGTCTGTGTAAGCAGAAGGTTCTAGGTCAAGTGAACGTAAGTCTAACCCGAATCATAAAAACAGAGAAAGTTACAGTCTCTCAATCAATTCCCAGACTTGAGCCAGTTTACAGACCCAGAATCCCCTGAATGGAAGGGAGGCCAAGTCCCCTCGAGGAAGGACTCTGGTATACTATGGAAAATGTATATTGTGAAATCTTTCTCACAGCTTTCCCCAAAGGGACCCTTTGGCCTTTTTACCAGGGTGACTCTACACTGGGGAAAAGAAAATAGTCAGACTTTTTGGGGACTACCGGTTACTAGCTCTGAACTGACACTAATTCCAGGAGACCCAAAATGTCACTGTAGTTCACCCAGAGTAGGGGCTTATGGAGGTCTGGTCATGGATGGAATTTTAGCTCAGGCCTGTCTCACAGTGAGCCCAGTGGGTTCCCGAACCCATCTTGTGGTTATTTCCCCAGTCCTGAAACACAGAGTTGGAAGAGATGTACTCAGGAGCTGGCAGAGTCCCCACACTGGCTCCCTGACCTATGGAGTGAGGGCAATGATGGTGGGAAAGGCCAAGTGGAAGCCACCAGAACTGCCTCTCCTAGGAAAATCACAAATCCAAAGCAACAGAGCTTTCGGGACAGGATTGCCAAGATTAGTGCCATCATCAAGGACTCGAAAGATGCAGGGTGGTGATTCCCACCACATCCCCATTCGATTGGGCTATTCGGCCTGTGCAGAAGGCAGATGGATCTTGGAGAAGGTTAGTGGATTACTGTAAGCTTAATCAAGCAGTGACTCCCAATTGCAGCTGCTGTACCAGATGTGGTTTCACCGTTTGAGCAAATTAACACATCCCCTGGTACCTGGTATGCAACTATTGATCTGCGAAATGCTTTTTTCTCCATACCTATAAATAAGGCCCACCAGAAGCAGTTAGCTTTCAGCTGGAAAGGTAAGCAATACACCTTCACTGTCCTACCTCAGAGGCATATCAACTCTCCAGGAGTATGTCATAATTTGGTTTGCAGGAAACTTGCATAAGATGTCACACTGGTCCATTACATTGATGGCATTATGCTGACTGGACCTAGCGAGCAAGAAGTAGCAATACTGTAGATTTATTGGTAAGACTTCTGTGTCAGAGGGTGGAAAATAAATCTGACAAAAATGCAGGGGTCTTCTTACTCAGTGAAATTTCTAGGAGTCCAGGAGTGTGGGGCATGTTGACATATCTTGTCTAAGATGAAGGATAATTGTTGTTTTTGGCCCTTTCTTACAGCTAAATAAAAGGGCACAATCTCTAGTGGACCTCTTTAGATTCTGGAGGCAACATATTCCTCATTTGGGCATGTCACTTGGGCCAATTTACCAAGTGACCTGAAAAGCTGCTGGTTTTGAGTGGGGCCCAGAACAAGAGAGGAGTAAACCTCATCTAGGACTTTACCTCCTGTTTTGGTGAAGGGGTTAGTGCATTTTCGGTTGTACGTAGGATAGCTGTATCTTGTTATGTGGGATTATGACCTTGTTATTGTCTCTATTTGGAAATTAAATATCGTTTAAGGAGATGTTTATGGTGCCAAGCTGACAAGGGGTAGACTTATGATGGTTAATCTTATGCGTCAGCCTGACCAGATATTCAGTCAAACACTATTCTGGTTATGTCTGTGAGGGTGTTTTTGGATAAGATTAACATTTGAATTGGTAGACTGAGTGAGGCAGACTGCCTTCCCCTGGATGGGTGGGCCTTGTCTAATCAGTTGAAAGGCTGAATAGAACAATAGGCTGACCCTCTGGCTAGTAAGGGGGAAATCCCCTTCCTGACTTGTACTAGGACACTGGCTTTTTTCCTGCCTTCAGATTCAGACTGAAACACTGGCTCTTCTTGGGTCTTGAGCCTCTTGGCTTACAGACTAGAACTTAAACCATTGGCTCTTCTGGTTCTCAGGCCTTTGGATTTCGATTGGAATTACACCGATGGATCTCCCAGGTCTCCTGCTTGCCATCTGCAGATCTTGGGACTTCTCAGCCATCATCATGGTGTGAGCCAATTCCTTATAATAAATGTCTTTACACACACACACTACACACACATACACACATACACATTCTGTTTCTCTGGAGAACCCTGACTAATACAGTTTATAACCTGGTGGCCCATTTGGCCTTTGTAAATGTGTTTTGTTTAGTTTCTGCTGTATCTTAAATGTCAAGGATTTTATTCAAAGATCCAGATTTCCAGTTTCCTTTAAAAATAGGGAGATCTGACCACACTGTGCTTGCATTCCCACCTGGCAATCATTAGTTAGAGCCATTAGCCTAGGTATCCACTCTCTAATTAATTAGCTACAGTCTCTACCACTCCCTATAGTCTCACATCTGCTCCTCTTCCTTCATTAATCCTATCTACTGGACACTTGGAGGAATTTGAATTTGCAGTTTCTGCTTCACATGTCCCCTCCATCTCTAGACTATGAGACTCAAAATGCAGGGACCATGAGTGTGTTCACCAATGTGCCTCTAGTGTCTGGCACAGTGTCTGCCATAAAGCTAGTGCTCAAAATATATTTGCTGAATGAGTGAATTCGTTGAATGAATGAGTGAATGAATGGATGGATGGATGTTTCCTGCATCAGGACTAAAGCTAGAAGTGCCCCACCACACAGCAACATAGCTCCCTTTCAAAACAACTGGAAGGAGGGGTAAATGGAGCATGACTCCTGATGGGTACGGGGTTTCCTGTTGTGGGTGATAAAAAGGTTTTGGAACTAAATAGATGGAGTGGTTGTATAATATTGTGAATGTACTAAATACCACTAAATTGTTCACTTTAAAATCGTTAATTTTATGTTATATGAACGTTGCTTCAATTAAAAAGTGTCAACAGGAGCCAGACTGCCAAGGTTCAAATCCCAGTTCTGAATTTGCTAGCTGTGAGCTTCACCCTTCTGAGCCTCAGTTTCCTTATGTATAAAATGGGACCAAAAATAGCACCACCCTCCATGGGTTTTATGAGGATTAAGGGAGCTAATGTATACACAGTGCACAAGATCTGGCACATTCTATGTGGTGAGCGAATATTAATTATTCCCGTTATTACTCTGAAGTTAAGTTTCCCTCAGTTCCTCCAGGACTGGGTCAGCCAGAGGCACAGAAGGTTCCTGAGGGCCCAGCAGGGCTGGTCAGGACTCCCAGACCCCGTGGCTGCATCTGACATCTAAGGAAGGGATCAAACATTTCCTGCCCATTAAATTAAAGCAAAGACCGTCCATCGAGGAAGAAATAAAAACTGTAAATATCAAAGCCGATGCATAACTTTCCTGGGCTTCTGTCGCAACTTCCTTTCTTTAATAATTATTGTTTAAAAGAAGAAGTCTGGGACAGAATGGGGTGGGGTTGGGTAGATGGGTCCTCTATTCCATTTAAAGTTTACTGCTTGCATTAACTTGTGTCCCCCTATCAAATATCTGCAGTCACAAGGAACTAGCCAGTGGCTGTTTGCTCTTCGGACATTATTTATTGCTGGTGTAAATTGGCAAGATCTCCCCCGGTACATAACTTTTTTCCCTGACTTGTTTCTTTCCAGAAGATCCCAGACTGGGGGGCCAGTCTCACAGACGCCAACAGAACAATCTTCTTTCAACAGCATTAATTATCTGTATGGCTTTCCATAACAACAAAAGAAAAAATCTTGACCCCACTGCCTGCCAATATTTAAGGCACTTGGAGAGGGAAATCCTTTTATCTTTGCATCTCCCAGAGCAGTTTAGTTTGATGAAACATCCTTCCTACCCCCCCCCTTTTTATATTCCGAACTTTCAGGCCTGATTAATTCTCCCCATCTCTGTAAAAGGGTGTATATACTCTTGAGTGTTGACTTGATTTTATTCTATAAACACATCCTTGCAAGAAATTAAAACAGCTTAGCTTACCCTTGCTCCAGAAGCTACTATACTCTTAAGAGTCTTATTCTTCACTAACAGAAGGGGGAAGAAATCAACAGATTTGTAGAGGAGGACAAGGGTGGGGGCAGCCAGAGAATGTGGAAAATGGAATATGAGTTGAGATTTCTTTAAATTAAAGTTAAGGATTAAAGGCATCGGGCTTTCAAGAGTTATCGTGAAAGGCTTTTTAGCAGTCCCAAGTGGACGGGCCATAATCTTCTTTTTAAATGGCTATATTTAGAGCACACAGCACTCAGGCAGTCCAACCAGAAACTTCCAGCAGGGGACTGCATGCAGGATGGAGGATGGTGTTCTGATATTAGCTGTAGAAATGTGATTTACTCACCCAGGAGTGATTTGTTTTCAAGGAACATATAGCACCTAGAAAGAGCACATATATTTTAAATATCAGTGGAAGGGGTTCACTGCCAGAGTCATGTGAAGAGTAAACCTAAGAAGTTGGGAAGGCAAGACCTCACCCTAAATGCTCCACCATTCAAGGGGTGTCTGATTCATACCTATAATGACACCTCTCATTAAAGCACCCATGGATTATAACTTATACAGATGTTTTACAATTGGAAAAATTTTCTTAAAACCATGCCTCTCTTATCAGACCAATTAGTCAATAAGGAAAGTATGAAGGAACTGTATATAGGAAATATATTTATTTCATTCTCTGCCTTCCATTTTAAGCTCCATGATCATGTTTACTAAATCTGAAATCTGACCAAGTTCACTGCTACCCTGGTTGAGGACTACTGGGTGATTTACAATAGTTACTTGAGCACAGGCTACCATCCACATTGAATCAATATGGTAAAGAACAATTCACCCCAAAATATAAGGTACTAAGTTAGGGGGTTTTAAAACAATTTTATTATTTATTTATTTATTTTTAAATATTTTATTTATTGAGAGAGAGAGAGAGCACGAGCAGAGAGTGGGGTAAGGGGTCAGAGGGAGAAGCAGACTCCCTGCTGAGCAGGGAGCCCAATGCGGCGCTCCATCCCAGGACCCCAGGATCATGACCTGAGCTGAAGGCAGACGCTTAACCGACTGACCATCCAGGCGCCCCCCCCTCTTTTTTTTTAACAATTTTAACAAGATTTGTTTATGTTGTTTAACAAGATTTGTTTATGTCTGAAATAAACTGCTAGTGTCGATGCAACCCAAGAGCAGAGCCCTTAAAAATCTGGTGGGCGATAGGCAGGAATCCAGACATAGAAGTTCAGTGGAAACAAGAATACTTTGGGTTTCTGAGACAGCAGGACCTCCTGGGCTGGTCTCAGTGTGGTTTGGTTTTGGCTCATTACTGGAAGTACGAGCAAGTGTTCTAAAATCAAAAGTGACAAAGACCCAACTTGCAAAGCAACATAATCCTCTCCTAGGAAGCAAAAACACGTTTCCTACATTTATCTTAAATTGCAAATCAAAGCAGACCCCCGATATATTTTCTCTAAACTAATCTCCAGCAGCCTGGTAACTTTTAAAGGGGTTTAAATTAGACCTGATTTTTTGTGGTCACTCCCTTCCTCACAAGCACAGTAAAGTATCAAAGGAGCACTGGGCAGTGCTGGGGTGGGAGGAAGCTAGATTCTTCTTCGTGTGCTAGATTCCACCAGGCTTCCCCATATGCCAGTCTTGTCAACAACCCAATACCTTGCAGTGGGGTCAGGGAACCACAGGGTTAAGAAGATCTCCAGGGATTTTGATATCCCCTGCAGATGCAGAACTATGACAACTTGTGGTTTTAAATGGAAGGAATCATGATTTAACCCACAATATTGCCAAGTCTATGCAATTGCTAGTGAACCTGCTAGAAGTCTATAAATCACATCTAAATGCACCAGCTTGTTATTCATTCATTCTTTCATTTATCCAACAATGTTCACTGAGCGCACCTACTACATGCCCGACCCTGTTCAAGCACTGGGGCATATAGCAGAGTACAGGCTAATGGACGTGATCCCAGTCCTTATGGAATTTAGAGAAGCACAACCAAGCAAGCAACTTCAATGCAGTGTTGGACTTGCAGAGATGGGTGTGTGCAGATTTCCCACACTATTTTCTCTTTTTGTCGACATTTGAATTTCTCTACAAGGTTTTTTGCAAAAATATACTAAATGTTAGTCATTTGATCAATGTGTTCATCCAACAAGTATTTGTTAAATGCGGCCCAAGGGTCAAGACTACACTGGGAGAACAAGACAGAAGGGATCCTCACCTTAAAAGAACCGTCTAGCAATGGTAGATTTTTGCCTATCAGACAAGTGAAAACAGCTAAAACTGTTTAAAGAATTTTAGGGGATCGGAGGAGTACTCAACCTGTCAACTTAATGGGATGAACATTCAAGGTGACTGTATGCATAGATTTTAAGAACTCTTTGCACAGGCATGGCCACCATTCAAAGTAATACCATATCAGATAGTGGCTGGAGAACTATGGCACATAGTCTGGCTTATCTCATTTTATAAATAAAGTTTTATTAGCATACAGGCATGTTATCATCTTATCATGTTAACATCTTATCTATGGCTGTTTCACACTAGTGCAGAGGTGAATTCTGTGACACAGACCATATAGCCCACAAAGTGAAAAATACTTACTATCTGGCTTTCTAAAGACAAAGTTTGCCATCTCCTGCCCTGTAGTGTTCTTCACAGAATATTGTTAGGAAAATAAAAAAAAAAAAGAAAGAAAGAAAGCTTTCTAGAATTAAATCACCAATCCCCCAGGTTTTCTTTGATGGTCCAGGTTTTTCACACATTGGGTTTACTTGGAGCTATAAATCTCTGGCTTTAACTGGAAAGCTTTAAAAAATCCTCATGCCCAGGCCACACACCAGTCCAATTAAATTAGATACCCTGGTGGTGGGTCTTGCAGAAAATCTGTGTTTTCCGTTTTTTTGTGTTTTTTTTTAAGATTTTATTTATCATTTATTTGAGAGAGAGAGAGAGTGCGTGAGCTGGGGGAGGGAGAGGGACAAGCAGACTCCGCACCAAGCACAGAGCCTGATGTGGGGCCCGATCCCAGGACCCTGAGATCATGACCTGAGCTGAATCCAAGAGTCAGATGCTTAACTGACTGAGCACCCAGGTGCCCCCCAAATCTGTATTTTTTAAAGCTCTCTTAGGTAATTCCAATGGATAGCCAAGGTTAAGAACCAGTAGCTTGAACAGAGGGGCATCAACCTTGCATTAAATTTTCAAGGGTGAATGCAGACTGTTAGTCCAATGCAGCGGCCTCATGGAAGCTGGCCTGCCCCTGGACCCAGGGCCACTGGGAGGGCCAGCAGGTCCTGGACTGACACAGATGTTGTTACTCAATGGTGAAAGCAGGCAGGGTGCAGGCAGTGGTGTGCTAGTAAATGTTTAACAATTGGAGGGGAAAAAAAAAAAAAGCCCTGATTGCTAGTGCTTGCTCATTTCTGTGGTATAAATACTCCCACTATGGACAACTTCGATCTACCAACTGGACATCACTGAATGCAGAGCTAGGAAGAGATGTAGAGTAGCACATCATTATATAGTATTTCTTTATACAGATGTGATAGATGTAAGTAATCTTGAGAGAGCTTGTTTGGAGGTTCTAGCAGGGGAGCGCAGCTACTCGTATACCCTTGACCGAAGAACGGTCCTCCTCTATCGGGGAAGGTCGTCCTCTAGATGTAAGTAATCTTAAGAGCATATAATAGTAAAGTAATTAGGCAGTGAGGAGTTTTGAATATTATTACCTTGGTTTGAAATAAATATAATTTATTTAACCACAGTAAGTTCGTGGAACTTTACTTTTAATAATGTCTTGCAAAAGTCCTGGAAATTTAACATTTGGCTTTCATGGTGACTAGCACAATAGTCACTTCAGGGACTCACAAGGCCAAGAGAGAGTTTGGAGTTGTCCATACAGGAAAATAACCACGGGAGAGATAGCTCGTAGTTACTAACAGAATTCACATGGCAAACATAGTAAGGTAAAGGAACTGTGGTTGCTTCCTGACAGGATGACCTTGGCACGTTGGTTCATTTCCTGAGCCTCAGATTTCTCACCTTTTAAATGGGGTTATGATAATATGGGCTCTGCAGCCAAGACAGCTTGGGTTCAAATACTGGCTCTGCCACTTCCTACTTTGTGACCTTGAACAAGTAACTTACCCCTCTGAACTTCTGTTTCCTCATCTGTAAAATGGAGATAATTATAGTGTCTACCTGATGTAGGGGCTAAATGTTCTTTTCTAGATAAACAATATACGGCACATGGTAAATAATCAATAAACTTTAGCTCTCATGATTATCTTACATGTTTGTATAGGATTAGATGAACTACTTCTTCACTGGGGGCTATGTCAGTCATTAATACTTCTGTGCACAAGGTAGTATTGCACTTATTGACTACTTGTGCCTGAGTAAGGTCATGTGACTAGTTTTGGCCAATGAGTTAAAAGCAGAGGTGATGTGTCACTTCCAGAATCGAGCATTTTATTGTTGCCACAAGAAGCTCTAGAGCCGTCCATTAGCCTGAGTCCTTGAATAACTGTGATGAGCAGAGCCCACTGCCCACCCATAATGGATATGAAACCTTGGACATGTCAGGTAGGCAAGAAATATGCCTTTGCTGTGTTAAGCCATTGAAATTTGTCTTTTGTTACTGCAATATAAAATAGCCTATACTGACTGATACATGGCTAAATAAACAGCATTCATTACTATTAAGAACATCTCCAGAGTCTCCAAAACTACAAATGTCACCCCAAAACTCTTATCCTATCCTCAACCTGGACCAAATGCCTTTAACAGGAAACTTTAACTAGTACTGGCTCACTGGCAAGATACAGGGAATAAGGTCTGGTATTAACTGTCCAAAACCTACATTTGAATCTGCCACTTGCTAGATCTGTAATCTCAAGCCAATCACATCAGTTTTCTGAACCTCAGTTTGCTGATCTGTGATATGGGAATAATAACAAGGATCAAATTTACTCTTACATTTCCAGGCTGTTGTGCAACTAAAATGAGAGAGTGTATTATCTAAAACACAAGCTATTACCACTGGAGGAAATTATGATCTCTGATTATGATAAAGTTGGATTATTTCCACTGCACTTCATCATCAAGCGCCCAAAAAATTCCAATCAAGTTTTTGTTTTGTTTGAATTAACTACCTCTAGATCTAATTCAGAGTAAACTGTATCTCTGATCTCTTCCTGCAGAGAAGTCTACATTCTTGCATCTCTCTCTCTTTCTCATCTTGCTCTGAATCACTGACATTCTACAATATGCCTTGGCCACTTGTCTGAACAATTTCCCTCCTTCTCAGAAAGTTCTTCCTAAAGTCTTCCTTAGAAATGCTTACCCCAGGGATTTAATTAACACTAGGGCCTATATATCGACTTACAATCAAAATGCAGAATGAAATCTATATATCCAAATGATGTCCACAAACCAATTAGTTAACAACACAAAGCCCTTCAACTGCCAACTTCTTACGCATTACAAAAAAAAAAAGAGGTTCTTAATTTCATCACTTTGTTTTCACCACTTCTCAACATTGTGCAGGCCTTGGCATTTCCTAATTATGAGCACAGCCTAATTCAATCAAGATTCTGCCACTGGTTTTTCAAATGCTCCAACTAATGCAGTGAAAGCAACACCTTTTTCCCCCCCCAAACAAATTAATCCTCTGTATAATAATCATTACCTGAAATTTTCATTTTTAAAAAATCATAATTACACATATCTACCTGTCAAGTAAACAGAAGTTCTCAACATATACTGCATGTCAGCAGGAACTAAGAGTTAGGCAGAAGGCCTAGAAAGGGTTTGGAGGGTTAGGCCTTGGTTTCTCTATTAGCAAACAGAGACCAAGGTGTGCATCAAATTGTGAATGACAATAGTCAGTGACCTGAAATGTATTTCATAAGAGCAGGAAGGCATTTGTTCATTTGTAAATCTTTATTGAAAACTTAACCGTGTGCTAGTCTGTGAACAAGACAGACCTGATCCCTGCCTTTATGGAGCTTATCATCTAGAGGCGGGAGACAGACATAAAACAGATAATCATGCAAATAATATTACCATTGTGACCAGTGCCAAGCAGAAAGAGAGGGGGCAGCAGAGTGTAAAACAGGAGCTATATCATCTAATCAGGAGGCAACAAAGACCTCCTTCAGGAGATGGCACCTGAAAAAGGAACAGAAGTAAGCAAGAGGAAGAGCAGGAGAAAGAAAATGAAGACATACTATGTTCATGGATCAGAAGACTCAACATTGTTTAGAAATTTTATTCTCTCTAAATTGATCTACAGATTCAATGCAGTCCTAATCAAAGTCCTAAGAGATTTTTGTTTTTGTAATAACTGACAAGCCAATTCTAAAATTTATATGAAAATTCAAAGGACACAGAATATCCAAAGAAATCTTGAAACAGAAAAACAAGGTTGGAGGACAAGCTATCTGACTTCAAAACTTACTGTGAAGATATAATCAATATAGTATTGCTGTAAGGATAGACATATTGATCAATTCAACAGAATAAAGAACCCAGAAACAGACCCACACATAGATGCTCATTTGATTTTTGAAAAAAAGGCACCAAAGCAATCTAAAGGGAAAAGGAAATTCTTTTAAACAGTGGTGCTGGAACAACAGGATATCCACATGGGGGGAAAAATGACCCTCAAATCTCACACCATACAAAAAAATTAATTTGAGATGAATCAGAGATCTAAACATAGATACTAAAACAACAAAGCTTCTAAAAGAAAATATACAAGAATAGATTCATGATTTCGTAGGACACAGGGGAAAGAATATTCCAGAAAGAGCAAACAGCAGGGACCCTGGAGAAGGAAAGAGTTTGATTTTCTTGGGCGTGGAGGGGACCAAAAGAAGGCCAGCAAGACTGGCATGTGGTGAGTGAGGAAGAAAGTGGCAGAGTTAGAAACACCACCTGCTACAGTGACCTTTATAAAAAAACCTGCACTTTTAGAAATGAAAAGACAAGCTGCAGGCTGGGAGAAAATATCTGCAAATCATGTATGTGACAAAGGACTTACTTCCAGAAAATACAGAGAACTCTCAAAACTCAACAATAAGAAAACAACCCAATTAAGAAATGGGCAAAATATCTGACTAGACACGTGACCAAAACAGATATACACATAGCAAGTAAGACATGAAAAGATGCTCAACATCATTAGCCATCAGAGAAATGCAAATTAAAACCACAATGAAATACGACACACCTATTGGAATGGCTAAAATTGAAAAAGAAAAAAAAACAAAACCCTGATATACCAACTGTTGATGAGTATGTGGAACAACTGGAACTCTTATACATTACTGGTAGGAATGCAAAATGGTACAGCCACTTTAGAAAAAAATTTGGCAGCTTCTTAAAAAGTTAAATATAAACTTTATCAAATCAGCCAGCAATCCCACCCCTACGTATTTACCCTAGAGAGATATAAATTATACTCACACAAAAAGCTGCATGCAAATGTTTATAACAGCTTTACTCATAACTGCCAGAAACTGCAAACAACTCAAACATCCTCCAACAGGTAAATGAATAAAAACTGTGATAGAACCATACAATGGAGTACGACTCAGCAATGGAAAGGAACAAAGTTCTGAGGCACAAAACTACATGGAGAAATCTCAAACACAATGCAGTAAATGAAAGAATGTAGATTTAAAAAAATGTATGTAGTTTTATGTCTATATCTGTATCTATATCTATGTATCCCGCATCATTCCATTTATATGACATTCTGAAAAGGGCAAAGCTATAGAGACAGAGAACAGAGCAGTGCTGCCAAGTGTAAAGGGTGGGTAAAGAGTTTGAATATAAGGGAGCAGCATAAGGGAATTTTGGGGGGTGATGAATCGGTTCCATATTCTGATTGTGGTCAGAGCTCAGAGGACTGTATACTAAAACAAAACAAAAAATTACTGTACGTAAATTAAAAATAAAACTTCACTGGTCATCTCATCTCCTACTTAAGCATTTTGCCATGTTCCCCACTACTACTAGAGGGAATTAGAAGTTCTTAGCCAGATGTTCAAGGCCTCAAAACACCTTCCCAGGCTCCTTCCCAGCCCTTCTCTACCCATCCATGCTCCCTGGCTTCTTCCTCCACTCTAGCTAGCAGGACCTTCAGGGCTCTAGTCCAGGACCTCTCTTCCTCAGGGCCTTTGTTCATGTTGTTCCCTCTGCCTGGACTGTCCTTACATCTGTCCCTCCCTCCGTCCCTGGCAAGCTAGTATTTGTTCCTCCCAAACATGGCTTAAATGCCGCCTCCTTGGGTAGTCTGCCCGAAGCACTGCCCAAACTACATCTTGGGTCAAGGTGTGTACATTCCAAAGGGTTAATACGTGGGAAAAGCAAGAGAGGCAAGGGACATTTGTCCAGTTGAAAAACACAGACTTTCTTAATAAGTCTTATTTAACCTAAAGAAAACGACAAGCTGGAAACTCTCAGGAGATGGAAGTCTGGACAGGGTTCAGCTACTCAAGAGGGAACCGATCCTTAAGTTTTGCCCCTTTGGAGCCCCCAAAGCACACAGCTTGTCCTAAGTTTCCCATGTCCCCACGTCTCCCTGTGTTACAATCTACAGTGAAGAAGCAGTTCCTTCCCCACACCCAGACAGATAAAGGCAACAGCGAAGCCCCAGAACACCACTTAAGACAGATTTCTTAGGCCATGGCTCTGCGAGTCAGAAATAAAAAGTGGGGCTTCAGCATTGTGCAATTAATGCAGCAAACATTGATTTCTGCACTGTAAGAGGCTGGTTCATTAATTCCAGATGCTCCCACCAGTCAAACCGAGGCTCGGCTTCTTTGCAAGATGAGGCAAATGAGAATACTGAATTTTAAAATTCCTTTCTGCAGCAACCTTTATTACCAAACAGAGCATAAAACCCACCCACCCAGACTGCTTAATTCTTCCTAAATAATTAACAGCACCTGCTCACCTCCCCGTTTACATGGGCAAAAACTCATCGCGCTGCTTGATGGATGCCCAAGTGGACTCTTTCTTATGAGAGGAGAGATCAATTGGCCACCGATCTCGGCTACCCCCACCCAATCCTGAACAATCACTGTATTTGCTTAGTGGAATATTCTTCCACGCCTCCCAGCACCAGGACCCCTTTGCTGGATTAGATTTTTCTCTGAATCACCTTTGGAAGGTAAAGACCCAATAGGGACTTCCTAGGAAAGATGTCTGAGGGTCCTTCGAGGAGAAAAAGAAAAAAGGAAGCCCCTGGGAAGAGCCATTTTCCTTTGGAAGAAGCTTCAGCAAGTTGAAAACTTTTTTTTTTTTTAAGTTAAATTCTCTTTTAAAATCCTTGGCAGGGGCACCTGGGTGACTCAGTTGGTTGGGCATCTGACTCTTGGTTTCAGCTGGGGTCATGATCTTCTTGGAGTCATGGGATCGAGCCCCATATGGGACTTGGTGCTCTGCACTCGTTGCTCAGCTGGAAGTCTCCTTGTCCCTCCCCTTCTCCCTGCCCCCCACCTGCCTGTGTCCCCCATGCACCTGCTCCCTCTCTAATAAATAAAAATCTTTAATAAAATAAATAAATATAAATTAAAATCCTTGGCAGATTTAGCAAGGCTCTGAATCTGTAATTCAAGTCCAAGAAGGCACAGGAATTGGCCAACCATATTACTGGGTTTTCTTGCTATTCAGTGGAGCCTTGATATGCAAAGTGTGGCCCATGAAGGTAGCTCAGCATCACCTGGGAGTCTGCTAGAAATGCAGACTCTCAGACCCCATCCAAGTCCTAGTGAATTAGAATCTGTATTTAAACAAGATCTGGAGGTGATCCATGTTCATATTAAAGTTTGAGAAGCATTGGTTCAAGTTGTCTGTTTCAGAGAAGTAACAATCAGGAAAGACCACTGTCATCTCTGTTGGGAGAGTAAGAATGCCTTTTGCTTGCCTCCTGTAAGCTAAGACATCCAGCCCTGCCATTCCAAGAATCACCATAGCACTCAGACAAAACCTTCCCATAAGGCCACCAGCTAAGGTGATCAGGTCACTGACCCAGTGATCATATCCTGGCATGGTTCAGAAAACCCCAAAAGATGAAGCCCTCGGTGTTATTCAAAGGGTGGTCCCTGGACCAATGGCATCAGCATCACCAGGGAACTTTGTATACATGCTAAATCCCAGGGCACTCCAGGCCTATGATTCCCCAGGAATCAGAGAAGCTCTCCAGGAGAGTCTTGTGCACACCAAAGTTTGAGGACTCCCGATTGAGATCTCTTGCCAAAAGGACTCCAGTGAAGTAGAAATCTGAAGGCCATACTGACATCTGATGGCTATACTGTTTCAGTGGACTCCCTCAACTGGGACTCCAACTCAATGTGGGCCTTGGAGTTGGGGGAGACCCACCCTTGTTTTCTTTCAAATGAAGAAGAAGTTGGGAGAACGGAGTAAAAGTGAATAAAGAGTTCCCACTAGGTCATTAACCTGGGACAGGGCTGGGAAAGTGATGAGGTGTCTGGGATCCAAGTTCAAAGCCACTGCCCTGAACTAATGATGAGTTCTTTGGTGAGAGGCATCAACAGGCCCAAACCCTCCCCTCACCTGTAGCCCATCCTCTACCCCACTCTCCCAATTCACATGAACAGTTTCCTTATCCAAGAGGAACTCACGGATGAAACACTCGGTCTTTTGAATGTGTGGGTTCCCACCTTTGTGCCTCCCCAGCCTTCTCAGTTATCCTGGGGAACGTAACAAAGATTTCATGCACCAAATACCATCCGGCTCCAATTGTCATTTCAGGATTCGCACCGTTTTAATGAATGCCAAAACTGTTTTTTCACTTGATAGAGCCTGACAAGACCAACAATCATAGATTAGAGAGAAACTTCTTGCTTTTCAACAAAGGTTAATAAATAGTGACAGCATTAAGTCTATTCTGATTAACTATGCTGAAAGATATTATTGCTGTTTGTAACATGAAATCATTATTGGATTAAGCACAGCATATAAAAATGAAATGTGAGTTTTAATCTCAAACACAGACATTCAGGCTGCTCAGATAAAGGCGGGGATAACACTCAGAGGCCCATATTAATTTTTAAGTTGTTCTGGTGAAGGGATATTATCTGTCATTTGTCTGGTCTGTATTTGATGGTTCCTCGGTGAACTCTTCTTGCCCGCCCCCCGCCCCCCACCTCCCAAAGATGCAAAGAGCAGTGACAACCCTCCTTTGCTAAGTCATATCACACTGAGTGTTAAAGCATGGCAGGAGGCAAACAGGGATCCAGGGACAGCAGGGGGCCTCAGCCTTCTAGAGGTTCTCTGACTTCAAAGACCTTCCCCAAGAAAATGGCAATCCCAAGGAGGGGATGTGTTGGAGGTTGGCGAGACCCACCCACATTTTCTAACTGAAGACACTGGGGGAAAGGAGTAAAAGTGAATAAGAGGCTCCTAGTGAGTCATTAACCTGGGACAGGGTTGGGAAAGAGATGACATCCAAGTTTAAAGCCACTGTCTTGCCCCTTCCCTACCATCTCATCCACTGTGGACATTGAAAAGGCCCCTAGTTCAAGATACTTTGTGTATTCATTCATTCAGCACCCAGAATGTGATCTCTAAATACCATTTCCCAGTAAAAGGATCCAGGACTCCTATAGCTGAGTCCACAGCTGAAGTGGGAAATATACAAGGAAATGTTTCCTTCCTGGAAGGCAAGGAGGCTGTCCAAGACCACTAGAGGAGTCCAAAGGATTCAGAGGCTGACTTGCAGAGGCCCCATGCACCTGTGTCCCATCAGAGGGCATGAATAAGGATAAGAACTTAGATGGACGAAGACACTTCAATTATGCTTGCACCCATGGGTTTATAATATTTTAAAAACAAGCAAACAAAAAAACCCCCTCTCATTGGCCCCTTTTGGAGGATGCCAGGGAACCAACTCTTTATTTTGAAAACTGGCAAATAAAGGGAAAGAATTAAACATTTATTTTCCCTTTCCTGGGCACACTTTCATTCAGCAAATAATTGATGAGGGGTGGTTTCTCTGTAGAGACATCTTCCAGCTAAGAAAGAGAGGGACAGAGTCAGTGTATGAACATTTTGCAACCTTTAATGAATTAATGGACCTAGGCAATGATTATCAGTGGGCATGAAACCCAGTGGGTGAAGAGCTGATAGGGAACTTGACAATGCATGGATTAGGCTGACAGCTCCTGAACCCACTGATCAATCTCAATGTCAAAGAAAGGGAGACAGCCAGACCTCGTGTGCCTCCTGACAATAGGGCACATTGCCACCCGTGATGTGGTCTTGCCAAAAATATCGAACTGGTATCTGATCAAGCCTCGGGGCTACTGCCAGTTCACAGGAGACCCAGGCGATGGAGGAGAGTGTTAAATGAGACCACAGGTACATGTTCAGCCAGAGCCAGTGGAAGGAAACTGTGGGACAAATAGCCTGGCTAGAAAAAAAGAGGAAAACAAAGAGGGAGAGCAGGAGGCTAGGACAGAAAGACAGGGCAGAGATCAGGGGAGAAGAGAGGGGACAGAGAGGGAGGAGGACACAGAATAAAATATGAATCCATGAGTCCCTAGTGATAGAAATAAATAACTGGATAAACAAAGGAGCGAGAAGGTAAAGCTCTTCAACTAATAAATTCAGAAGTAATGATGGAAAGAGAAAATCACCATTTGGCAAACACCACAGCAGTAATTGTTTCAGGCAAGAAGCAACAACATATGCTAAAATTAGTGGGCAAAAGAACGATGAGTAACCGAGTATTTACATTGTCTCAAAATGTTTCCCCCAAGATACTTATTAATAATGAAGGGAAAAATAATAACTTCACAGTGGAGATTCCCAGCCAACCTCACCTTAAACAAGTGACCAAGTTAACATCACTCGTAATGGGACAAATGGATATCATGTGCCTCCTGATAGGATGTACTGAGAAGGACACAATATAACTCTGGTGGTATTTCTGCCAAAAATGAGTAAACATCCTACATTCACAAACCAAAGGATATTCTACAAATAATAAATGGCCAGTTCTCATCAAAAAGTGTCAAGTTCGTGCAACCACAAGAGCGCTGCCCATTAGAGAGTGGCCTCAGATTCTCCCTCACTGTGACACAGTCCCTAAAAAGTCTATTTGAGATTCACATATCAAACAGTTCTCTTTTTCACTTGGTCCTACAAGGCATCTGCCTGCATCCCAGCACTGAGTGCAGAGACAGTCATTGAATAAATGAATTCAATGAATATTAACAGCTTAAACAAAAAAAGGATTTTTACTGGCTCACATGACCTGAAAGTTCCAGGTCATCTGGCTTCAGGCATGGCTGTACCCAGCTGCTCAAATGGATGTTAATCTCACACTGCTCATCTCCTGGCTCAGCTTTCCTATGTGTGGGTGGCTTTGTTCTCAGCCAGGGTTTTCCTCTGGCAGCTCTGTTTCACCAGCTTGGCAACTCCCAGGGAAAGAAAGTACCTCTTTCCCAGTAGTTTTAGCAAACGTCCCAGGATTCACTGATTGGATCAATTTAGGTACATGAGCTTTAATCTGTTCCAGATTAAAGGAGACTAAAGGGACATGACAACTAATGCAATGCATGGACCCTGGACCACAAAAAGACATCAATAGGCAACTGACAAAATTTGGGTAAAATCTGTACACAAGATCATAGTGTGGTGTCAGTGTTAATTTCCTGACTGTTCTGTGGTCTTGTTGAATGTTAACATTTAGGGAATCTGGGTAAAGGGAATATAGGGAATTCTTTGTACTATTTTTGCAACTTTTTGTAAATACTTTGGAAACTATTTCAAAAGGCAAAGTTAAATAATAAAATGTTTAAATATATTATGTGTGAAGCCTTCCCTAACTGCCTTACCTCAAGAGGTTCCCTCTAGACAGCATTTCACAACACTCTTATTTTGCAACACTGAGAATTATAAATTCACTCTGGCTTCTTTGCTGAATGCATTCTCTCTCCCTAGCCTGTGGGCCCTCTGCACCTAGGGCACTTTCTTATCAGAGGGGATCACTGTATTCCCTTCACCATCCCCTCCTGTTCCAATGCAGTTTTTATTACTCTTTTTAATCACATGTTCCTCTGCATTGGGCTCATTCATTCATTTGTCCAGTCGGTAAATATCTGAGGGCACAGGTGTGCTAGGTAAACAATAGATGTTGAGAACCCAGTGGTGATCCCAACACACACCTTTGTTCTGTGTCCATCAGACCGAAATCTCCACGGGACAGAGCCCATGTCGGCTTTGTTTCCTGCTCTGTCTCCAGTGCCTGTCACACAGTTGGCTTTCAAAAAGTACCCACTGAATGAATAAATGGATGCATGGCATTCACACCTCCACTACCTCCAGCACCCACAGCAAGCATGCTAAGTGATCCCAGAACTCTTTCCCTTTAAGCCTGGCCAAACAGGCAGGCAATGTGTTTGCCTAAATACACAGAAGCCTCTGTCATCATCCGTTTTAAAGAAGGAATGAGGGTCAAAAGGCAGGAGGAAGTGACTGGCCTTCGAGCACTGATAGAACCCAGTCCCCTGATATCCAGCCCTGTGTAGGTCCCGCTGTCCCATGAGGTAGGAGACATTTCTACAACAGCCGCCAAGTTTTAGATAATTCCTGGGCCTCCTTAGACCTCACACCAACCTCCTTCTCGGTCCCCTCCAGTACATTCCCCTCCCCTGGTTTACTCCAGCTCAGGCGGACAGGCATGGAAACATCCCCCCCCAACAGGGTTACTGTGCTCATGTTTCAAACACCAAAGAAACTGACATGAATATGACCTCAAAAGCTGAGGGCTGCCTGCTTCTGACACTCAAGCCTGTCCTGAAACAGGGACCACGGACAGCTTGCCCATCGGCTGTGCCACTGCATGGCACTTAGTCATACTTGATTTTCTATTTGCCTCTATTTGTTTCCCGGGTTTACAACCAACTGAACCCGCTCCCTCACCAAGCCATGAGGTAACCAATGGTTGCAGGTATGGATTAAGTTCTACCTCTGAAAAGCAAGCAAGTCCCAATCCTTTTCTGGGCCTCAGTTTCCCCATTTGCTAATAAAAGAGGGTGGTTTGAAGTTAGACAGCCCTGGGTTCAGATCCCAGCATAGCCACTTCCGCAGAGACTATGCGGGCAAGTACAGAACTGCTCCCCGCCTCAGTTTCCCCATATGTGAAATGAGTCAATGCTGTGAGGCTCACAGGGGTTGTGGATGGAAAGTGTCAAGCCCGTAGAACAGGTGTCTGACAGATAGTACATGCTCCTTCCATCGAGAACTCCCGGAGGCAACAAAAGAACTCAGTGGGGAACACGGAGAAAAGAATTGTGATGTCTACATGACATCTTTGCCTGACTGAATTAGGCAGGGAATCTTGAGGAAGGATATATGTGCCCCCGTCGGATGTCAAAAAAAGTTCCTACAGAGAAGAAACTTAGACGGCCCAAGGACTCAAACAACCCACATCTGGTGGGTGCGCTGTGTGAGGGGTCTGCAGGCTCGCCACAGAGCTGGAAGACTGCCTGGTCACACCAGGCCTTGATTCGAGGGACAGGGTGACTGTCACCAGAAGCTACAGATGTTACAAAGGGTCTCAGTTTCCTGCTCTGTAAAATGAAGATAAGGCGCAGATTCAATGAGATGGTGTAAGTCAACACAGCCCAATGCCTGGCACATAATTAGACCTCAACCGAAAGAAGGGGTGTTACTTATTATCACTGCTTCTGAATTTCAGAAGGAACAAATGTGATACATTGAGCTCATCCATTACCCATTTCACCTGACTTGCTGGAATAACTCTTCTACCACATCCCTGCCCTTCCCTGTCCCCCTCCCCTCTCTGGGCCATACTGGACAACAGCTGGTCCCCCATCTCACCAGATGCTTCCATACCTCCCTACCTTTGGGCCTACCAATTCCTGATACAAAAGTGTTGTTCACTCTCCCCTTTCTATCACATCAGAAGTGTCGTCATTCAAGGCCCTTGCCTTCCACGAGAAGGCTTGTAGGATTTGCTCCATCAAAATCCATCACCCCCTCCCTCGTGCTCCCATGGCACCTTGCTTCTGTATCAGCAAGTGATACCAATTATTAGTTGCTAGTATCATCACTGTAAGAGGAGTTGCCATTAATTACCACCAAGAGAAATTCTCAGTCTTCTGGACAACTCCCCACAGCAGGCATCATTGTTCTCTTCACCTTACAGACAAGAAAACTGAGTCAACAAAGAGGGGAAGCCATTTGTGCAAGGTCACCTAGCCAGGAGGCAACAGAGGCGGACTTCAGCTTTGGGTCTCCGTGGCTCCAAAGCCCTTCCTCTCTTCCATGCAGGTGGGAGGCTGCATGCCCCATTTCCCGGAGGCCCTGAGTAACGGGCCGTGGAGGGAGAAGCAGAGCCATGCACAAGCGAGCATACACACGCAGGCACACAGCCTTCTGGCTTCCCACAGCGGCCCTCTCCTGAATTTCAAAACATCTCCCCTTCGCTGAGTCACCTTCCTGGGAAGAGGAGGAGAGAGATCAATACTTGTTGCCTATCAACTCGGTTATCAAATCAACCAGCATCAGCCCCTGAGGCCACAGCCGATTATTCCAAAACCCCCAAACCCCATTTCATTATAGTTAAAAGAACATTTCCTTTTAATCACCCCCAAATATTTCTGAGGCAGAGGAAAGAAATAAGACTGCCCAGGGAGAAGAGCAGACGATGCATCTTTACACAGAAGGGCACAGCGCAGCGCGCGGGGGCAGCAGGTCCTTCTCGGTGCAGGGACTGCTCGGCCCTTGATGTGGCTCCCGGGTCTATTGTGGGGGCAGTGAGGAGCTGCTTACAGGGCTGACTGGCCAAAGGTAGCTACTTAGAGGAGAGCTGGCCACAAGACATGGCAGTGGAAACCTGGCCAGGAGAAACACAGTGTTTCAAGAGAACACCAAGGCTGAAGTCCCATTCATCCTCTGCGCGAACCACATGGCCCCCACACTCCCGTCCTTCCTTGTGAAGAAGCACTGACATTCTCGGAGGGCCACAGCGGGCTGCAAGCTCAGGTGGACAGTCCAGGTGAAGAGCAAGGGCTGAAGTAGAAGTTAAGGTAAATGGGGCAGGGGCCCCTCTGACACTTGGTGCTCTGTAATCTTGGGGGGGGTCTCTGAAGCTCACTGGGCTGCAGGTTCCTCCTGTTAAATAGCTATTGAGTTTATAATCCCCCTGTCTATTGTGACTCTGAAAACAGCACGGCAGTAATGGTACCAGTACCGATAATGGTTGAGTCGATGAGCACTCACTGTGGGCTGGGTCCTTTCCTAAACACATTATGTGAATTATCTTATTTTACAGATGAGGAACTGGTAGCACAGAGAGGTGAAGCAACTTGCCCCAAACACACAGCCACAGGGCACAGAGCTGGGATTTGAACCTGGGAGAGCCTGGCCTCGGGAGAGCCTGGCCTCTGAATTGGGCTCCTTCCCCCTTTCCCACCTCCCCAACTGGTCTGGGTGAGGTCTAGGCTTCGGACCCAACCATAAATGGATGCGTTCAGCAAGACAATTCCTGGGGTTCCCTCTGGACCCTATTGACCCACGACCCCCATGAGCCATCCTGGGATTTGGCTTCTAAATTAAATGCTGCTTAATGCCCCAAGTCCATCAATAAGCACTTATTAGGTACCTACCATATCTTTTATATTAGGTATGGGGTGGGAGAGGGGAAAGAAAGGCAAGAAATGAAACTCTGGTCTGCTAGGGACCCTGGCCTGATATGAACACAGTGCAGGTAGGACATAGCTGAATTAGATACAAAGCAAGAAAAAAGATGCCCTAAGAAAGAGAAAAAATACAAAAGACGGTAAGGGCAAAAAGAAAAGGTGGCAGCTATGGATCTCAAGCAGGATTTCAAGGGCAGGCAGGTTTGAGATAGGTGAAAGAGAGGAGAAGAACACTCTCAGTGGTCAGAACAGCTCGGGCAAGTGCATGGACCTAAGGTGGTCCAAGTACAATGGATCCTGGGGCTTTTGCTAGAGCTACTGGGAAAGAGGTGCTTTCTTTCCCTGGGAGTTGCCACGCTGCTGAAACACAGCTGCCAGAAGAAAACCCTGGCTGAGAACAAATCACACCCACACGGAGGAAAGCTGAACCAGGAGATGAACAGGATGAGAGAACATTATTTGAGCAGCTGGATACAGCCATGCCTGAAGCTAGTGACTTGAAACTTTCAGGTCATGTGAGCCAATAAAAATCCTTTTTTGTTTAAGCTGTTTCCAGGTGAGTTTTTCTCACACACAATCACAAGAATCCTACCCATGATAGTGGAGAGTGCCCCCGATTCTCCCTCACTGTGACACCGTCCCTGAAAAGTCCATTCGAGATTCACGCATCAGTTCTTCCCTTTCACTTGGTCCCACAAGGTGTCTCCAGGCATCCTGGCACTGAGCACAAAAATATTCATTGAATGAATGAATGACGTCTCCCCCACAGTCAGTGCACCACCTGTCTGTCGAGGTCACATTCACCACCTCAAATCCAACCCCTCGTCTTGGACTTACGTGATAATGTCTCAATTTTCTGCCAGCTCCTCTACCTCTGGCCATCACAATCACAGTTAGGTGATTAACTCTAGGAGATGTTCCAGGCACCCACAGCTCTGCAAAGTGTTCATTGCTGGAGGAGGGATGTCCAGATCAGGCCCCCTCCTTCCGTGGGAAGCTACCAGATTGTGCCTGAATCCAATCTCCCCCCTTAGCTGCAGTAAGCTCAGGAGCATAATCCACCTGCTCATCCAACAAGCATGTGTTGAGCAACAACTACACAGCAGACCGTTTGCTCCAATGAGTCTGGTTATAGGACTGGGCACAGGGGCAAAAACCCAGCAGAATTTCTTTTCCATGATATAGAAGAGGCTCCACCCCCACAAGCTAATAAAACCCTTAAGATAAGAGTAGTAGCTCCTGTAGGCAGGAAACTCACAAACTTATCTGTTGATAATAATAAAACGTTTTAAACTAAAACTAAAGATAGTCCCCCCCCCCCCGTCCCATAGACATCAGGGCATCAAGGTTGAATTTTGTCAATATTTCTATTATACTGGCAAGGAATGCCTTGCAAAAAGATAAAATAGTAATAATTACAACAGTTTTTTAAAAGAAATCATTTACCACACCAAATGCCAGGCTAAATGTTTTAGCTATACTGTTTCATTGAATCCTTGCTACAACCCTAAGCAATGGGGAACTGGAGGCTCAGAGAGGTTAAGTAAGTGGCCCAAAGTCACCCAGAAACTGGAGGAAGCAGGATTTCTATCCAGATCTGGAAGATTCCAAAACACCTCCAAACCTCAGCTTTCTCCTTTATTAATGTAGGGATAAGCAGAACCGACTTCAAGGGGTTTCTACAAAGGCTAGATGAGATAATGCACGCAAAGTGTTTTAGCACGTGGCCTTGCCCGTGTGAAGGGCTCTACCGGCTAGACTGGGTATTTCATCCTCAGTGTGTTTGACATGGTTTAAGGCAGGTGGGCTCAGGGCACCATGTGGGGCCAGGCTCAGTGGAAATTCCCTTCCATACGCGGCTCTCCCTCCGCTGTCTGCCACGGATGCTCAAATGCCAGTCGCCTTTTGACAAGTGCACAAAACAGTTTTGGGTGCCTACAGCCTGCTGGATCCACCCTGGCAGGGAGAACTGCCAGGTGGCTCTCTCGCCGCCTGGCTTCTGCCCAGAGTGACTTAACCCAAGTCTGTACCTGCTTGCCAAATCACTGGAGGAAAGATGAGCATAGCATGTGGCCCAGCCCACCCACGCAGGACACGCACCCTAGAACCCATGCCATGTTCTCCCTGGCACTCCCAGCTGGGTGCCTGGCACACAGCAGCTGCCTGACAACATAGAGTGGGCAAGACTGCAGAAAGAGTAGGTTACAAGTTGTGTTTAAAAAAAAAAAAATGATGATATTGTATGCTGACGGGATGTTTTAATCTGGACTCAGGCATTCCAGAAATAACAATAGCTCACGCTCTACAGCACTAACCTTTATGTAAGGTAAGGAATTTAACCCTCACAACATCCCATGCAGTAGGCACTATTATTAGCCCAATTTTACAGATAAGCAGACTGAGGCACAGACAAAATGGCTTGTCTATGATCACACACAGGTAAGATACACCGAACCCAGGCTGTTCAGCCCACACAAATCTGCCGTGTTCAAGAAAGGACCTGAGGTAACAAGTGAGAGACAGCCTTGAGGCTGCCACTTTCATGCTTCCCATTTTGCAGACAAGAAGACTGAAGCTCAGAGAAGCTGAGCAACATGCTCAAGGCCACAAAGCATTTGAAGCCAGGCTTCAGATCTGCATTCAGAACTGGTTCCCGATCACATTAAATTTGGCACAGCACCTGGTTTCTACTCTGTAAAGTCTGACTCCTCCACACCAGCCACCTCATCTTGCAGAGAGTGATACCACAAAAAACAAATCCCAAAGATGGGGAGGTGAGTCAGATGGGGACGGGGATTGAAAAGAGGTTCCCCTGGCCTCATGGAAAAGCCCAACAGCCACCAGGTTCCCTGCAGGGCATGGGTTTTCTGCCCTAGAGAAATGACTGTGGCTGGCTGCACCACATGGGCGGGGAGGGTTCAGGGCTGCTGCAGTGTGGCCATCTTGGGGAGCCCTGACCATCTACAGGGCTGTGGCCAGAGCCCCCACCACCCAGCTCAGGGAAACCAGGCCTGGGGCAGATCAGCAACTGTCTAGTGGAGGCTCCCGTTGTTGAGTGCAGGTGTGCTTGGAAAAAGCACATTCTGTACCATAAAATAACTTTATATTTAGAAAGCAGCATCCCTTCCACAAATAAAACACACATTTGCGGGGCGCCTGGGTGGCTCAGTTGGTTAAGCGACTGCCTTCGGCTCAGGTCATGATCCTGGAGTCCCGGGATCGAGTCCCGCATCGGGCTCCCTGCTCGGCAGGGAGTCTGCTTCTCCCTCTGATCCTCCTCCCTCTCATGCTCTCTGTCTCTCATTCTCTCTCTCTCTCTCAAATAAATAAATAAAATCTTTAAAAAAAAAACACACACACTTGCTGTTTGGCCCAAGCTGCAAAGGTAAAGCTTGTTAAAATCTCAGCTAGAGCAGGGTGGGTTAAAAATGCCACGAACCCCAGAGGCATCTGTGTTTCCTGATCTCTGACCCAAGCTGAAGGCAGCGGGGAGCCTGGGTGCCTGTCGCCAGTGCTGCAAGGCTATGTTCTCAAACCAGGGAGGTTCCCGACAGGCTCTGACCCAAGGACGGCTCTGCTGCAGGCTCCGTATGCGAGAGGACAGGAGAGCACCATACATGCTCTCACGTGCAACGTGCTCACGACACAGGCTCTCACACACTCTCTCACATGTGTATACCCACACATAGCCTGGCTCACACTCTCACACACAATGTGCGCTCACACACGACATGCTCTCACATGCAATGTGCACACGCACACAACATGCTCCCCCATGTGATACACTCTCCCACACATGTCCACATGTTCAAATACATTCTCACATACTCACATGTACACACACTTTCCCTCATGCTCATGGGCACACCCACACACACATGGGCATATGGACCCATGGTCACGCACACATGTGCCTCCCCAAGATGCTCACACACATCCACACACAGAAAAAGACATGCAGAGTCCCAGAGAAACATGCCCAGACCCCCGTACCCAGCCACACCCAGCCACACCCATGGCTACCTCCCGAACACACACAGACACACACAACTCAAGAACATACGCGCACAAAGATCCACACTTGGTCTTGCACGCGGACAACCCCCCAGAGCCACGATGCACACAGCGAAAAACACCCAGGGAGCCACCCATGTATACACACCGGGCTGGATGCCCACACGGACACATGGACACACACACACACATAAAGTCACAGCCTCCTGCTCTCACACCCCCAAGATCTCCTAACCAAAGGCAGGCCCTGGCACTCACCCTGGGCAGGACCGTCCAGACACAGGTGGCGGTGCTGTCCTTCCAGCCCCGGCCTGGCAGCCGAGCCCACTCTAAGGGCCTGTCAAACAGCACCACCAGCAAATAAAAAGCGAATGTGCAAAAATAAAACTGAAAGGCTGCGATAAAGCAGTCCCCTTCCCACAGGACTCTGCGCTGACGCAGGTTCTGCTCTCTGCAATAAACATTTTCATTCTAATTTTAAAAGACATTAGCATTACCTCTTTGGCTCTCCATCCAGCCAGACGGTACCTCGCCTGCTGGGCCACCCGCTGGCCGCCCCGGATGGTGAGGGGATGCAGGGTCCCAAGCCTCATACCCCAAGCCTGCAGCTCACCCTGCACGACGGGTGCTGACCTAGGGACCTGCCGACCAGCTGGGTTTTATTTACACCACGCTCATGGGAGCCCAGGGATGACACACTGGATAAAGCAAAGAGATACCCCCAAACTTCCCCTGAAGAACGCTCTCTTGCTCCAGTCAGGATCTCCGCGGATCCAATCCTGCCCTCCAGTATGAGGGCGCCACACACAAGAAAGGCAGCTTTCAAATGGCGGGTCTACCCCCCAACAAACAAGGGGCTGGGTGTGAACTGGGGCACCGTTCTCTCCCACCATCCCACAACTGGCCCTGCCTGCAAACTCACCTGCAACCTCGTGTCTCAGCTCACACCCCCTGGTAGCGACGCAATCTGATTTCTAGGCTCAGTGAGGACTTAAGGGAGAAGGGCAACCACACGCTAGTCTAAGGGGGGAAATGAGCAATTTTTATGAGCTTGGAGGCCCAGACCCCAAAATGTACCATCTAGCCTCCAGCCTGAGCTCTTCCCCCACCATGCTCACCCCTGAGGCCCCAGGCACTCTGAATAGGTGACTTCTGCAAAGCCCACCTCCGAGCCTTTGCCCCCACTGTTCCCTCTTCCTGGAACACACGTTCCTGTCTCTTCCCCAGAGCTGTGCCTGATTCTCCTTCAGATCTCAGCTTCCAGTCATCCTATATTGTTGGGATCTGGGGATCCCATACTGAAGGGGGCAGCCCAGTTCCTGCTTTCATTGAGCTATAATGTAGGCAGCCTCCTCCGGGAAGCATCCTCAGCCTCCCAGATTTTGTTGAGCACCACTCCTCAGCGCCCACAGGCCCCTGGATTCCCCATTTAGGGGACAGCTCTCCACAGGCTGGTTCCACCTGCCTGTCTGCGGTCTGTCTCTGGTAGCTATGACTAGGGGCTTCCCAAGGGCAGGGAGCAATATGCCATGCCTGCCAGGTCTCCCTGCGCCGGGCACAGCATAAGCCCGAGAGGTGGATGCTGAGTACATAAATGAACGAACAGCTTATGCTGGCAAAGGCATGGCTCACGGTCTTCCTCCTCTGGAGTCGCACAGAGAAACCAGGAAAGGAACCTAACTAGCTCTTGTATACTCTGCCCTGGGGCTGGGGCTGGGGCTGCAGCCCCCTCCAGCCATTTCCTACTGTTTACACATCACTCTATTACCAACTGAGGCTCCACAGATCCCAAGCCTCAAATTGTGGAGTGGGAAAGAGAAATGTCAGCAGATGGCTCACAACAGCCTCCCTCCAGGGCTTCCTGAATCTCCCTTTGAAATGTCCCTACATTAGCCTTCTCCTGGGCAGCCCTAGAGCCACACTCTCACCAGGCCCAGGGCCCCTTTGACATAGGCCTAGATGGTGGCAGGAGCCCCTCCCCAACTCCCTGACGGTTCTTACCTGACGATCCCTCCTCCCCCACAGCAGCCTGAAGGCTCTTTGCCAAAGGTAATGAATCCTGTCACTGCCGCTCCAGGCTCAAACCCCTCCATGGCTTCCTGTAGCTCTTAGAATGGACCCCCCCAGATCCTCACCCTGAGCCTTAAGGAAAAGCCCAAAACCGACCCAGTGGCCTGATCTGAAACCCACCACCTGCTCCAAGCCTACCCGGATCCCCAATTAAATGACCCACCAGTCCTCAATGCCCTTGGTTCTCAACCTCTGTGCCAGCGCCCACGCTGTTCCCTATGTCTGATGCTGTTCCTTGGTGTAGAATGGCCACCCTAATTCCCTGCCTGGCAAACTCATTTTTCCAGCCCTGCTGCAAACAGTTCCTTTGCCACTCCTTCCCAGCTCCTGGCTCTCCTAAATGCCACAGAAAACCTCCATCTTATGCTGTCATGGGGGGGTCTTCTCTCCCTGGTGACCCTCTTGAGAGTAGGAGTCCCATCTTATTTAACTAGGGGCTCTGCAGATCTGGCCCAGAGTAGACACATTAATATGTATTAGTGATTACTGCTGTGATGAATATAATTTTTAAGCTCCCCTTGTGGACTGGTGCCTTGCTGTAAGCTCTCATATTAGTTTGTTTCTCATAAATCAAGCCAAAAGGAAAGATCCAGATGCCTCTGCTTGATCCCCAACTCCTCGTGCTCCAGTCTAGAGGTAGGGGGCTTGGGGATCAGCATGTGAGCAGTGGGGGGAAGGGTCCCTCAAAGAGGACACAGGGAGCAGGGGGGAGATGATGGGGCTCATCCCCCCAAGACAGGCATGTGAGTATCTGAGATGCTCACACTCAGCCCAGAACAACATGGGTCTGAGTTCCGTGTTGCATTTCCCTCCCCCCCACCCCCACCCCCCGTTACTATCCTGGAGCTCTGTCAGCAGTAGTCAGGACAGGGTTAGCATGAAGCAGGCTGTGTAGGCTTTTAAAAACAGGTGGGACCCTGAAAAAGGGACAGGAAAGATCCTGAGTACAAGATCCCCGGGGGTACTATGCTCTGCCCAGTGGGTTGGCAAGACCCTACTTTTAGGACTTGATACTTTATCTTGAGGAAAGAAAATCACTCTCTGAATGCCTTCCAAAGGGAAGAAGGAAGTTGGAGATGCAGCTGGACTGAGAAGTAGAGACTTAAGACATCAGAGACGAAGGACAGATGATGAGAATGCCGTGGGGCCTGGGGCAAGGGACTTTACCCCTCTGAGCCTCAGTTCCCTCACCTGGAAAATGGGTGTAATAAAAACTCCTGAGATCCCACACAGGGAACACCCAGCATGGAGCCTGGCCTCCTACTCTGCTCCACCTGTAGGAAGCATTATGACAATAATTTGGGTAAACCTAACTAGCTTCTAGAGAGCAGGAAAAAGGCCAGAGGGGAAGAGAGCAGCTCAGGGTGGACAAAGAGACTTGGCCTGGGCAGTTAGGAAACTTGAGACCATGGTCCCACACCCCCCATACCCAGCCAGAAAGGCTCTGCTTTGTACCCTCTGGGCAGCCACGGGAGTGCTAACCAGCCTCTGGTGAATATGCTGAGTGCCAGGCAGTTCCTGATTCCCCACACTGGGGAGTTAGGGCGTGGGGTGGGCACGCTGTGGGGAGCATGCTCAGTGGCTCATGGATGCCTGAGCCGCCCTCATTGTGCCTCCTGCCCCTGGATTTGCTACCAGCTCTATCTTGTTCTGGGGGACATGGAACTTCCTAGCCCTTGTGCCCTTCCTGGAGGAAAGGGTGGGGGGTGGGGGGTGGGGGCTCAGGGCCTGAGCTCTGGAGGCAGATCATAGCTCCAGCAAAGAGCTCTCTGTGGAGCAGAGAGCTGCCACGGTTTACGGTGGGGGGGAGGGGGGGCTCATTCCAGGCCACTTACGATGCCAATCACTTTAGACCAGCATTTCCTGACTCTGCACAAGTCTCAGCATGCCCCCCATTATGGCTTCGAGACCTTGAAAGAGGGCAACAGTGCTCAAAGCAAACAAAATGGACAGAGGCTGTGAGTTCCCTCGGGTCACGAAGAGCAAAAGTAGTGACGATTATAACAACAGTAATATTAATCAAACATTCATAATAGTGACAGCCATAAATATTGAAGACCACCAGCTTTATACTGGATCTTATGCTGGCTCCTCCACCAACATTCTCTCATTTATTCCTCAGTAGACCCTTCAGGAAGGTAGCATTGTTATGCTTATTTTACCAACAGGAAACAGATTTAAAATGGTAAAGTCCTCTCCCCTGTTATCCCTTCTTACAGACCAGGAAACAAAGACCCAGAGAGGGCCAGCCACTGGTCTGAAGACACACAGCAGGTAACAGACCAGAATTTGATCCCAAGGTTATCTGACCTTCATGCTCTTAACCACAATTCTTTCCTCCCCAGCAAAACCCATGCCAATCATTCAACAAACAGTGGCCGAGCCTGTAAGAAACTCCAGGTAGTGTTCAGGGCTGGGGATACTGTGGTGAACATGAGGAGTCCCTGTGCTCTTGTGGTTGGGGGAAAGACAGACACTGAAGGCTCCATCACTTCCGAGGGAGTGATGAGTCCCCAGGTAGGGGATTAGGAGAGGACTTTATAATAAAGAGAGTTCACCACCTCCCAGAGATCAAGAACGCCCTCCTGGTTAAACAAGATGCATTCCAGGCCGCACGAAATTTCTGTACAGAGAGGCAAAACAGACATTCATTGGACAATCACGTAAATCCTCTCTATTGCTTAAAATGGTGGGTGCCACCAAACAGCTGGGCACTGTTGTAACTGGGGCCCAGCGGGAAGACACACGTCCCTGTTCCCTGTCCCCACAGATCCTCCAACCTGGAGGCAACTGAAGGTACTTTACCTGGCAGGAAAGCCAGGCTCCTGGCATGACCCTTTCCCTCCCCCTGCCAGCCCCAGACCCCTATAAACTTCTCCTGACCTGCTGGCCAAACGGAGGTGGCCGGAGCTGCTCACTCGGGGCCCAGCCGCAGCCTCCGCTTCTCCTCCTTCATGCAGCTCTTGGAATTATCGATTCTGCCACTGGAACGGCCAGGATAATTTTGCTTAGCTTCAAATACCTGGTTCTCATGAATTCCTTGGCCAGAAGGTTATAAAGCTTCTTCTAAAACATGGGGGAAAGATTAAGCCTGCTTATGGTTAATAATACACTGTACCCTGTCCATCAAGCTGCCTGTCTGCTATTGAAAGTTCACTATTAGATACTTATTTAAACAGCCTCTCAAGACCTCCGAGGAAAGTGCAGTTATGCATTTTTCCCCTCCTTGCTGGTGCGAACAACTATAGATAAACATCAATTCGCTCCTGCGGATCACAGTCACAGTAAATAAATTTTTCAGGAAGCTCAAGATCCGCACAAAGGCTCCACCAAGCTCCCATTTCACACAACATCAATGTTTGGCCTCCAAGAAATAAAAGCTCTAAGGTGCCCGTCACTAGGGCAAAATTATCAATTGTCAAGTCACTTTTAAAAGAGAAAGACGACACAGCATCTCAGGGAGATATTTCCCTAATGCTTCAGGGGAAAAAGAGGTGGATGGACAGTCATCTCACCTGCAAACTAACCACTGGGACTTTTCCCTCTAAAACCCCAGGGGGTCATCCCCAAATTTCTGGCCTTGACCCATTGCCCCTTGGTGTACCCAAGCAGCGGCTAGAGCAGCCAGTTCCGGCTGAGTTCAATGACTTCAGTGACTCAGGCTCCGGGTTATTTTTATTTTCTCAAAGTGGGTTTTTTTTTCCCCACTACTTTTAGAAGTGGCAGACGAGGCTTGTCTATTATAAAATATTTGTTGCAAACACACACACACACACGCACACGCACACACATACACACACTTGCTCTCCACACACAGTTCCTGTCTGTGTAAAAATCTCAAGTTGCTGTGGTGTGAGGGATAGGAGATGGGGAAGCTGAGACACCTGCCTGGGCAAATGAGGGTTTATGTAACCCTTTGGGCCTCAGACTCAGCACAGTTCTGCCAGAGCTGGGATCCTCTGAGCTGGGAACCTGGAGGAGACACCATTTTAGAGATGGGGAAACTGAGGGATGGAGGAGCTTAAGACAGGGAAAGGGAATCAGAGAAGGGGACTTGAATGTACCTATATTTGAATCTCAGTTCCACCACCTTTCAGCTGTGTAGCCTTGGGCAGGTAACTTAAATTTGCCCAAGCCTCAGTTTCCTTACCTGTAAAAGGGGACTTGCAGCAGTCTCTGCCTCACAGGGTCACTGAGAAGATTCGCTTCTGCATTTGTGCTCGTTAATTCAACATAAAGGGCTCAGACCTTCCTCACCAAGTGCTGGCAGAGACTAGGGCTGGATCTGATAAGAGGGAGCACTGTTTTTAGAGCAGCACAGCCAGCCCCGATTCTAGGCCCACCACTTCAGGTCACGGTCATTTTCCCAGGGCCAGATTCTCTGTCCAAACAATGAGACCTGGGACTCGGCAGTCTCCAGCATTAAAATCATACGTGATGTCTTTACAACCACCTAGTAGAGAAGGTGCTGTTATTATCCCCAATTTTCGGAGTGGAAAATTGAGGCTCAGGTCAGAACAAGTTGTCAAAGACCAGGGAGGGACAAAAGGCCCCAGGCCTCAGCGCAGCCCCACTCAGAAGCTTCTGCTCCTCTTCCTGACTGACCAGGCCAACTGCAGCAAAGATTTCAGGTCTCAGCTTTGCTGTCAGCTTAACATTTTAGGACTAACACTTCCTGGCTGGCCATGCGGGGGGCGGGTGGTGGTATCACCCCCATACCTCTTCCTCACTTCTCCAAAGAACTCCATACAAAGCTCAGAGCGAAAAGGATACTCTCAACATTTTCTAAAGAAGTTTGTACTGGGAGGAATAGCATCCCCCCAGAATTCATGTCCACCTGGAACCTCACATTGTGACCTTATTGGGAAAAAGGGTCTTTGCAGATATAATTAGTAAAGATGAGGTCATACTGGGTTAGGTTGAGCCTTAAATCCAATGAAAAAGAGGACAGACACACAGAGAAGACAGCCACGTGACAACGGAGGCAGAAATTGGAGCGATGCAACCACAAGCCAAGGAATGCCAAGGATGGCTGGCAGCCACCAGGAGCTGGTGGGGGCAAGGAAGGATCCTCCCCTATAGCCTTGAGAGGGAATGCGGCTCTGCTGACACCTTGATTCCAGACGTCTGGCCTCCAGAACTATGAGAGAATACATTCCTGTTGTTTTAAGCCCCCCAGTTGATGGTACTCTGTCATGGCAGCCCTAGGACACTAATACAGAGCTATTCTATAAAATGCACACAGAACCATGGGTGACAATTGTCTGGGCTTTTGGAAGGTTCCAGACTGGCTGGGGTGAAAACAAAAATGGGCCCTCTTGGCTGGACAACCAGGATGAGGTGGCCCAATCCACACCCCTCAATGGCCCCATCCAGTTTTTCAGGGGGCCACACGGGCCATCCAGTCACATTTGACCTTGGCCCACAATGACCCCGCTGTGTCTCCTCCAGGCCTTCCTGGAAAGGACATGGCTGAGTCAGGATATCCACTATGGCAGCTTTGGGGTTGTAAATCTCACTTCCCTCCCCTGAACAGGAACAACAAGGCTAGCCTCACAGGTTATTTATTGCCGGCTGCCTCTTACGGAGGCCATTCTCTGTTCCAGGCACTGTGCCCAGTCACCGGTTCCTGTCAGGAGGGGGATCACTATCTTCTTTAGCCACCTTTTGAGGTGAGTCTAGAGTGGCCTCTTACACAGATGGGCAAACTAAGGCGGGGAGTAGCTGGAGTTAGCTAAGATGTGGCACAGACAGACACAAACCCCAGAGTTTGTTGGACTCCATCACTTCTTAATCCAGAAGAAAGAGAAGCAGGTACCACACAGGAAGGCCTTGTCACACAGTAGGTGCTTCATAAATGCTGGTTTGTGCTTGCTGTGGAAACTGCTGTTTGGTGATGGTACTGTTTCTCAGCACATCTCCCAAGATAGGCAGGAAAAGGGAGGAGAGCCCAAAGCCAGTCTTTACCATTAAAAGAAAGAAAAGCAAAGCAATAATTGGTATATCTGTGTTAAGCTGATCAGGTTGTGGCACATTTGGAAAGCCACTCGACAAAATAGGGAGTTGTGTCTTTAACATCAAGGACCTCATTTCCCTGGGATGGTCAAGGCCTCTAGGTGGGGTTTGGGATTTAGGGTTTTTGTTGCACACTGTGAGGCAACAGCTCCAGGAGCATTTCATTTGACCCTCACAGAGTCAAAGATGCCAAGAGATGGGGAGATGGAAATTACCCCTATTTTACAGATGAGACCATGGAATACAGAGGTGAAAGGGGCCTCCTCTAAGGGCCTAGCCTAGAATGCAAGTCCGATTCACCCAAGATGCTCCCTCTTCTGGCCCCTTGCTGAGCTCTGTCAATTCCACATAGAGAAATGTCCTGAATTCATGCACTTCAACTCAAGTCCACTCCCACAACACTGCTCCAGTCCCCCATGATTGCTCCGCCCTGGCCTCCCAGCCTCCACTTGGGGCTTGCCTCTGTTCCTCTCCACTCCAGTGGCCAGAGCCACTTTTCTCAAGTGTAGGTCTAGCCATATCACTCCTCTGTTCAAACCCTCCAAGGCACCCCTCTTAGCCCTCAAGATGAATTCTAAATTCCTTACCTGGCCACAAGCCCCCTGGAATCCCTCCAGAAGAGACTGAGGGCCAGGGCGACTGAGTTCTGCTTTGGGCTTATTTAATGTTCAAGCATTAATGCCCTGGCGTTAGTTTCCCCAAAGCACCTGAACCTTCTGACCTCTGAGTCTTTGCATCTGCGTGTTCCCTTTCCCTGGAATGCCTTTCCCTCTCCTTCCTCTCACTCACCTGGCAACACTCAGTCATCTTCCAGCTCACAGCTTAAATGTTGCCTACTGCAGGAAGCCTCCCAGATCCTCTGGGTGGCCCCTGTGATAGTGTGTGCCATCCTGCTCAGGAAACCAACAGCTAAGCAGAACTCATGAGAGGAGAACACAGGCCCCAAGGAGCCATGTCAGGGAAGATCATCTGGGGAGGGAGCTTTGCTCCTCTCAGCACACTCTGGTCAGGGCAGACAGATCAGCGTTCCCAATTAGACCACAGACACTGCCAATGTCTGCTGTTCCCTACAGAGTGTTCTCTGTTTTCTTATTTAATCTTCATTATTATCCCCATTCTCAGATGATAAAAGGGAGGCTTGGAGAAGAGAAAACACTTGTCCTAGGCTTTGCAAAGTCTGGTGATCTGCTGGGCAAACACTTGATCTCAGCACTGCCAGACTTTGCCTACATAACCTGTGGCTGTGGCCACCACATCATGGGGCAGATGTCCTGGGAACAGCAACGGTGCAAGACAGAGCAAAGGAACCGTGATCAGCACCCTCGAGGGCTAGAGCCGGAGAGGACCACACTTGTTCCACTTGAAACAATTCCTTTTCCGTTCTGTGCCTTCATCTCTCCAGCTGTAAAATGGGCACAAAACACCAACACTGCACACTTGACATCCTTGCATAAGGCAAAGGAGAAGGGTTGGGAGGGGATCATGACTCCTGAGGTCAGCAGGTCATTCAGGAACAGTCAGGCAGGAAACCCAGGCAGACGCTCGGCTATCTCTTCTGTACAGAGTTGTCAGTCACTTAAGAGAGCAGCTATGGTGCCCAGCTACATGGTCAGACATCATATGACGACACATGAGAGAGGTGAGCTTCTTGCCTCTACTCAGCGTCCAAACCACAGAGACTCAGAGCTGCAGATCTAGAGGACAGAACTCAGGGTTCTGGGCCAGACACTCCCAGGTCTGAGTCCCATCTCCACCATTTGCCAGCTGTGTGTCTTCAGACAAGTCCCTTAACCTCTCTGAGCCTGTTTCCTTCCCTGTAAGATGGTGACATCACATCCACCTACTTAGTGCAGCTGTTGGAAAGATTTGAGTTCATATATCACATAGCAGGGGTTAGTTAAGTCCATTGCATTTCTAATATTTAATGAAATGCATTTACTCCTTTACTTTTTAAAAATTGAACATTTTCTGGGGCACCTCTGTGCCCCAGTCGGTTAAGTGGCTGCCTTTGGCTCAGGTCATGATCCCAGGGTCCTGGGTTCGAGCCCCTTGTCGGGCTCCCTGCTCAGCGCGGAGCCTGTTTCTCCCTCTCCCTCTGCCTGCCTGCCACTCCCCCTGCTTGTGCTCTCTATCTCTCTGTGTCAAATAAATAAATAAATAAAACCTTTAAAATAAAATAAAATAAAAATAAAAATTGAACATTTTCTTGTGAGATCATTGTAGACTCATATGCAGTCATTACAAAGAATGCGGGGCTCTCCTGTACCTTTCATCCACTTTCCCTCATGGTAATAACTTACAAAACAGTGGTACACGGTCAGTCACACATCAGCGTTCCCGATTAGACCACAGACCCATTATTCTGGCCTCAACTTGCCTCTGGGTTGCTTCCAGGTGAAGTGTAAGGGACCTAGGAATTATGCAACTAGAATCAGGCTGGACCCTTACTGGAAGGTGGGAAGACAGCAGGGAGCAAGAAAACTTCTTAGAGCTTATACTTCAATGGGGGAGACAGACTCTAACTCAATAAACAACCCAATATCCAATTACAGATTGAAACAAATACTGGGAAGGGAACCAGAGGATGCTGATACAAGAATAAAGGGGAAAATGTGCTTTAGCAAAAATGGTCAGAGAAGACCTCTCTGGGAGGAGATGGGAATTGAATGAACCAGCCATGGGAAGAGCAGCCGGTGCAGAGGAATAGCACGTGCAGAGGTCCGGGGGCACAAACAAGCTTTTCAGAAACCAAAAACATTTAAGGGAACTCTCTGGCTTTGTCTTCTTTCACATTCTCTGTTACTCACTCAGTCCCATTCATGATGTTCCTCAAGTCTTCCAAACACATTCCCCCAGGGAATGCCTGGAACACCTCCCAGGCTTTCTTCATGACCTGCCCCACATGTGTGCTGGTAAATGCTTCACAAGCAGCTCTCTGAGAAAAAAGTCCTAATTTGTAGCATCTGCCATTTCCATGGTGTAAATACTCCCACCATGGCAGAAGCCAAGCAACCAGCCAGACATCACTGAACCAAGAGCTGGGAGGAGATGGGGGCAATTGGCTCTCATGATCCTACACAAGCCAACTCTTGCACACCACTGGCTTGCTCTCCCATTTCAATTCTTTAAATGTCACCTCTTAATCCTGTCTTAATCCCTGCCCCCCAATCAAACCAACATCCCTCCCCACCCTCTCACACCTGGTATTCATCTGTTTCTTTGCCACCTCTCTCCCTTGACCAGCAGGGCAGCTCCACGAGGGCAGAGAATTCTGCTGGCCCGTTCACTGCTACATCACCGGTGTCCAGAACAATGCCTGGCACATAGCAGAGGCTCCATAACATTCAGAGCATAAAAGGACGATGAGAAGGCCTGTGTGGCTGGGTTGTGGTGACATGAGGGACAACAGAAGATGGGGCTAGGTCAGCAGGGCCGACTGCCCGTTGGCCTGGAGCCTCTGATGTGAGCCTTGACTTTCCTCTGAAAGCTTCTGAGCAGCTGAGTGACGAGACTGATTTGTGTTTTAAGAAGCCTCCTTTGGATGCGGGTGGGGAACAGTTGCCCCAAGGGGCAGAGAGAGGGGGAGAGAACGAGGGGCACCCTTGAGATGCATTCTGGGGGCAGAGAATCAATCCTCAGGCCTGGGAGACCCAAGCTGGACCCCGAGGCTTCCACAAATCCCTTGCACCCAAGCAGGAGCCTCTGCAGCAGGGGGTCACCAGGAAGCCTGGGTGACAGCGGGCCGCCTGCCAACCCCCCATCACGTGGTTCCTCATTATACAGTGTAGTTGTTGCTGCCAAGCCTCCACAGCCACTTGCATACCATTTTGCTTTTAAAATAGAAGTTTCCTGTGAAATTGCAAATAATTCATCGCCGAGAGTCCTTAAAACGTTCACAGGTATTTAAAATGCTATATAATCAAGTTCGCAAAAATATAAAGTGTAAGCGTTAAAATACTTTAATGTTCTAATTAAAACCGACCACTTATGCCCTGGCGCTGACTCCTGTTTACTGTTTCTGAAATAGCCGGTGGCCTGCTCTGGGGGAAAAAAAAAAATTTTTTTAATTGGCCTTATTAAAAAAAAGGAAAAAGTTAAGTTTGCTCTCTCCAGCTGTACACTGAAGGAACTAAAAACCACACTCTCAAGATATCCACAGGTTGCCAGCCGCTAATGTGTAAGGGGGCAGGGGGCATCTGTGGGCCCCTCCACCTGCTCCCTTGAAAACACAGACTGGGCAGAAATGGGAGAAAAGGGGAGGAGAAAACCAGGGTTCTGAGGACACCTACCACCCCACACACCACCAACCACACCAACCCACGAATTAGGTCCTCACTGTTGGAAGCCAGGAGGGAAATCATATTTAATTACAAGGTTTAAGGAGATGGGCCAAGGCTCTATCTCCCCATAAACCTTGGTCTCTGTCAAGCACAGTTATGATGTCTTTACATATGCTGTTCCCTCACACTTGCCCCTGCAAACTTCCACTCAGCTTTCTGTTCTCAGCTCCTTAAAGCTTTCCCTGCTTAGTCCCAGTACTCGAGGAAATCATCCTGTTGTCTGGTCTGCTCTCACTGTTCTCCTGTGCCATGGGTGGCTTGTCACTCTGCTCCCACCAAAGCGACCTTCAATGAGCAAGTTCTTGGGCCAAACGTGGGCCACCCCATTAATGGCAGCCCCTGACCAGTTGCTGGCCCTCTCCTCCCAACCTCAGCTCCCGCCACACAAACTCCTTCGTGCTTCCCTTCCTTGGCACTGAGTGCCACCCATAACCATGTATTTATTATAATCTGTGCATTTGCTTATTCAGCACCCCTCTTCATCTGGGCTATAATTTCCATGAGATCAGAGGCCATGCAGGTGCCCAGGGCCCATGTATGTGCACCCAGTAGGTACTCACTAAATGGCACAGAAAACAGTCTTTAAGCTCCCTCCTGAATTTCAGTCCTTTTAATAAAATGCCTTTCATTCATTCATTCATTCATTCATTCAACAATACTACCCTCCCCTCTTACCAAACCCACTTTGTATTAAGGCCCAGAGACACCCCAAGATGCATGGGCTCTGGGTTCCCCAAGCCCTCTCCACCCCAAAGCGTTCTTCCTTTTTCATTTGCCCCTAGCGCCATGGACCCATCAGGCCCGGGACCTTGGACCCTGGCCCCTGGAAGACCAGGCTCCACCATTTCTCTCCTCCATGGTCTCCTTGACCTTTTAATCCCTGGCCTTCTAGTCCTGTTCTCAAAGGTCTTGAGCACCTGTGTCCTCCTTCCCCATTCTTGCCCTACTTCTGGGCTGCATCACTGTTCACCAGCATGCTGACTACTCCCTGGCTGGACTCCCTGCTCCAACTCAATCTGACACAGTGGTTCTCAGCTGGGGGTACTGTGCCCCCCAAGGGACATTTGGCAATATCTGGAGATATTTTTGGTTGTCCCATTTAGGAGGGAGGCAGTGGGTAGAAACCAGGGATGCTGCTAAAAATCCTACAATGCACAGGACAACCCACACAACCAAGTGGTCCAAAATGTTGATAGTGTGGAGGCTGAGAAATCTTGTGATAAAAAGAATCTTTTAGGGGCGCCTGGGTGGCTCAGTCGTTAGGCATCTGCCTTCAGCTCAGGTCATGATCCTGGGGTTCTGGGATCGAGCCCTGCTCCCTGCTCAATGGGGAGACTGCTTCTCCCTCTCCCCCTCCCCTTGCTTGTGTTCCCTCTCTTGCTGTCTCTCTCTCTCTGTTAAATAAATAAATAAATAAAATCTTAAAAAAAAAAAAAAAAAGAATCTTTTAAGCAAGCCCCAAACATCTCACTCTCCTGCTCAAACACCTTCTAGGGCCACCTATGGCCCACGAAGCTACCCAGCATCCCCTCTTGACATTCAGGACCCTGCATTCTCCCAGCCTAACTCCCCATCTCTCTTCCATACATGAGCCAAGCTGGCCTGTTCAGCGCTTCCCACACTTAGCCCTGATCTTCCTACCTCTGGGCCCTCGTCCATGCTATACACTCCTCCGTCTGTCAGCCTGTCAAGCCTTTCAGCTTTCAAGGTTTGTATCAGTGCCCTGTCCTTTCTCCCAGGCTCCCCATCTGATCTAATCTCTGTCTTTCCTCTGCTCCCATGCCCTGGGCTTCAGTTTCCCCTAGGCCACCTGCCACCCCTGTCCACTCTGCTCACTGCTGCTTATAGGTTCTCTCCGACTCTCAAAAACTTGGTCTCAATCATCTCTCCCCGAAAAGTACCCAGCACAATACTTGTCATACAGTAGATGTTCAAGAGATAATGAACTAATTCAAACACCATTTTCCATTGAAGTTTCACATCCAGAAAACTCCCTAAATGCAAACCCAAGTCAGGCTATCAGCCTTTTATTGGACTGATTCCAATCCCTTTAGTTTTGCCTTAAATGATGCATTGTGATTTCCACTTCTCCCCTTCTCCTGAGCTCAGTGCAGAAGCCTGAACTGCTCTGTCCACAGTGTGAGCAAAACAGAGATGCTACAGAGCTCCATGCTATCCCCACCTGCAACCCCCCCCCCCCCACCAACCTTTTCAGAGATACTGCTGCTCTCTGCAGCGGGTCAATTTCAAAGTACAAAAGAATACATTCCCAATGCTGAAAACCTAAAAACCTCCTTCAGAAAGCCAAACACAAAAATTGCCTATAATCTCCACCACCTTAAAAAAAAATGCAAAAGAGACCTAGGAACTATTCCACTCAGGGGTGAGGGAGCTGGGGTATTTATTCACCAATTCCTGAGATTGAGGACTACTCCCAGGGGTTATGTCCCAGCACTTCTGGCCAGCCCGACTCTTAGGCAAAGTGGTCTTGTGGTTTTAGACAAAAACCTCAAGGGCACAGAGATGAATCATCAGCAGGTGGAAGCTTGACAGAGGACACTGAAAAGTCCCAGGGGACTGGTGACAGCATCTGCTAATCTGCTTTTACCTCTGCCTCAGGCCACATAGTGGATGACCAATGCCCCAGCACCAATTCTCAATACATCTAGCAATCACCCCTTATTTTCAGCTGGGGATCCCTGTCCCATCCCATCCTACTCCCTTCCAACTATTATGAACATCTGTCATGCTTTTCTGGCTCGCCAGCATCAGAAGCTCCTTTTTGTGGGTAGAGAAGTCCCTCCTTACAAGAGTCTTGGTGGAAGGCTGAGTCCATTTCTGCTGCCTGCAATTAAGAGTCGTGGATACCAGTTCCTCCTCCATTCTCCAGGTGAAGCTCAGGACCTGAGACTAGGCCAACGAACAAATCTTATTCCCCTGGACGAGGTGGGCTCTGCTTTTTTGGATTTACAAAAATTACACATTACTTGCTGCTCAGGGCTGGCTTTTATCCCCATAGCAATATGCAGAAGACATTTCCTTGGAACGTTAAATATTAATTGGTCTTTCCCTTCTTAAAGAACAACTTCCACACTTTTTAAAAAATGAAAACAAAATCCAATGAATTTTGCTTGGAACAATACCCCTTGAGAAAGCTGGAATCAGGGGATGTTTGCAAACCTTGAGTGGACACTGAGTAGACAGTAGCTAAAGGCAAACCAGAGAAGAGTCCCTCCCCACCCCCAACCCTGTAGTAGCTAATCAGGCCGGTGATGGGGTGGTGAGGGCTGATCTCTGGGTCCCAGACACAGACTGCACTTCTCAGAAATGCTGCCATAACCAGGGGGACTTCGTTATTCATTTCATACTTATAACTATAATAGCTTCTATTTATTAAAGAATTACTATGTTGGGAACTCATATTGAGCTCAAACTCAATACCCACATCACTGCAAGTTCACAACAACTCTACAATAGCTATCACCAACAGCACCTCCATTTTATGGGCAGGAAACCGAGGCTCAGGAAAGCTTAGCGGTAATAATAGAAATAATAACTCACATTTATTGAGTCTTACTATGTACCAGGTACTGTTCTAAGTGCCTTCCTTTGATTTACTTCATTCATTCTTTCAACATTTATTTGCTGAGCACCTACTATGTGCCAAGCCCCATTTTAGATGGAAGGCAGAAGCAAGACAAACAAAAATCTCTGCCCTGCTGGAGCTGACATTTTAATGGGAGAAATCAGTAAACAAGATAAATGGTTAAAAGATACACAATGATCAATCATGTTAAGTGCTAAGGAAGGAAAAATAGCAGGGAAAAGAAGAGAGAGAGGGAATGGTACGTGGCGTGTGTGTGTTGTGAGATTTTGGTTAAGGTGGCCAGAGAAGGCATCCCCAAGAAGGTAACTTTTGAGTAATGATGAAACAAGTGAAGGAGCAAGCTATGCTGACAAGTAAGAAAAGAGGGAACAGCAAGTGCAAAAGTCCTGGGGTGGAGTGTGCCCCACCTGTTCAAAGCAAAAAAGAGATATTAACATCACTCCCAGATGAGGAACTGAGGTCCTGAGAACTTGACTTGCTCAAGGTCGAACAGCAAGCAAGCAGATGTGCCAGAACTAGACCCCAGGACTTCTGGCACTAAAGCAGATGGCTCTTTCTACTGAGATCCCTCAGCAAGCAATTACTCTGTGCAATGCCTGGATTAGGATGTTTGTGAAAGCCTGCTTGTCACAAAGGCAGCTGGGAAGTGAGGCGTCCTCCTCCAAGTCCCAAAGCCACACAGACACTCCCAGTCCTGTAGACACACACATAGGTGTACCTGCAGGCCCTTCTGCCCCACCCCAAAAGACAGACAGTGCAGGTACAAGAACAGCAGCACTGAGGGATGTACAAAGATTAAACTAATAAATAAAGCCGCCCAATCGATGGTTCTTGGAGCAGAGCACTGGGGAATGAGAAATCACTACTCATGTCGGGAAAGTCCAGCTTCTCCATGTCCTACCAAATCCACAACTTCAACCAGCGGCAACAAGAAAGACAAGCTGAGCTGGGAAAAGGGGGTCAGGGCCTACCAGGTATAACTGTGTGACTGTAGGCAAGTGACTGCCCCTCTCTGAGCCTCATCTGTAAATCAAGAGTGCTAATACCAGTCCTTGCTCTAAAGGCCACTGCAGGCCCACCCTGGTGAATGTCACAGTGTATCTATCACAAATGCTATGGACAATTTTGACCAGATAATACTTGCCTGTGGCAAAGGTTCAGAGGCTACAAGAAGGTGTAAAGAAGAAAGTCAATCTCCCACTCGCACCAAGTCCCTTTGCCAAGGGCAATCACTGTTGGCAGTTTCTTATGAGTTTTTCTGGAAAGTTCTATATCAAGAATTATTCTCACTTGTTTATATGTGCAAAGAGCAGCCTGTCTGAAGTCACGAGCTTATAAAAGGCAGTGCTGAGACTGTAAGCCCTCACATCTACCTGACTCCACAGCCCAAGTCTCCAACCTCTTACCACCCTGTTCCTAGCTCTTCCAGTTTGAAGAAAAGTCTGGAGGACCCATCCACAGATGGGACGTGTTCTGTCACAAAGAATCCCTCTACTCTCATGGGACCAGGCCACCACAGGCTTAGGGCTAGAGGCCTCATCAGGCCAGGCCAGGGCCTCAGCCGGCCCAAGCACCACCTCCTCTTTCTGAGCCACCTGGCCATGGACCAGAATTGGAGAACCCATCCCCTTCACCCCACTCCATGCTGTGTCCCCGGTCCACATCCCCATCACTGCTTACTGCATGACTGCAGGAGACCCCGCAGCAGTCTGCCAGTCCTACAACCCCTTCTCCTCAGAGTGACCTTTTCTAAAGCAAAACTTGAACAAGCCACTCCTTTGCTCAAAACCTTCCCAGGGCTCCCCATGACACTGCAGATAGAACCTAAAGTCCTTCCCCTACCTCACCCAGCCCCTGTTTACCTTTCCAGCCTCCCTCCCATCTCTCTCTCTCCCTTTGTCATCCACTCACCTGCCCACCTGGCCTCACTTGGCTCCCCCAGTACACCGGCCTCTAGGCCTTCACCCCTGGTCTCCTGCGGGCCTGGTGCTCACTTTCCAGTTCTCTTCGCTCACAGAGACCTTCCTGGACCACAGTCGAAACTAGGTATTCTTGTTATTTTTCCTCACAGCACTTCGTACACTTTGTAGTTATACACCTTGTTTCTTCTACACCGCCTGCCTCAGCCCCTCTCCAGAACGTAGGCTCTGTGTGGGCAACAACTGTGTCTCTCTCAATGATGGCTTTAGCCCTGATGCCGAACCCAGAGCCTGGTACACGCTGTGGATTCAACTGTTTGTTGAATGGATAAATAAAATGATCAGGAAGAACTCCCTTCCACCATGAACCTGTATGCATCCAGTTTACTCATTTGCCCGCTTCTGTACATTGTTCCAAAAATCTGAGAACAGGATTGGAAACCCAGCTACCTCCAGAGCTAAAACACCTTTGCCACCCTTGGCTACTACCCAGACTCCCTTTGTCTCCTCCCTTCTTCCTTGCTGTTACATTAAGCAAAACTTCTCCATTGGCAAATAAATGCTTTTTCCATCAATAACCACAGATGACTAAATCAAACCTTTAGCTGCTGTTCTTATCTCTTAAACAGACCCATGGATTTCCCAACTAATCAGAAGGTGAATCAAATGCTGCCATTTGAGGTGGGAGATAATCCGGTCAATTTCTTCCAGGAGGAGGGATCTGGGTGGGAATTTGCGTATGGCCCCCAAAAAACAAACACTCTTGTAAATAAAGCCAGCCTCCATCCTGTCTCCACAATGCAACTCTTATTGAGTGAGTCAGGTGTTTGGCTGATTAAAAATTGATCCATTTCAAAATCTAATCAACAGAATAGGATTCTTTCATACGTTATCAAGAGAGCTGCTGACATCGAAAACCAAACCTGTTATTAACCCATGAACTCCAGTGACCTGCTGCTCGCCGCTCCGCGGGACCGTAAATTATTCAGTGGTCCAAGACTGGGGCTAGCAAGCCTGATGGATTTAGACAGGGGCGCAGTCCAGGGAGCTCAGGTCGATGGCGTGGCCCCACTGGTCCCCAGAGGCTAGGGTTCCAGACACTTGGGGTCTTCGGATCATGACTGCGAATACATTAGCCCCATCCAGCTGGGTCTTGCCATGGCTGTGCCTTTGACGGAAAAGCCTCGCTCAACTCTCCAAGCAGAGCAGGGAGGCTGGCCCGGGCCTCGGGTGGCTGTGGGGCTGGGGAACAATATTATCCCTAATTCCCAAGTTAATAAATTATTTTCCTTGAACTACAGAAAGGGAAAAAATAAACAAAGATGAGGGGGCCTGGCTGCATCTGCAAACAGTTAGGAACAGGCAATACAGTCAGTTCAAATATTTTACCTCCTCGCACAATGAAGAGCTCTGTTGCAATGGGACCGTTTAAAAGAGGAGATGAAAAAAGCCAGCCATTGGCTGTTTATGTGTCTGGCAGGGCCCAGAGGGGCAACAGGCTTTCTTGCCAACTTCTAGACTCTTTGACCTTGAATTAAAGCCTCGTTACGAGTCCTATCTTAGGGCGCCCGGGTGGCTCAGTTGGTTAAGCGACTGCCTTCGGCTCGGGTCATGATCCTGGAGTCCCGGGATCGAGTCCCACATCGGGCTCCCTGCTCAGCAGGGGGTCTGCTTCTCCCTCTGCCCTCTTCCCTCTCGTGCTCTCTGTCTCTCATTCTCTCTCAAATAAATAAATAAATAAATCTTTTTTTAAAAAAAAAGAGTCCTATCTTATAAAAACAAGAGCAGAGTAAATAAAGGCTTTTTTAAAGGACACATACATACCCACACCAAAGTCTGCATCCTGCTAAGCAAGCAGGAAATCCAGTGGCTGCACCGGCATTATTATTTTGGGGCCCATATTCCACAGCTGACCTGATTAGAGAGGATGATTTAAGAGGGAAAAATGTGAGTCTCAGGCAGGGCTGGAAGGAGCCTGGAAACTGGAATGAACTGGACCACCGCTGAGTGATGACGGGGACAGACGTGAGCCATTTCCTTGTTCTGAGCTTCTAGGAGACCCCGGAGGAATAGAGACACCAGCACGGTCTCTACGGAGCAACCCCTGGCAGAGCCAGCCAGGCTCTGTGAGCTGTGCAGGCAAGCCACATTGGAATCCCAGCTCTACCACTTCGTGGCTGTGATCATGGGCACGTGATTCAGTTCCTCTCAGCCTCAGCTTTCTCATCTGTCCAATGGGAATAATAAAGCCGCTATGTATTTTAAGTTCTCCAGGTTTTCCCTGTATGAGAGGCACACTGGAATTACTCAAATGCTCCACAGATGGTATCTGTTGTTATTGTTAATATTATTGCTATTAGGACGCCAGGTGTTTTGCACTCCTTAGAGGAGTGTACGATAAAGTCGGCAGTGGATTAACATCCTCCTCAACTGCATATTTCCCACCCAAATGCTTGACCTTTATGAAAATTAGGATTCCAACCTGCCTCTTCAGTGCATGAGGCTTTAGTAGGAACCCCAGAAAGAACCTGTACAATATGTGCTTGAGCCTGAAAGCCAAAGTCCTGGGTTTAAATCCCAGTCCTGCCAGTTGATAGCTGTGTGATTTTGGGAACATGAATTCACTTTTCTGAACCTTAGTTTTCACAACTTCAAAAAAATGGGGGTGATCATACCAACTTCCTGGAACTCACTTAGCATGGTGCCTGGCACACAGTAAGCCCTCAATGAATGCTGGCTGTTATCACCATCATTATTATTCAGACTCAGTTTTCCATTTGGCCAAGAGGAGACTCTTTTTTTTCACTTGCTAGCCAGTATTGAACCTGACCGGAGCCTCTTACTGAGTGACCCTGGGCAAGTTACTCCGCCTCTCTGAACCCTGCGTTCCCTCCAACAGGGGTAAACAATGAAGACTACAAACTCTGAAGGGCAAGGCCCGCATCGGTCTTGGCCACAACACTACTCCTCCAGTGGACAACCGTGCCCAGTCTACAACGAACAGTTAAAGAAAGAAAAAAAGATAGCACTATAATTAAAATATTTGCTTGACGAGTTCTTCCCCCCAAAACGTCTACACCTAGCACAAGCTGTCAGCAGCAAATAAATGTAGAAAGAAGGTGAGTATTTCCTTCCTCAGACCCAAACCCTGAGGAGCCCTCCTTGCAGGGGCGGAAAGCACCTAACCCACTCCAGCCTAAACCGCCTGGACATGTTGGCTCTGCCCCAGAGAGCACCCAGGAGGCCAGAGAGAGGCTGACTCCCCAGCCAACAAACTCTTACAGATCACCAGGAATCCTCTCTTAAATGATAATATATTTATAAGTCTGAGGCCCCTATGACCTCTCCTCAAAGCAAAATCATCCTCTGGAGGCCCCTCGACCTGATCATATTGATCCCGTCTGAGCTGTAATTTTGTGGCTTTGAGTTGAGGAGACAAGGACGGCCTGCCCAGCTGGCTGTGGCCTGGCAGCTCCAGGGGTGCCTGGCAGTGGCTGCGATGAAAAAGAAATCAGATCTGTCCTCCAAAGTCAGAGGAGCAGCTGCCCCGGCAGGCAGGACTCAGGTAGGGGACAGGAGTGGCAGTGGGCATCGTCTCCGCCCACCACTGTCCTCAGGCCCAGCCTGGCCCAATCCAGACCAGAGAAGACCCATGGGGACTGAATGAATGGACCATAAGTCCTTGAGGCTCTGGCCAGGCAGTGATTCTGGGAGCCCAGGCCCTGCCCCATGGCCAGGCCCAACCTTACCTGGCCAGACGGTGGGATCTCCAGAGACCTCAGGTTTGGACCCAAGGGGCGCCATGCCACCCACGCTGGCAGCCAGAACCTGGTGGGCACCTTGAGCTGAGACGGGCTCCCAGGACAGCCAAGTCCGCCCTGCTGCTGATGCCGCCTTTACTGTTTATCCACTGTCTGTTTTCCTCATGACAGGCCTTCCAAGAACTGCAGACAGAAATCAATGCAGCTGGTCCTAGTGCCCACATTCCCGCCCCCACCCATCCCTCCTGCTGCCAAAGTTCAGTGTTGCTTCCTATAAAGCTGGGGCAGGCTCCTAGCTGAGCTTGAAGGGAAGCTGAGCTAGGGACACCCCCTCAACCCCTGACCCAGATTGGAGGCCTTGGGCAGAGGAGTCCCAGGAAAGGCTAGGCAAGGCCAGGCCCTTTATCTTCACCCAGTGGGGAGAGCTAAGCAGGCAGGGAGCTGCAAGGAAGAGTTTTTCCTGCCCAACCTTCCACTTAGCACATCCTCAACATGGCAACAGGAGTTTACCCTAAAGTTTTGGTTCTGAGTCACCTGGAGCCTTGGTGGAAAATTCAGACTCTCATCCCGGCCTTGGAGATTCAATTTCAAGAGATCTGGGGTAGGGCTGGGATTCTGTACTTTAACAAGCCCCCTAGGTGATTCAAACGGGAAGGTAAGTTTGGGAAACACAATTTGTGTGCAGCTTCCAGGATGCTAATCACTGCAATGCTCAGCAGAGAAAGAAACTGTAATTAAGAGGATAACTAGATAATGGGGCACCTGGGTGGCTCAGTTGGTTAAGCATCGGACTCTTGATTTTGGCTCAGGTCATGATCTTAGGTTTGTGAGATAGAGCCCCGAGTCAGGCTCCGCGATGGGCACCTGCTTGAGATTCTCTCTTTCCCTCTCCCTCCCTCTACCCCTCCCCTCCACACTCGCATGTAAGCGTGTGCACGTGCTCTCTCTCTCAAATTGAAAAAAAAAGGGGGGGATAGCTAGATAAAATAAAGGACTCCTGGATAAATGTGAATTCAGATAAACAATGTATATTATTGAGTATAAGTATGTCCCAAATATTGTATGGGCTCTATTTAGATTAAATATTATTTGTTGTTTATCTGAAATTCAAATTTAACCAGGCATCCGATATTATTTTTATTTTTTGCAAAATCTGGCAACCCAAACTGAAAAACATCTACCATCCCACGCCAAAGGCTAACTGAGAGAATATTATATAGCCTTTAAAATGGATAGAAACAGTCAACACAGCATTTGCCATGCCAGGCCCTGTTCCACATGCCTCACATTTATTACTTAACTCATGTAAATATCCAAATATTTATCATCCAAATAACAGAGGCAGGCATTATTGTCCTTTTTGACAGAAGAGGAAACTGAGGCACAGAGTGATGAAGTCACTTGGCTAAAGCCACACAGCTGGAAAGGCAGAGCTGGGTGATAAACTAAAGGAAGTCAGATTCCAGAGTTAAGGACAATCACTTTACTGCTCTCTAATGGGAGAATAAATGATAAGAGACATAAAAGACAAGATCATGTAATCTAGCATGAGGTGGAACAATACTTACAGCGTGGTCTCATTCCATAAAATGTATATGTAAGTTATATATAAAGGCATTAGAGGAATGATTGGAAGGTCATGCACACCTGGCAGAAGTGTAAACCAGTACAAACACTTTGGAAAACCACCAAAGCTAAGCACACGCCTTCTGTAACCCGGCCATTCTACTCCTTGACATATAGCCTTGAGTCTCAACCAGAGGTGATGTTTGCCCACCTCCTCTGGGACACTGGCAATCCTTGGAGACACTTTTGATTGTTGCAAGTTGGGAGATGCTCCTGTCATCTAGTGGGTAAAGGCCAGGGATGCTGCTAAACATCCTACAATACCCAGGGCAGTCCCCACAACAAAGAATCATCCATCCCCAAATGTCAATAGTGGCAAGATGGAGAAACCCTGATATATTCCCAAGAAAAATGTATGTGCTTATGCACCAACAGACAATCCTAACAATGCTCTCGTAGGAGCCCCAAACTGGAAGACACCCAAATGCCCATCAATAGGAGAATGTATGAATAAGTTGTGGTCTATTCACACAAAAGAATGCTAGATGGCAATGAGAATGAATGAACCACAACTACACACAACGTGGGTGAATCTTGAGAACACAATGTTGGTGAAAGAAGCCAGACACAAAATAGTATGTGCTGGCTGATTCTTTCTACAGAAAATTCACAAACAGACAAAACTGATGTGTGCTGTTAGAAGTCAGAAGAGGTCACATTTGGGGGGCAGGTTGGCAGTGACGAGAAAGGGCATGATACAGCTTCTGTGGTGGGAGCAGGGATGTTCTATTTGTTAATCTGAGTGGGTTTTTTAAAAGATGTTATTTATTTATTTATTTGAGAGTGTGCGTGCTCATGAGAGACAGAGAGAGAGAGAGAGCAAGAGAGAGCACGCACGAGCTGGGGGAGGGGCAGAGGGAGAGGGAGAGAAAGAATCCCAAGCAGACTCCCCGCTGAGTGCAGAGCCTGACACAGGGCTTGATCTCACAACCCTGAGATCATGACGTGAGCTGAAACCAAGAGTTGGACACTTAACCGACTGAACCACCCAGGGACCCCTGATCTGTGTTCTTTTCTGTATATTTGTTACATTTGGACAAAAAGTCTGAAGAAACGGTGATAAAGATTTATCTCAGAAGCAGGTGATTTTTATTTTCTTCTTTTTGCTTATTTGTTCTTTCCAGAATTGCCACATTGAACATGTCTTACTTTCTTAATGACTGAGTAGGCCAACAGCAAATGCGTTTATTCATTCATCAAAAATGTGCTGACCCCTACAATGTGTCACTGTCCCCCAGCACAGGGCACTGGAGTTGGTGAGGGAAGAGCAACCCTGACTTCAAGGAGCTCACGGTCTTGGTGGGGGTGAGGAGAGGACAGAACTACAACCTGGGTCTGAGCCACAGCAGCCAGCAGCCAGGTATTTCACCCACCCAGCCCAGTGTTTTAATCCATTTGATTTCCCCCAGGGCAGGGTCACGTCTCCCCAGCTCTCTGGCACCCCCACTTCCCCACCAAACTTCCTCCTGCTTACCCAGGGCTGAATCCATCATTAATGTTACCGTCTGCCCCTCCACTCGTGGGAGTTAGCCATTCCCTGAATTAGATACTGCCATCAGCACTATACTCTGACAGAGAGACGGACAAGGGACTATAGAAACAGAGGAAGCAAAAATGTATGGGGGTGAGGAGGCCCAGGGGCCAGAGGATTTGCTCTTGATAGGAACAGAAACACATGGACAAAATACCACTATATAAATAAAGCAGGGTTTTATTTGTGGTCGACCCCAGGGGAGAGGTGTTGCCAAGAGTGGACACTTAAAAGAGAGTTGGGTGTGAAAGAGGAATAGGAGTCCACTGGATAGACCAGGTATGGAAAACTACTATGGACAGGGAAACAGCATGGAGGGGAAATAATGTTGCTCTCTGGAAGTCACACTCACTGTATTTTTATTTTTTTAACTTTATTTATTTGAGAGAGAGAGAGAGGACAAGCAGGGGGAGGGGCAGAGGAAGAAGCAGGCTCCCCCACTGAGCAGGGACCCGACATGGGGCTCTATTCCAGGACCCTGGGATCATGACCTGAGCCAAAGGCAGACGCTTACCCGACTGAGCCACCCAGGCGCCCTCACTCTCACTTTAATATGGCTGGTGCATGGGCTGTAAGGGAGGGTCAGCCAGGGTGCATCCAGGGAAGGGAGCACCAGCTAAAATTTATTAAGCACGATGTGCCAGGCACCGTGCTAAAGAAGTGTTGTGCCTGTATTATCTTCACTAAACCAAATGACTCTATTCTACAGATGGGAAAACTGGAGCTCCGAGAAGTGACAGGACTGGCTCAGTGAGGATGGCAGAACTGGGATCCAGAGCCACCTCCTTAACGCTGAGATCGTCCCCCTCCCCTCGCGTAAGAGAGCCATGGTGCCACACTGTCAGCACCCCTTCTCCTCTCCTCTCATGGGGCTGCCTGGAGCTACTAGACCCCCTGAGGCGGCACACAAGTCAGCAAAGAAGGGAACGGAGTCGACGGGGAAAGGCAGAGCAGGTGAGCTACAAAGCACTGCTGCACGGCCCTGCTGGGAACATAGTAGAAAATACCAGCTGCTCCAACCAGCATCGCCTTTAATCTCTTCAGAAAATGGTTGCTGCTCTTGGGTCCCCGGAGAGCCTAAAGTTTGGGCTGAAGGCTTTCTGGAAAAAAGCTCACTGCTGCCGGCATCTCCACAGTCACCCCGGGTGACGTCTGACACTCCAGCACCGACTCGCTGACAAGCGTCTTCAAAGGACAGAAATCGGCCAGCTTTGCCATCTTTTCATACAGATGTCATTCACCCACAGGAAGCGCCATGCATTGTGAGAGTTATTTTGGTTGGAGGAAGCCAACCCCAGAGCAAATCCAAGAAAGAAAGAAAAGGAAGGGGAGGGGGGAGAGCAACTCAGGCAAAATGTGAAAAAGTGGCGTTTGGCTAAACTGCACACAAAACAATCTTTTTCAAGATGATCTTTTTTGAGATCAAAGATGAACGGGGAGAACTGTGCTGAACGTCAGCAGGTGCAGCGGGCTCAGGAAGACGTTGTGGGACTTTGCATGTGTCTACGGGCCGCATTTTAATGGGCAAAAGCCAGGTCCAATGAGCCACCTGCTTGGCTCAAGTGTGACCGGGGAGGAGCTAGATGCCCCCTGCTAGGGGGTCCCAACGGGCTCCTCTGAAGTGAATCGGAGACCCAGAGGATGGGAACAGCCCACATCTGCTGACACTCTTGCGGAACCTTGTTTCTCTGGGAGATTTACTCACGTGACTATGGCCAAGTCACTGCCCAGCCCCTCTCCAAAAATTCTTGTGGAGAAAGAGTGTTCAAAATCCCATAGACTGTGGAGTGCTGCCCAGGGCTGTGTCCTGGCACACCGTGTAGCCTCCCTCTGTCCCCTTGTCCTCCACATGATGTTCTTCAAACAACAGGGCACAACCTGCACCACTCGGCAGGTCAGCACCAGGCCGGTGGCAGACATGACGTCTGTCTGCTTCACCTTTGTAGAAATTTGGTCATGTGGAATGAAGTGGCCAAAGTTTCCAGAACCTTCCATAGGTAGATGTTTTGGGGCATTTCTCATTGTAGGTGGTGGGAAGTTAATCTAAGGAGCTTAAACAAAACAACAAAAAACAACAGGGTAGGCACCCATGATCAGAGTATAAAGAGAGAGAGAGGAGAAAGCAGCCTCCACAATGATTAAACCAGGATTTTGTCTTTCTTCTTATCTTGACTCAGCATCTCTCTGCAGGCTGGTTGCACTCTGTCCCCATGTGGCTGTCTGCAACCCCAGCTACAGGCAACTCTAGGCTTCTATCCTTCCAGCACCTCAGCTAGAAAGAAAACAGACTCCCCTCTTTTTTCTAATTGAAAAATCCCTGAGAAGCTCTCTGACTGGCCCAGACTGAGCTATGTGACTTGCCTCTGGACTAATCACCATAGATAGGGGGTGGGAGTACTATGATTGGCAGCACCCCCTCTCCCTGGGTTGGGTGAGGTGATTGAGGGGAAGAGGTAGAAAGCACAAAGAAGGCCACTACAGGAACGGTAAGGTATAGAATGCTACAATACGGTGAGCAATGGTCTCTGTCCCATTGCCTGATTTTGCTATCCCATGAGCACTTGAGGGCTTTGCCACCTCCCCAGCCTGATTTCTCCAAGTCCATTACCATGAGAAGCAGACTCATAATGACCATCTGGGTCACAAAAAGGAATATTCACTGAACATTCCCCAGATACCAGGCACTCTGCCAAGCGTCTTCCATGAATGATCTCATTGGATCCTTTTGGCAACCCTTTGTCATCCCATCTTACAGTTGGAAAAGTTGATGTTCAGAAAAGTTCAGGGGCTCACCCAAGATCACACAGCTTGTAAGAGTCAAAGCTGGGAGCTGAGCCTGATTCTAGTGGACTCAAAGCCAGTGGTCTTAATTGTGACCCCATTCTGACTCCTAGAGTAAAACACTTCAAGGAGTTAAGCTCCCCTAGAGTGGCACAAGGGGATTTACATGTTGGGATAGAGGAAGGTCCCCAAGTATAATGACCATGGGGTGGCATTCCCTAGCACAGATGCTTGTCACTTGTACATAGCTGAACCCCCTTCTTCCCACACCCAGGGCCTAGCACCAGTAGATGCAACAAATGTTGGCCAAACTGGATTCAAGCCCTGGGCAAAGGATAAGATGGAGAGATTCCCCAGGAAATATTTAGCCTCTAGTCCCTGGGAGTGACAATGTGGGCCCTGGCCCCAAGGGCAAGTGACATGTGTCAGTTGACCTGAAAAGCATGGTGCTGCCAGACATTCTAAAGAAGAATTCTAGGGGGACGCCTGGGTGGCTCAGTCGGTTAAGCGTCTGCCTTCGGCTCAGGTCATGATCCCAGGGTCCTGGGATCGAGTCCCGCATCGGGCTCCCTGCTCCGCGGGGAGCCTGCTTCTACCTCTGCCTCTGTCTCTCTCTCTGTCTCTCATGAATAAATAAATAAAATCTTAAAAAAAAAAAAAAGAAAAAGAATTCTAGGGGCACCTGGGTGGCTCAGTCGTTAAGCATCTGCCTTTGGCTCAGGTCATGGCCCCAGGGTTCTGGGATCGAACCCCGCATTGGGCTCCCTGCTTGGCGGGAAGCCTGCTTCTCCCTCTCCCACTCCCCCTGCTTGTGTTCCCTCTCTCGCTATGTCTCTGTCAAATAAATAAAATCTTTAAAAAAAAAAAAATAAAGAAGAATTCTAATGAAGAAGCTCAACCTTTCATTACATTGAAAGAACTTCTGTGTCTAATAATATGGGAGACAAGATGACCCGAAAATATTCCCCACCACAAAGCACCCAGAAATGCTGGATAAAATATATCAGCATCCCTTTAAATATATAGGTCAGTTCAGTAAGAAAGGAAGAAAAATTCTCAAGGGCCAAAACTGAAAAGGAAACTCAAAATCAAACTGCTAAGTATGTGAACTTATACTTCAGTGCCCTTGGCAATGAAGGGGTGAGGACAGGTGCCCATGTTGGTAGTCCAGAGGCCTTCACCCTCAGTCAGAGTAGGTCAGAACACTTCTGTCCACTAATACAGGAAGAAGAGGAGACAATTTGATCTGTTTTAGCTTTGCCTCTAGATTGGAAAACCAAAAAGTAGCCTCCTCTGAGAATTTATAACTATGGGTCTGCCTTCACATGGGTTTGAAATTCAATTTTATACTACCCTTGGAGTTCTCAGACTTGTATGCATCAGAATCACCCGGATGGCCTGTTAAAACACAGATTGATGGTTCGACCCCCACCCCCCAGGATTCCTGATTCAGAAGATTTGGGATGAGGCTCAAGAATTTTCATGTCTAAGTTCCCAGATGCTGTTGGTCCAGGGAGCACACTTGGAGAACTACTTACTCAGCCAAGCAATTAACATTAAAAAAACAACAATCATTCTCCTCTGGTAATATCCCTGGACAAGATGCAAAAGCAAATACAAAATCTCCCTAGAGCAGGAGTGAGTGAACTATGACCTGTGGGCCAAATCCCACCTGCCCGCAGGCCAAGTCCAGCCATATCCACTAGTTGATGTATTTATGGGTGCTTTTGTTGCCCAACAGCAGAGCTGAGCAGATGTACCAGGGACTACAGACTGCAAAGCCAAGAATATTTATTATCTGGCCTTTCACAGAAAAAGTTGGCCAACTTCTACTCTGGAAATAACTCAGGCCACCCCAATCTCCAAAGATTCAATCCTACCAAAGATGAGCTCTCAATCTAAAATTACAAAATCCACAGGGAAACAGACTACTGTGTGTGAGAATTAACAGACATGACAACTAGCGGGATCAGATCCAAGAACCTCAGACAGTGGAATTATTTATATACAGATCTATAAACATAATAGAAGGACAGAGCCCACATCTAGCAACTCTCAGGTCCTCAATCAAGGGGAAAAATGATACTGAAGATGATGATATTTACTGAGGGCCTACTGTGTGCCACGCTTTGGATCAAGTGCTTTATATGGTCCAAATCCTTTTCATGTGAAGAAATTCCACATCAAGTATGAGACCAAAGCTCAGAGATGTCTCTTCACTTGCCTAACTTTTTTACACAGCAAATATGAAGCAGAGCCAGGATGAAACCCGGGTCTTGGCTAAAACCGAGTTCTAGAAGGTTCTGGACACTATGACTCACTTCCACTCCACAACAAGGTGATACATGACAGAGATCAAGAGCTCTTGACTTGGGAGTAAATGGCTCCAAGTTTGGAGGACTCAAGGACCCCATGAAACTACACACAAAATGCTATGTGTATCTATCATGCTCTGGAAGAGAAGATCCATAGCTTTCACCAGATTCTCAAAGTCAAAGAACCCTGAGACAGCCAGATCCAAATGGGTATCTTTTCTCTACACCACACCAGAATCATGTTAGTAGCAAACATTTCTTATACACAATGACAGATACCATTTGAACTTTGTAAGTATGTGCTTGTTTAAATCCCACACTATAGAAAGTACTTTTATCATCCCCATTTTATAGATGAGAAAACTGAGGCCACAGAGGAGTCAAGTAACTTGCCTGGGGTCCCATAATTAGCAAGTGGCAGAACAGGGACCCCAGAGTGGAACATACTCACCTGCACACTTGACTTCTGCCAAACTGCCTCCTGATGCTCGAGGTAGCCAGCTCTCTAGTTCTGAATTCAATCACTTGTCTATACAAGCATGGAGGGCCCAGGGTCTTTCCTGTCTACCCTGGAACCATTTCCACACACACAAGAAACATGAGGGTCCTTCTACCTGCATTTCAGGGCAAAGCCCCATTCCTAATTCCAATCTCTATGTCCAGAGGAGTGTTTCCAAGGCCAGCCAGACATGAACTGGATATTTCTTGGGAGTGTGAGCATGCCCCTGTCCCCCACCTCCTCCCCTGGCACCAGCCCAGACACCAACTACCTACTTGGCTGGTGCCTTGCTCATCACCAGCATAAACACACATTTACCCAATTTTTCAGAATGAGCAATATTTATTCAACAGCCCAGAATGGCTCATACGGAACTATTAAACCCCATTGCCTCAGTCTGCAGCTCAGAGCATGATAATGAATCAGTATTTTGGAGCGATTACGATGCTAATAAGAATGTGTGAGGCACAGAATATCACTATGTAGGGGCAGCCGCCAAATCCCCCGGACTCCCTGCCTCATTTCGGGAATTCCTCCATTCCATAAACCAGCCTTCCTGAGAAACTCCAGCCCCAGAGGCGGGCCACGCTTGAGTTACTGGAACACAAAGCAGATGAGAAATAGAGCCCACCATTTTGCAGAGGGCAGGCCCCGCTATGCTAGCCCTCGGTGGGGATGTGGCGAGAGATGGTGCCCCCTCTTGACAGCTCTGACGGCCCTGCAGCTCCCTTTGCTGGTGGGGTTTAAGAGTTTTAGCATGGCATTTCACACACTCAGACACGCACAAACATTGGAGAAAAAAAAGACTCATTCCCTCAGGCTGCGTGCCTGGAGCAATGTTAGATTTGGTGGGGGTTTTTTGGTGTTTTTGTTTTTGTTTTGGATCTTTCTCTTTTCACAAGCCCCTAGGTAAATAATAAATGGCAGAAAGGAAGCATATATTTGAGGCCTTTCCTACCCCCTCCCCATTTGCCCAGGGAAATTGTCCCTTCCTTGACCTGCTCCATCCTGTACACTGGTGAATTTTTATGAATGCCTGGAGAGGCCAGGCATACAGTCTTCTGTTAGGAGATGGTGATGGGAGCAGCTGAGCCTCCTTATCTCGCCACTTCTCCCACACCAGGCTCTAGGCCCTAAGATCCCTCCAATTCTCCTCCTCTTTCATCCCTCCAGTCCCCCCTCCCCAGCCACTGTTCAGGATAAAAGGCCTCTGTTCAGGATAAAAGCCTCAGCAGGACCTACAAGCCCTGTTTAAGCCAACCCTGTCTATCCTCCCCAGCCACACCCCACTTCTCTGCCCCTCACCTCCTGCTCCAGCAACACTGGCCATCTTTCACTTCCTGGAACCAAAAGTGTGTCCTTCCACCCCAGGGCCTTTGCATGTGCTGCTCTGTCCTCTACCTGGACAACCACAGCCCCTCTTCTCTTGGCCAACTCAGGAGTCCTTCCCTAATTTCCAGACTACATCTGTTATACAATCTCATTATTCCTGACTCATTTCCTCCACAGCCCTCAGCAAGGTTTGCAATTTCAAATATGTGTGATTATTTGATTAATGTCAGTCTCTTAAGGGATTTTACTTCTAAACACCATGGAGACAACAGTGCCATGAGGGCAGAGAACATATTTGTGTTGATCACCAGGGCATCCCCAGCACATGGCCCAGGACCTGGCACATAGCAGGTGCCAGAGAAATATGGATGACTGACTGACTGACTGACTGACTGACTGTATGAATGAATGAATCCCTGAGCCTCAGCCCCCTCCCCACTCCGCTTTCTCAACTGGCTGCCTCTTCACTGAGTTGAGCCCCACAGCTTTTCAGGGCTTTGCTACAAGGCTCTGTTTTATCTACTGCAAGTGCCAAGTTCACATATCAAGCACCTGATAAATATTTAATCACAATAAAATGCTCATGGACCCCGCAATCAGAATAGCCCTGTGCCCTCCCCCTGGTCTAGCTCTGTGTGTTTGTGCGTGTCCGTGTGTGTCTGCACACATCTGTATTTCCACACAAGATTTCCCAGCGGACATGCATACAGGCAGAAAAGCACCTATGTGTGAATGTGCCTGCCATATTCATTCAACAAGGGTTAAGTGAGCACCCACTCCATGCCAAGCACAATTGCTGGGGGAAGAACAGCAAATAAGACAGACCCACTGCTGGCTACACAAGAGGTTCTAACACCTACTGGGTGTTACTATATGCCAGTCCCCAGTTAAACACTTCAGGTAAATTTACTCATCTAATACCAACAATATTCTCGTGAGAGAGGATACCCAATCCACAGACGTGGAAGCTAAGGCACAGATGGAAGAGCATTGGCCTGAAGTCTCACTGACAGAGCTAAATTTGAACCCTGTCTCCCCAACTTTGGAGACGGGTTCTTGGCCACAAGGCCCTCCATCCCTCATTGCCAACCAAGAACAGGGCCAAAAACATAAAACCAGAAACACATTTTTTTTTTCCATCACTGCTGTCTCTTAGAAGTAACCCCCCCCCCCCCGCCCACACACACACACACAAACAAAACAACAAAAACCTGGAGATGCCCAGGGACGAGGTCTGGCTGAGGGGAGAGTGATCCATTTGCTTCATAATATATTAGGCTGGTAAAATGCTTGTTTTAAAGACAGCAAAATGCTGTGGAAAAGGCTACTGCCAATGTTAAGTGAGGAGACCAGGAAACAGGATCAGACATACTGATGATGGCAAACCAGGGAGACAGAGGAGATGGAAGCACACCCAAGCGTTAACAGGGGTTGCGTTCTTGGCATCTTTTCTGCACTCCGTCTGTATTTTTTGAAGCCCTCCAATAACGTGGCAACATGGCTTTCATAAGACAAAATTGATTTTTTAAATCCCTTCTTTCCCTTCCGGCCATGGGATTCTGTGCCTGTGCCTCCCTGCCCACCTGCAACCCAAAAACCCTTCCTCGGTTCCTCTTGGCCCCCTAACAACTCAGGAATGAAAAGAGACAAGAAAGCAGAGTAAAGACAGTCATGGTGCCGTTGTGTGTCGGGGTCATGGGAATGCAGGATCGGGAAAATGGGCCTCTCCTCCCTCCTCTGTGTGTGTGTGTGTGCGCACGTGTGTGCACGAGGATGTGTGAGTCCATGTGTGCATGTGGCTGAGGATGCCCGGGGCCTGTGGCTCACCAAGCAGAGTCTCCCCAGACGGAGGCTGGTGTCCACACAGCCACAGCAGAGAAACTTCCCAGGGCCTCCCTGGGGAGGGGGCAGCAGGGCAGGCTGAAGGCCCCGGCATCCCAGGGCCAAGAAGTGGCAGGTGTCACCATTCGCTTTCTTTTAAGACGTGGAGCCCTTCTTGGAGGAAGATAACTGTGTCATTCCCCTTCATCTTTATACTGGCACCTGGCCATCCAGAGGATTAAGCTGATAATAGGGAGGAAGGGGGGAGGAGGCAGCAAGCCTTCCTTCTCTTTGCTTCTGAGCACCTCAGTCTTTCTTCGCCTCTCAGAGAAGCAGCCTTGTCTTGTCCTCACTTCATGGAGGTCACTGGCTCCCACAGACCTTCCCAGAGCTGCGGGCTGGGCTGGGTAGGGCAGGGCTGCCTGGGGAAGTACAATTGGCTCCTCTTAGCGTCTTCAAACCAAATTAAACTGATGCTTCCTGTTGGGGTCCAGAGAAGTTTAGGAGTGAGACCCATGCTTCCAACCGACTGAGCCACCCAGTCGCCCCGAGGAGTGAGACCCATGCTCCCAAAACTTTCTGGGAGCAGCAGAACTGTGGTGTCAACAACATATTTATTTGAGATACTATTATGTACCAAGCTCTGTGCTTGTGACAAGAGTCAACAACACAGACAAAAACACTGCCCTCAGGGGTCTTAAAAAAGACAAGGCCAGCAATCCCAATGAACTATGGTGTATTTATGGAGGAGCCCCCTAATCCTGCCAGGAGGTTCAGAAAAGCCTCCCAGATTAGAGAAGTGAGAGAAGTTTGCCTGGCAGTGATGACAAACGAGTTCCAGGCAGGGGGAACAGCATATGCAAAGGTCTGAGGTAAGAAAACATAAGGCATCTGTGCGTCAAATAACAGTTTAAGTCTGCCTGGGGGAGCTGGGGACTAGGAAATCTAGTAAGAGATTAAGATGGTGGAGGCAGACCAGGGTGGGAGAAGGTGATCACAACAGGCCTTGTAAAGCCAAGGTAAAAGCTTAGACTTAACCCCACAAACAATAGGGAGCCACTGAAAGTTTTTAACTGGAGTAGTGACCTGATTTTGTTTTTTTATAAAGAACACTCAAGGTGGAGCTCAGGGTTTGTGACTCTTGATTTTAATCTCAGAATCAAGCAAGGACATTGCCAAGTAATCTAAGTCACCACTACTTCCCTGCCATGATTTCCTGGGGATCTTTCTACGCAGAGTCCTATGACCTGCCAAAAAGACCACATGAGTTGGGAATCGAGGCCTTCGGTTCACATCTCAGGCATTGCTCTCTGACCCTCAGTCTTGCCCATCTGAGAAATGGAGGTAAGACTCCACCGGCCTCCTCAAGTTGTGAGGATTAAATGAGTTCATACCTGTCAGGGACGCAGCACGGTGGTTGGTGCTAGGAAAGCAGCTGATAAATAATCAATATTGAAATGATTATTTTCACCAATTTAAAGCCCCCTTAAGCACTGAGACAGATGTAGAGACCCAGCGACCACAAGTCCTGTCTGGCATTTATGAATAAGTTTGATCCATGTGGCCAGCATTTAATTATTTTCCATTTTCTTCCTACATTTACATCTTGAAAGAATGTTCATAAAACCCAGGTTTCTGGCTTCTCTTGAAAACCCCAACCATCTGCTTAAACCCACTGCTGTGCTGCCCCTCGAGCACCCCTGAAGGCGTGAGCCATGTCTTCTCCCCCAGCTCCAACTGTCAGACCAGCTGGGGGTTGACCCCAAAGTAGAGAGCTTCCTAAAGCTCAGGGCTGAAGATGCTAAATCTGGGTTGGGGGGAGGTGGGGGAGAGAGGGGCTGCTTGGCAGAGCCCACCCTCCGGCACAAATGTCCCCTCCTTGTTGTCCCCAGCAGCCCCCCCAACCACCTTCTCTTCGGTAACATCCCTTTCAAGTCATCCCTCCCTTACTCCAATATCTAAGGAGCTTTTGCCCTTAAAAGAAAATCCCAGCTCCATACTGTGGCCCTCAAGGCCCTGTGTGATCTGCCCCTGCCACCCTCTCCTATCTTTATCTCCTACCTCCCCACCTCTAGATACAGAAAGCTAAGACTGGGGGGAGCCAGGAAAGTAAGAAGAGGTTGGAAGTAAGTTGCCCCATTTTGCAGATGGGGAAAGATGAGGCATAAATGAGGCCCTCCCTGGAAACAAAAAGGTCCAGGAATCAGCCAAGCATCCTACTCCCCTCACTGGGAGGGGCCAGTTATCTCTAACTAGAACCCCCTTGACAGAGATCTCTGTCCTTATCAGGACGTTTGGGGGACATGGTCCTCTCCACCCACCACCCAATATGCTCAGTGGGGCTCTGCACATTTTTTTCAGAGACCAAGCCCAATTCCAGAAATGGAAAGGTAGCCCTCCGGACCCAGAAACCCTGCAAAGAGGGGCCGCCTCAGCATATGAGCCACTTCTCCAGCTGGCCAGCATGGCAGGTGCCATTACCTGCAAGGATGCCGTAAAACATCCCCTCGGGTCTCATCCTCTCAGGCACCATCCACCTTCTCTTGTACCTGCTATTTGAGAAATTGCTCTATGTCTCTGTGTCTCTTTTCCTCTCCTATGTTCTCCCTTCCTCCCCAGCCAGGGAAATGGGGAGGGGGAACCTCCCAAGATCCCCAATTTAAAATAAAGTCAGATCTTTTTCTCTCCCCTTCCTCACTACCTAATAACCACACTTGTGTGAAGTTGATGCTCTACATAACGAAAAGAGAGGCCTCCTTGGAGAGGGTACAATCAGACAATTTTTAAGATCATGGAGCATTAGACCATTCCCAACTGGGTTTACTAATCAAACAGCCAAATCCTTCATAACCAGCCAATCCCTACAGGGCAATTAAATCCTTCCCCTTTAAAACACTTGCCACACTGTCTGGGGACAGAAAGAAAAATTTGCAAAATTCATTTGATAAATTAGCCAGGGAAAAGAAAGGAGTGAATCAAGCTTTGTTCTTTTCATTTTTTTTAATTATGGAATTCACAATGCCTGAATAATGTTTAATAAGAACTATGAAAATTCCTAACAGTATTACAACACAACACAAAAGAATTAACCTGGTTACCGTGAAAAATTGCATATTTAATTAAGAACAGAGAGTTCAAAACTATCCAGAGATTTCAAAAGTGCTGTTGCCTGAGGGGCCAAATTACATGCTTCCAGGGCTGCTAACGGAGTTAGCGCGTTCAGTCATTACCCAGGCGTTCCCATTAAGTGACTCTGGGCAGATGACATCAAATTCATTTCAAAAGCACCAGGAACTGAAGCATTCACTTGGATAGTTTAAGGGAAAGCAACTATCCTGCTGGTACAAATCAGACCCCTTGTTGATAAAGGCAATAATTAAAGAATAATGTTAATTAGCTGCTTTTATTTGAAGAAAAGTACAGTAGTTGGAGCGCTTCCAGGCTGCTGAGGTGGGAGTCGCTCTTTCTGGAAGAATGAGAGGCTGCTGGTTGGAGTGGGGAGCCTGGGGCTCTACAGGAAGAAAGGATGATGGTGGAAGCTGAGGCAGGGAGCAAGACAGAGCCAATTAAAGAGGACACTGGCCTGGCCTGCCTGAAGCCTGAGTCCCCATGTTAGAATCAGCCTGGTCAATCCAAGGTCTTCAAGAGGACAACCTGGAAAGCGAGAAAAGATGGTGCAGTCACCATCAGGCCCACTTCCGTCATGGTAGACTCTGGCCAACCCAGATCTCCCTGTTCAGCTATTCCTGTCATGCCCAGTCCCCTCACGTGGCCATTTTTGTCACACTTACCCCCTCACACAACCTCCTGTCACACCTACTCCCTATGTGGCCATTTCCTGTCACACCCACTCTCCTCATACAATCTCCAGTCTCTTCACGGTCTGTCACACTTGGCCCTGAATCACCATTACCACTCTTACTGTAGCAGAGAGTTTTCCCCAAAGATGGCCACCACAGTATCTCTCATCACACAGGCTCTCCTTGCACTGTGACCTTGACATTGCTTCCATTGAGTGCCGGGGTCAAAAACCTCTCCCTTTGGACTCAGGTGGTCCTTTGTAAACTGCCTTGACCAGCAGGAAAAAATGGAAGTGATGCTATGTGACTTCCAAGACTAGATCATGAAAACACCTTTCCTCCCTCCTTGCTCCCTTGAGACACTCACCCTTAGAGCCCAACCATAATCTTATGAGGAAACCCAAAGTATCCTACACAGAGAGACCATATGGAGAGTCCACATGTTGGTGTTCTGGCTGGTAGCTGAAGGACCCAGCTGACAGCCAGCATCAACCACTAGATGTCTGACTCGTCGAGTTACCCCCAAACTCTGCATCTTCCCAGCTGAAGCCCCAGATGTCACAGAGTACAGATAAGCTGTTGCAGTTGGGCTCCATCTTCATTCCTGACTTGCAGATTCTGTGAGTAGAAATAGTTGTTTACCCCATTAAGTTTTGGAGTGGTTTTTCACACAGCAATAAATGACTGATACGTTACCAAAGACCCAAACAGTCACATATTTTAAGAATTGTCTTCATCCTCAACATCTCCCTTTCCTCGCAGACTCATCGAAGAGGACTAGCATAAGAAACAGGTCGATGGACAGGACCACCAGTGACAAAAACTTCAAAAGGAAACCATAATTAGCTTCTGCCTTCTGCCTCTTTAGTCAGCTCTCAACAGCCCCTGGATTCTCCAAGTGCATGCTCTGTGGGGCAGGAAGGACACAGCAAGCAGCAGGGTCTAGTGTGGAGGAGAGAGAACAGAGGAAACCCCACACTGTGGAAGACAAACTGAGGCCTCCATGCAGCTGAATGGTCTGCCCAGGACCCATGGCTGGTTCGCTGAGCTCAAGCTCAGATCCACCTAACTCCCAGTGAAGTGGTTTGATTCTCATTAGCAAGGTGCTTAATTAGGGCAGCTCATCAATAAGTCCCAGAGAAACAAATTACATTCTGGTTCAAGCCCACTCACTGTTGGCTGCCGGACCAGCACCAACCAACTAAAGGGGCCATCCCAGGCAGGGCACAAGGTAATGTATACCGAAGGGGCACCCGAGGCATCTAGGCAGCTCTGGGGGTCAGGGGCCTGGAGAAGCTGCCTTCCCCAGAGTGCCCCACAGTGGCAGCCAAGTGGGAAGCAGGAACTGGACCTGGGTTTCTCTCCTCCCACTCTGGGGATGCAGAAGGCCTCAGAAGACCTCATCTACCACAAGATGCCAAGATGCTCTGCTCTCCTCAGAAATAATTTCTTCCAGAGATGAATTTTACAAAGTAGGCCATGGGCCATGGGACCAACCCCCTCATTCACAGAGGCTGAGGAGGATGCCCTCTGAGGGATGGCACTGTCTCCGAGAGGCTTCCAGGCTGCTGGCCCGAGAGGCCCAGGGTCCAGCTACCCCTGGAAGTGAAGGGCAGGAAATAGGCCTGGCTCCTCCCAGAGTCCCTGGCATGGTCACCAGCTCTGACCTTGGCCCTTGGGACCCTGCCATCCCAGCTGCTTGTCAGTGCCCACTCCCAGGAATTCTGGCCCAGGCTCCTACTCCCACCAGCCAGTATTGCCCACCATGAGCAAAACACTATCACATAAGGAGGCAAAACTGCATGTACCCAACTATGCGTAGAATCTACTCTGGGTCTTTACAGAAATAACAAGAGGCAGGCCAGCCTATGAACTCAGGCTCTGGAGTCAGAATGCCTGACTCTGCTGAAGGACTGTGGGCAAGTCACTTAACCTTTCTATGCCTTAGCTTCCTCCTCTGCAAAATGGGGACAGTAATAGTATCTACATCATAGGGTTTGTTATGGGAATTAAGTCATTTAAATGAGAAAGCACTAAGAGTTGTGCCTGGCACGTAGCCACCCTTGATAAGTGTCTATTAAATTAAAAATAAATAAAATAAAAATTAGTAATAATTTTAAAAACCTCACAGCTCCTCTCATCCCTGAATGGTCATGTAAAGTCTGCCCATTCTCTGGAATAGCTACACTGAGGCCAGAAAAGGCAGAATCACCTCCACACCATTCACAAAGATGGCATGGCTGGTCCCAACATGCCCATGGGGGCCACACATGGAGGATCTATGGAACAACTGGGCTCAACCCACCCTCACCCCTACCCCCACTATCCAGCTCAACTAACTGCTGCCCTGCATGAAATGCAGGCCCAGGGATGCCAGCTCTTCTGCTGAACAAAGGCCAGGAATCTGAGGTTTTAAAATGTGACCTCTATTAGGGCACTAGGCAGTGTTCACCAAGTGCCACACCAGTTACTGCAGCTGTGATGTAGAGAAGTGAGCTCACCATCTGATGGGGGAGACCAACAAGGAACCAGGGAATCACCTGGCAGCCCGGCAGGGAATAGAGGATGGTGTCCCACCTAGCAGGAGTCAGGGAACTGCAAAGGGGAACAGTGTTCCAAGCAGAGGGAACAGCAAATGCAGAGGCTGAGAAGTGTGAAGAACACTGCAGTTTGGGGATAAGAAGGATGAAAAGGTGTCAGGAGCAAGACAGAGAGCTGAGGTTGGAGACTATGGAAGAAGCTGAGAGATTTCTAGAAGCCAGAAACTCCTGGGGCAAAATCCCATCTCTACTGGGGAAATGCAAATGTCTAGGGGAAGCCTCTGAACTCTGAGTACCTGTGGGTTAGCATGTTGTTCTCCCTGGAGAAGGTAAGCAGCCCTTGGATAGCCTCAGAGAAGTTACTTGGAAGGAGACTGGACCCTGGTAGAGTTCCTTCATCATTTGCCTCCATGCCATGGCCTGAAATCATCTCTCCCACTGCCAAGGCAAGAGGTAACAGGGAGCAAGCAGGACATCAGATGACAGAACATTTATGGAGGGCCTGAAACATACCAGACTCCATGCTGGGCCATACCATTATTGCTGCCTCCATTTCACAATAAGGAAACTGAGGCATGAAAAGGGGCGATCCTCTGGCTGCATCACACAGTGCTGAGAGGTGAGCCAATCTGTCTGGCGGGGGGCCCCCCTCTGCCCCTGCACCAACCTACCAACCTGGGGTTTTTCCCATTAAGGGATCAAGTTGGGGCTGGCAGAAACATGGCAGGTGCAGCAGCCAATTCTGAGGAGGCAGCACCCACACCAGCTGGCCCTGCAGTACCCCAAGTAACCTCCACTGCAGCAGGATCAATACTTGGGGGGCCATGCTTAGCTTTGGGGAAACCATTAAATGCTACATCAAACTAGTCAAAAAATAATTGCACAGCAAGGAGATGTTGAAAGGAGGTTTTGCCTGAGAGCATGAGCACACAAATGTGTGCACATACACAATAAGGTGTATTTGTGGACATAGACACACACTGATACACTCATGAGCACACTCACAGAGACACCTACATGTGTATACAGACATACACATTCAAAGACACACACATACAGAAACATGCTAAGATACACACACAAGGACGGAGACACACATAAATCTGCAAAGACCCACACACATACTCAAAAATATGGACACATAAAGAAGCAGTTGTACACATGTCAATGCATAAATATCATTGCACTACATTCACACCCATCTCTGTTCATCTGACTGATACTTTTTGAGAGCCTACAACTATGTGCTCACCTCTCTGCTGCTAGGTTCTGGAGACAAGCTGCTCTGTACCTTCATGGAGCCTAGAGTTCACACAAGGAAAAGGCATAACTAATAATCCACAGAGCTATATCTGATACCTGCCATGGTTAAGTACAGAAGAGATTTGGTCTACCATCTCAGGGAGTGGGGTGTGGGGGGGAGGAAAGTTGCCCCAGGGAAATGACACTGAGCAGGTTTCCAGGGTAGAGGAGGAGTTTATGGGGAAAGCGGGAGAGGGGGAAGACCGACAGATATGTGGGAAGAGTATCCCAAGCAGAGGGGAGCAGGTCATGTACAAGGGGGTATGGTGCAGAGGAAAATGAAGGAAGACATATCTGGAACATGGAAGGCACTGGGAATGTGGCTCAAGATCAAGGTCAAGAACAGAGGACATACTAAATAAAAATTAAAACTTAAAAAAAAGAACATACTAGAATTAAGCTAGTATAAATCTGAAGCTGATTCTGATAAGATGTATATGGTAAACCCTAGAGCAACTGCTAAAAAAAAAAATCTCAAAAGAATAGTTAAAAAACAGTTTAAAAATCATTAATGAAATTAAAGGCGCTACATGAGAAAATATTCATTCAACACAAGAAAAGGTAGAAAGGAGGAATAGAGGGAAAAAAAGACATGAGACATATAAAAAACAAAAAGCAAAATGGTAGACATAAGTCTAACTCTCAATAATAATATTAAATGTGAGTGGATTAAAAATCCAATCAAAAAGGGGCGCCTGGGTGGCTCAGTCGTTAAGCGTCTGCCTTCGGCTCAGGTCATGATCCCAGCGTTCTGGGATCAAGCCCCGCATCGGGCTCCCTGCTCCGCGGGAAGCCTGCTTCTCCCTCTCCCATTCCCCCTGCTTGTACTCCCTCTCTCACTGTGTCTCTCTCTGTCAAATAAATAAATAAAATCTTTAAAAAAAAAAATCCAATCAAAAAACAAATTTTCCAGACTGGACTAAAAAAAAACAAAACCCAAGATCCAACTATATGCTTCCCATAGGAGACACTTTAAATTCAGAGATACAAACAGATTGAAAATTAAAGGATGAAGAAAGATATATCATGCAAACAGCAATCATTAGAAAGTAGGAGTGGCTATATAGATATTAGACAAAATAGACTTTAAAACAACAACAACAAAAATGTTACTAGAGATAAAGAGAGATTTATAATGACAAAAGGGGTCATTTAATCAGGAAGATATAATAATTAAAAACATACATACGCTAATTAAAGCACCAAAACAGGAAAATGAAGCAAAACTGATGGAAATGAAGGGAAAAATAAATAATTCAACAATAATAGAAACTTCAGTATCTCACTTTCAACAGTAGTTAGAACTAGGCAGAAGATCAACAAGAAGAGAAGACTTGTAATACTATAAACCAAGAATGGTAGGCAGGGTCAGCAGTGCTGAGCCTGGAAGATTACATTGGGGCCTTTGCCCCAAAGGCAATGGGGAGCCACTGTACATGATTCTTAACAGGTTTTTAATAATTTCACTAGCTGCCACGTGCCAAAAAAGAGCGGGAGAGACCGGAGTGGGTACAGGGAAGCAAACTGGAGACCAAAGTCCAGGGGAGACGTGAATGGGGCATAATGGGTTGCTAGGTGGCTAAGTGGATGAATGGATAGATGGGTGGGTGGGTTGATGTGGACAAAAGGATGGATGGATGGATGGAGTCAGTAGGAAGAGAAAGGTAGGTGGATGAACTGCCGAGTGGATGGATAAAAATGGGTGAGTGGGCTTATGAATGAAGAGATGAAAGAATGTTCGATGGATGGTAGACAGGTGATCACCCAGTCCCTGCTAGACTTCCAGTAACATGGGTGCTCACAGATTGGACAAAACTAGAGTGAGAAAAGTCCTCTTTATTCTGTATTCCAGACCACATCGTCCATAATCCCCCAAGTAGACGTCCAACCCCTCTTCTGCCCAACAGCATCTCCATATATGAAGCCTAAGACATGGCTGGATAGAGCACCCTCATATGGTCTGGGTCACCTCACCTTTTCATGGTCCTTCCTCATGAGCAACACTTGGGAAACACTAGAAACCAGATCCACAAGGCCAGGGTGCAAAGAGCCCTTCTCAGACCGTAACTCAAGCCCTGGCCCCCCTTGCAGCAACTCTATTTCTGAGGAGGGGGACACAACACCCCTTGCCCACTGCATATCTGCCACTTAGAGGACTCCAAACCCCACACCAGCTGGCTACTTGCACAGGGGAAGGAGCGGCTGCCACCGTGCTGGGAGGCATCAGGCCGGTCCCCATGCAACCCTCTCCCATCCGCCACCACTGAATGGTGCTGATCTTCTAAACACGTGTGTGCCCAAAGCCTTCCCATCACTAAGACCTTCTCTGGGCAGAGATAACACATCAGTTTGTCACAGGCACTCTTTTACCTGTTTTCCAAACATCCCCTCCCTTCCCCCAATGATCCCTATCAGGCTAAACCCAGTAGGAACCAAACATACACTGGATCCTAATTCTCCACTGCTTCAAACCTTCAGTGTCTTCCAGCCTCCCTGAGAACAAAATCCAACGGAATCCACCCCCCTACCATGGTTCACAAGGGCCTCCTTCCTGCTCTGACCTCATCCCCTCCCAGACCTCCCTTCCTTGCCCACCTTGTCCCCGCCACACTGGCCTTCCTTCAGTTCCTAGATGTGCCAAACAGATGCCCACCTCAGGCAATTTCTTCTGCCTCACCTTTGCCTGACTGGCTCCTCATCATTCAGGTCTCAGACTAAATGTCACCTACTCTCTGTGGCCCTCCATGACCACCTGAAATAAACAGTGCCGCCTTCATCTTTATTTCAGCATCCGGTCAGTTCTTTTCTCTGTTCTATCTCTGGAGTCACACATTTATTTGTTTAGCCTGCCCCTCTATACCCAGCACCTGGCACCATCTTGGGCCCAAAGCACGGGCTCAATAAAAATTTGCTGTTTGCTGCATACATGTCGGGTTCACTGCAAAGACTGGCCAGACTGGATTTAAGTCCTGTGTGACCTCAGACAAGTGACTGGACCTCCCTGGGCCTTGGTTTCCTCATCTGCAGCAAGGGTAACACTAGCAGAAACTCCAGGAGGTTGTTGTGAGAACGAAAAGACGGAGTGGAGCACTGACCAGCCAGGGAGTGGACTCTCAGCCTGCACTGGGGGGCAGACAGAAAACTGAGGGCACATCTGTCTCCCAGAGGCCATTCCAGACCCAGCCATGGCCTTGAGTCTTGGCTTCCAGAAACCAGAGTGGCAGGGGAAAGCAGAGAGCTTATGGAGCCAAATACGAAATGTAGAGTGTGGCTGATATGGTCACAGAAATGCGGGCTGGACTTAGCTGCTAAAAGAAAAAAAAATCTAAAAAACTTTTTTAATAAAGCCTACAAGTCTATACCCTTCCTTCTTTATCAATGACACAATTTATTGACCGGGGAGGCCATATTGACTAAATAAATCTTGATAATGACCAAGGCAGCAATCAATACCTGCTTATTATCAGCCCAGGCCGAGAATTCCATCTTGCGGAACGCAGGCCCAACGACAGGGCGCGCCACGCGGCTTTGCACTCCAGCGGGCGAGCCGGGGATGGATGGCCAAGTGGCCCTCATTTTCCAGGCCAGGAGAAGGGAATCTTTCTTGTGTTGTTAATAAATCCCCACCCCCCACCCCACCCATGCCTCTCAGGCTTGTGGACCTGGATTCATTTCCATGAGTTGACAGTGGTAAGGTGTTCTAAGAGGTTTTAAAAAAATAAAGGAAAAATTACAAGCATAGTGACTACAGATGGGGAACCCCAGGGTGGGGGGGTGGGGCAGGACTGGGGGGATGGGCTCTGGAAGAGGTACGTCTGGTCAGTGGCAGGTCAAGAGCTGGGACACAGATGGACAAAAGACCTGGGTCCTGGGTTTGATTCCAGACTCTGCTGCTTCCTGGCAATGTGGCCTTGGACTTAACCTTCTGTGCCTCAGTCTGCTCAGCTGTAAAATGGGACAGTAGTAGTTTTCCCTTCCTGGATTATTGTGAAAATTAAATGAGATACTGTTTGTTAAGGGCTCTGAGTACTATCTAGCATGCAATAAAGGTTCAGCAGATACTTGTTAAAGAACTGCCAGGCCTCCATTCTGATGCTCCAAAGCCTGCAAAAGCCAAGCCTAGTCTTGCTAAGGCCAGCCAGGCAGCATTTGGAGGGGCCTGACCTCCTATCCAGTGCTTCTCTACAAGGAACTACTCTACCTAGCTGCTGGCCAGTGAGGCCCAGGAAGTGAATAACAAACAACAATGATGACAACAATAATAATAAAGATCATAATAGCTGTTTCCTGGGAATGACCATGTTCCAGGCCCTGTGCTAAGGGCCTTCATGTGTCACGTCATCAAACCCTCACAATGTCTCTATGAGGTAGAAGCTATATTTAATTCCCATTTTACACATGAGCAAACTACGGTTGTGAAAAGTCTTATGAGGTGCCCAGGGCTTCCCAGTTAGGAAACAGTAAGGCCAGGGTCCAAAGTGAGGTCTGACTGCCCCATGCCCATGCTCAGATCCTTTCAGGGGTTCATCTCAGGGCACTTGAAATTCACATTATAATTATTGTTGTTGTTAATAAAGATAATGATTAATAACAGTCACCATTTCAGAAAGGCTTACAGCGTGCCCGGCCCTAGGCTAAGTGTTTGTACTGGGTTGTCCCTCTTTACTTCTCAGACCCTTAAAGAAAAGTACTTCTATCTCCAACCAATTATAAAGTAGGAGTTTTATGAGGGCAAGGACTGACTTGCTTTGGCCACTGCCACGCCCCAACACGTCATGCTGCTCCCGACACGGCAGGTGCGGCATGATGATGTGCATGAAGTGAATGAACAAACGACCTGTCTCAACAACCCAGGGAAGCTCCATTTTACACAGAGAACCTGAGGCCCAGACAGGGTCCTTTGGCCACAGAAGGAAAGTGGAGACTTCAATCCTGGCCTCCCACCTGATTATAAAGTAGGGGTCTTGGGAGACGCTGAGAACGAACCCCCCACCAACTCTGGGGCCAATGTTCAGAGACCTTGGTGCCTTTTTGATGCCTGCTGGGCTGATCAGGTAGGCTTTATGAACCAGGCATTGGGAGAGCTAAGTCTTCTGGGTTAAAACGTTAACTGGCTGTTTTGTGTCCCCCATAACAGTTGTCCCACAGGCTGCAGGGACCTGCTTTGAGCTGTGACCAAGGCCACCAAACCACTGCTAATGGTCCACAGCCTGCTGGCAATTAATTAATGGATTTATTAATTAGGATAGGAGCCGCCTCCCAGGCTGGAATTGGGGTCACCAGTTTCTAAAGCGAGACTGACGGAGCTAAAGATAAACCCTCGTTCACTGCGGGCCTGAGGCCTGTGCTCAATTCCCAGGCGAGGAGTGGGCGACTTTCAAGAGCCAGTGATGGGTGAAGCAGCTGGAGTTCTAGAAGGGGCTGGGTCCCCCAGGGCCACTCCCCAAGGTGGAATCAAGGCAGCTGCCCCACCTCACCCTTCCTGTGGCATTCGTCCACTCAGTCATTCAAACACTGACTGAGAACTTATTCTGTCCCTGTCCTCCCCAGGGAGGGAGGCAGATAGTAAAGGAACAACAAATAAATACACATTATCACATCAGATAAAGCAGATGGGGTTAAGGAGATGGGGGAAGGCTATTTTGGAAGCACAGGTTAGGGAGGACCTCTCTGAAGAAGTGATATTTAAGCAGAGGGCTCAACGAAAGAGACAGAACCAAGAAAGTGTTTCTCACAGAGGGAACAAGTGCAAAGGCTCTGGGGCTGGAATGTGCTTGACATGTTCACAGAACAGTGAAGAGGTCAGAGGGGCTTGAATAAAGAGTAGGAGAGTGGCAGGAGATGAGAGGGAGAGATAATGGCAGGATGACAAAGGGGGATGAATCATGCAGGGCCTGTGGGCCAAGTCAGAATAAGCAACCAGGAAGAGGCAATGCTCAGACTGACAGCTCCCCAGGCTCCCGAGACAGAGCAGGTACCTCGAATGAGCACCTCCTGAGCACTGGGTGCCTTAGGCAGACATCCAAATCTCATTTCACCTTTCCTGCTGGAGACTGTGGTCCTCCAAGAAGCAGACGTAAAGGCAGGACTAATAGGTAAAGAGATTTATCAGGTCAATGCCTATGCCTGTGGGAAGGAGTCAGAGGGAAGAAGAGAGGGAAGGAAGGAAAGATGGAAGGTTGGCTGGTGGAAGTGTCCTAGATTGCTGAGGAGTCTGGAGCCAGCAGAGGAGTCCTGTGTATCCCAAGAACAGGTCTGCTTTAGACCTGCACTCAGTCCCTGGCTGGGGCTGGATCTCCAAGAACAGCATCCAGGGAACCAGCCGATCGTACTTCCTACCGTCAGGGATCTGCAAGGTGCACTCTCATGGCACCACTGGAAAGTACCGTTACCACACACATCTTACAGAGGGGAAGCAAGTCTCAGGGGAAATAACTTGCTCCAGAACACACAGCTCAGGAGGAGCAGAGCTGGGATTTGAATCCTGGCTGCCCTGTGAATAATCACAAGATAGAAACAAGAGATTCGGGTCCGGGAGGAGGCATTTTGCAACAGATCAAAGAATTGCGCTGAGTATCTAGTTAAAAAAAATAAAAGCAATACCCAAAGCTTTCAGTGTTTGACTATTTACATAGTGTCCACTGACAAAGCATTCACTCTGAGCCGCACATGTGCTCAGCAACATCTTATTTTATTCTCCATCCTTACCCTCCAGTTGACATATGACAAGAGTAAGGATGGGGGTGTGTCCACCAGCCCACTCAGAATCTGCATGCAGCCTAGCCTCGAGGCCTTCCCGCAGTTTCTCACACACACTAGTCTTCCATCTACCTCAGGGTCTTAGCACATGTTATTCCCTCTGCTGGGAAGCTTTTCCCTGACCTCGTCCTTGAGATCTCAGCTGAAGGGTCACTGCTTCCAGGAAGAATCTCAGAATCTCAGAATTTAATCCCAGCACGTGACTACACAGCTGTCCGTCCCATGCATCCACCTTCCCCACTCTCTACGGGCTCAGTGAGAGCTGTCACTTTGCCTTCTTTGTTCACCATGACATCTCCAGTATATAATTATTGGTTATAATATTTACGCTATTTATTGTTAATTATTATTATTTATATAATTATTAGTTATAATTCTTAATTATACCATGAATGGATAAATATACCACTTGTAGGGTGGAGGACGACAGCAATTATTAACATTATAATGGAGCTTCTACATGCTGGGCACAGATATCTCAGCATTTCACATGCACTAACTCACTTAATCCTCACAACAATCCTTAAGGAAGTGATACTACTACTATCCCCATTTTACATTTGAGAAAACCAAGGCTCAGAGAAGTTAAGTGACTTAACCAAGGTTACACAGCTGGTAAGTGGCAGAGCTGAGACTTGAGCCCAGGCCACCTGGTTCCAGAGTCCACACAAAATGTTTCTGGGAGAAGGAGGGTGTAAGGCTGGATTCTGCAGCCCATGCCACACCCCCTCAGATACCCAGACCCATGGGCGCTCATTACAGACAACAGGTACCCCAAATATATGCTCTCAGCAGAGTGGCCTCTGAGTGACCGCCCTGCCCAGGGCAATCTGCTCCCGACCAGGCCACCTGGTGACCCCTGTGGTCTCCCCGCCCACAGCACCCACGCTCCAAACAGCAGGCTGAACAAGTCAATCGACCATAATGGTTCCCGGGGAACCATTCACCCCATCCAGTTTGAGCAACGGCGGCTCGGAGAGTCTTTTTTTTTAAAACTTTTTTTTTTTTTAATTTTTATTTATTTATTTTAGAGAGAGAGTGAGAGAGAGAGAGAGAGAGAGCACAAGAGGGGGGAGCGGGAGAGGGAGAAGCAGACTCCCTGCTGAGCAGGGAGCCCGATGCGGGACTCGATCCCGAGACTCCAGGATCATGACCTGAGCCGAAAGCAGTCGCTCAACCAACTGAGCCACCCAGGCGCCCCTTTTTTTTAAAACTTTTTTTTTTTAATTTTTATTTATTTATTTTAGAGAGAGAGTGAGAGAGAGAGGCGGCTCGGAGAGTCTTAAGCACTGCTTGGCTCCGGGCGTCTCGGGCAGACAACCAGCTCGGGCCAAAGAGGCCAAAGGATTGATTTTCTCTTTCTTTCTTTCTCTTTAATGACAAACGCGTATCCTGGAATTGCTGTTTCATTTGGCTGAACTGGAGGATGGCAGAGGTGGGGGGGGCAGGAGGGAGGGGAATGGTAGTAAAGGAACTGGAAAGGAAGGAGGGGCAGCCACAGGCCCCCTTTGGGGGTGCCTGAGCCACTAAGAAGCAGAGACAGCAGGCTCTGTGCCCTCCTAATCCTGTATCTTCATGGAGCTGTTCAACGGTCTTTCATTTTTTCTGTAGGTACAGCCTCTTCTGACACTAGGCACTTAGAGAAAGGCAGCCAGCGGCCTTGACATCCACCTTCCTCATGACCTGCCTCATGACCCCTACAGCTGACCTGACCTACTGGAGACCTTCAGCCCAGGCCCTTTGCACTGGCTCTTCCCTCTGCTTGGCATGCCCTCCCCAGGTCTTCACTCCCTGCCCAGTGTGGCCAGAGCTCTTCATTCGTAAGGGACACTGGACATCTGGATTTCACAGGTAACATCTCCTGTGTTTTAAATGCTGACAACTTACACAAAAGTGTTTTTAAATATTGCACTAATTTAAACAGACACATCCATGGGTCAGACACAGCTCCTAGTCTGCAACCTCTGTGCTCACAGTTTCCAAAATATAAGACATTATATACAAGATTAGTAATGTATTAATATAGTGAGTCCCCAGTAGAGAAAGGAAGAAGAGAAAACTTGCCCAGAAATCTCTGAAACAGCTTGCAAGCCCAGCAAGTTCTAGGAACTGCTGTTTATTTGGTTTTTCACCCCTGTCTTACAAGCTAAAAATACTACCAACAATAAGCAGCAAGGCACTTGCAGAACAGTAACTGTGTGCCCAGTACTGTGTTAAGCACCTTCATATTCAGAGTTCTTTAATCTTCAACAACAACCTAAAAGGTGGAGACTATTATTAGTCCCATTTAGGGGCACCTGGGTGGCTCAGTCGTTAAGCGTCTGCCTTCGGCTCAGGTCATGATCCCAGGGTCCTGGGATCGAGCCCTGCATGGGGCTCCCTGCTTCTCCCTCTCCCACTCCCCCTGCTTGTGTTCCCTCTCTCGCTGTGTCTCTGTCAAATAAATAAATAAAATCTTAAAAAAATTTTTAGTCCCATTTAAAAACAAGGACAGCAAGGCTCAGAAAGGTTAAGTGACCCATCCAATGTCACACAGCTAGTAGGTGATAGTACCAGCATTAGAAGCCAGGCAAACGCCCCTCACCATCCTGGCTCCTCGTACTTCCCTCTTGAGGTAAAGAGTAAAGAACAAGTTTCTGGAATTAGCTTTGATCCACCTTAATGCTCTTAAAAGTGAAAAACTTCAGCCATGCCACAGCCTGTATGATAGCTGTTACATAAAACCAGAGGACCAGGGTCAGCAAACTCTGGCCCTCAGGCCAAATCTAGGTCTTTGCATGTTTTTTGTAAAGTCTGGCGGGAGGACAGCCATGCCTGTTCATTCTCACTGTCTACGGCCATTTTCATGCTACAGGGGCAGAATGGAGGACTTACAGAGACCATACGGCCCACAAAGCCTAAAGTATATCATTATCTGACTTTTCACAGAACGTTTGCTACCTCTGATGGCAGATCTAGATGGTTTCCTAGAGTGTCTAGAGATGCCACACCCGGAGAAGGTTCTGAGGTCAAAACCCTTGGGGAAACACTTTCCTGAGAGACACAGAAGCACATTTGCATACTTCTTTAGCTCTCTTTAGGCTGAGTGGTCTCCTGAGACTGAATGAAATGAAGGAGCCAGCCAGGGGAGGATCTGGGGGGAAAGAGTCTCACTCAGGTGGAGGGAACTGTAAGTGCAAAGGCCCTGAGATAGGAATGTGCTCAATGTGGTTAAGGGACAAAAAGAAAGCCATTATGACTGGAGCAGAGTTAAGTAGGGGGAGAGAGGCTGGAGATGAAGCCAGAGAGATAATAGGGGGACAGATACTGTGGAGCCTTGCAATCAGGGTAAAGGACTTAGGATTTTAATCTACATATAATGGGAATATTGTCCAGGTCCTACAAAACACTACAAGCCATTTCTGTGAATGGCTCATCAAGGCTTAGAAACCAAGAACTCCATCCTGGACATAATTTGTCTCAAAAACTGCTTAAAAAGGGTTAAGGGGTCAAAAGCCCCCCCATCACCACCACAGTGGGCCCCAAGGTCATTAGAAGACAATACATTTAACTGTCACTCAAAGTATGTCAGCTTCCTTCACCTTTACAACAACCCGATATGGCAAACCAGATGGGCACAACTGGCCTATGTGATGGATTAAGAAACAGGAGACTTAGGATGTTGGATGATTCATCCAGGAGTGCCAGAGCCTACACTGACAAGAGCTCCTGGGGCCTTCTCCCTCTGCCAACTACCTCCACCTTCCCTGACACATGCAATATAAACCACTGTCACAAGTAAAGAGCACACCCCAGCGAGAAAAATCAAACAGGAGAGTGTTTTATCCTGAATTCCAAAACCAGGAACAAAGGCAAGCCACCACCTGAGTCCCCTTCCCACACTCAACCTCTGCCAGGCTTGGCCTCTGAATTAGGTAACTGGAAGCCACCAGAAATTCAGCCTTTCAGGAATCAGCAGAGAAAACCAAGTTCTGGACAGCCATGTCCACCAACATCCAGGACTAAATTTAGCACCAGCCAAGGTGCTTATGTTTACTATCCCATCTACCAGAAGAAAGATTATTATGACACAATGTCCAATCTAAAGACAGAATCCTCTTTTTAACAGGAGAGAGAAGGAGGAGGAAGAGAAGAGGAAGGAAGGAAAAGAGGGAGGGTGGGAGGAAGGAAGGAAGGAAGGAAGGAGGAATAAAAGAAAAACCACCACCACCACTAGAAAAGCTATTCCCTCTGGTCAGAATAGCACCATGCTCACCTGAAATAACCCTCTGAGATGCTTATTTACTTCTTTAGGCTTGTTGGTGGTTTCTCAATTTTCTACAGTGAACCCAGGTATTTATAAAAGAAACTTCAAGATCTCCAATAGCAAAGGTGGTCAGAGATGAGACAGTGCTTGTTTTTCTTCTAGCAAAGAGAGAGCCCATCTTGGGGAAGCAATTTCTGTCAAGTTGAGAAATCAGAATTTTGGGATGCCCAGAAAAGACTGCTGGGTTCTTTAAATAAATTCTCTAACACCTGTTTCTAGCTCCTTCTGCAAAAAAAGGCCCACAGGGTGTGGGTTCCAACGAATGGGAAAGGAAGATGGAATGGGCTCACCCACTGGTTGGATTTGTAAGGGTCCAAGGGGCCAACCAATGGTTTGGTCTTATTCACAGAGCTGCTGTTGAAATCTCCCCTCACGCCCTGTGCCCCCCACCTCTCCTTGTCCTCCCCCCTCGGACCCACCCACAGCCCTTGCCTAATGCCAACCTGTCTCATGGCCCCCAGCTATGGCAAGCCTGGTCTGCTCATGTTTCCCCACCCCAGCAGCATTTCTATTACTGCGAAGTTTCCAAAGTTAGGATTCTGCCAACAGGGCTGATAGCTTATTTACTGCTGTCATCTATAGAAAGAGGAATTTTGACACATTGTTAAATGATAGCACGTTTAGATAAGTCAAGCTGTCAGAGGCTCTAATGGATGTCTAAACTCTCTGTGGCTGATATGTAAAATTTATGCACTTCAGAATATCATAAGGTTATAATATTTTAATCACATCCACGCTCTTTCTAAATTTTGAGCAGGCAAAAACATTCCATCAAGCACCATCTCCCATGTGCATCTTCCCAAAGGTTTCTCCAAACTCCTTTAAAAAGTCCAGCCTCTCTTGCTTGCCCTGTTGCTCTTCCTCCCTGAATACTCAAACCCTAAGCATAATTTGCCTCTTCCTCCAAAACTTGTACTATGTGGTCCCTCCAGCCAACCTCTTTCCTCCCAAGAAACACAGATGTGAATTTGGACTGGGCACCCTCATTTCAACTAGATACCCTCAACTCTTGGTTAGCTTGATTAGCTCTCTTAAAGGAAAAAAAATTAAAAAGATAGCACAGGACACTGGACCTGGAGCATCATAAAAAAAGTGGCAAAGTAAAGCAGAAAAAGAAAATCATAAAGGTATGAATCCAGTTACAATGATTATACACAGAAAAGCCATAAAAAAATACTGCATTAGTAATGTTCACCATAAAGCAATCTTATAACCAAATGAAATATGCCCAGCATTATCTTTAGGATGGAATTTTATTTCTCGTTTCCTGGACTGCTAGCAGCAGAGGGAAAAAAAGAGAAAAGAAAGGGAGAAGCAGTTTTGGGGGTCCTGGAATAGGGTACCACATGTCAGAACATCTTTACCATCAGCCACAAGTCGTTAAGACTTGCTGACTGACTTCCATCCTAGGAAAACGGCCCTGCTGTGTTCAGAGACGGCGCTGGAAGGAATAACTGGACTGCTTCCATATTTGAAAAAATATATACTTCCAGAGGGCTTTATGCTGGGCTGGTACAAGGTCACCTTTCTTGCCAGGATTGGGGTGGCATCAGCAGCATGGTCTGGCCTGGGGACACAGGCTGCCTTTGCTGCCTCGGCCACTTTAACAGTCAGCAACCAGGCTTCGAGAAACCACTCAACCTGAACAACCAAGAATTGAAGCCACACACCTCCTCACACTCACAGGCAGCTGGGCCGCGTGACGAGTGGGCTCAAAGCTCTCGGCCTGCACAGGGCCTGGGGTGGGGGCCCGCCTCTCCTACCGGGATCTCAGAACAAGCCAGCAGAAGTTTTCCTTTCTGGTTACCTCCCCTATAAGAGGAAAGTGGGAAGGGAAAAAAATGAAAATAAAAGTGTGGCGTAGGAGTCATTAGCATTATGCACAAGAGATGATCCCGGGTGAAAGTGCTTAGGCTCATAATCCGTTCCCAACAAAAATGCCATCAGTGAGAATATGGAGCAAAGCTGCAGGCCTGTTGGGCAGGGGAGCCACTGAACATTTCAGGATGAGGGTGGGGACTGTGGCAGATGTGAGGGTCTCAATGTTTGCATGCGGCTCCGGCTGCCACGTTTATTTTTCTGCTCTCTAGAAGTGTGCAGCCTTTCAAACTCCCTCAGGGACACCCCCCCACACTTAATATCCATGTAAATGAGCTTACCCCCTTCCCTGAGAGCCTTCTCCTTTTGTGCCAGACACACCAGCCATTTTCTTAATAAACACCACCACCCTCACCCTGTGGGGGTGGGGGTGTTGGCCCCATTTCCCCTTCACCTGAACAAGACTCTCCATCCTCCCACCTTCATCGTTTCCAGTTCAAATTTGCTTTCCCACCTCAGCCACCTCAGCATCTTCTAAAACCCTAACAAAGGGTTCCTAGATCAATGGGAGTCCAAATGGAATCAAGATTTGGGTGACCTCAACAGCTCCACAAAAGACCCTAGAGCTGGAGAAGGAAGCGAGTGAGGTTCAAACCCCCTCCCCCAGCTCAGAAATCGGCCCCCTGGGAGCCGCACCCACCCCTCAGCACCCAGCCCCAGCACTACCCAACCCTCCCCGCTGCAGCCCGAGCTCCCTGGATTGAAAACGAGTTATCTAATGAAAATTGTGTTAACTGACATTCTGGCCAACCGGGAGCAAATACCAGCGCTGTAAATCTCGACGCGGAAATTTTCTCCAGCCCAGAATAACAATAGGACCCTGCAAAGGGCTTTCGCCAGCCCTTCTGGTTCCTCTCCTCTTGTCTGCCACGTTCTTGTCATTCCTTATGTTACAGAACATCAATCATAAATAAAGACGCTGTCCCCCAGCCGTGCCCCGGTCTCATTTACAAACATTAGCAGGGAATACGATTACCATTGGCCTTCTGTGCCAAGCCCAATGTGGCTGCCCAACTCCCTCTTTCCCCCTCTCCCTCTTTCTCTATTTCTCTCTCTCTCCCCCCTCCCTCCCTCCCACACACACCCCCCACTCTTCCAGAAAGGCCACTTTAGCATCATTTAAATGGGCAAGCACAGCTCACAGCCTGGCCCGCCTCAGCTGGCCACCAAACTGTAGCCCCAACTCGAGTGAGGACCTGGAATTGCAAGGCACTTGCAGTTATTAACTGCATGCCTGAGTGCCCCGATTTTCTCTCCAGTTCAATGGCTGGGGGAGGGGATGAGTGGGGAATTGGGGGTTAGGAAGGAGGGGGCTGGGAAGTGGCCAGGAGGAGGAAGGTATAGGAACCACTTATCAGAAGAAACTTAAAGAGATCTGCAGGCGGATTTTCAAAGAAGAAGTGTGTCCCTTTTTATCTCCAGACTGATGCTCTCACTTCTGCGAATGTCAAGGCCAAGGCAGGATGTTCTAATCGCCTAGTTCTCAGCAACACTTCCCCGCCCCTGCTCCCACTGCCTGCCGAGACTTTGCAAGACTCCAGGATTTGGGGGGACTTGGCAGGAGCGTCCTGGGGCACCCCAGAAAGTATAGAGCCTAGAGCTGTACCTCCAGCGGGTGTTCTCTGAGATTCCACCCCCAGTCCCACTTCCTAGGGGATTAGCAGAGAACACCCCCAAATCTAGGAGAGACATACAGATTCCCAGAGAAAGGTGGAGTGGGGGATAAAGTGCTGGTGTTTGGGAGGAAGTAGCCCTGGGGAAAGAGAGTGAAAGAGAAGAGAGAAAGAAGAAAAGAGGGGAGTGGCAGGAGGGAAAGCAGGGGGCAGAAGACAGCAATGGAATCTCCAGTTTAAAAGTTCCCATGGGCCCGAGAGCCGGGAGTCACCTGCTCTGCGCAGCTCCAGGCTCTCCACGGCCCGCGAGGCTGCAGCGCAAACTTGCGCGCGCCCCGGGCCCATCTCCACCGCCCGTCCCCATTTGGACCTGGAAAGAGGGTAGAAGGGGGGGTAAAGGCAAGAAGCAAAGACGAACCCCAAGAACCCGGCCCGAGGAGAGGTCTGCCGGCGCAGGCGGCCAGTCCGGCGATGGTGGCAGCGGTAGCTGGGGCGGCAGCAGCGTCGGCCCCTGGGTGGCGGCGTGTCCGGGCTGCGCAACCAGGCAGGCGGCGGCGGAGGTGCCGGCGGCCGGCGGGGCGCGGAGCCGCCTCCACACCAACCCCAGCAGCCTCCTCCTCCTCCCTTCTCCTCCTCCACCTCCCTACCCACCAGCTCCCTCCCTCCCTCGCCCAAGCCCCAGCCGGGCGCGGACAGGCACGCGGCGCGCTCCGCGGCCTCCCCCGGCGCCGCGAAGTTGGGAGGCGCGCAAAGTGCAGCGCAAGGGGGGCTGCCGGGGGTCCCGCCGGCAGCCCCCTGCCCAGGACCGCAGCCCCTGCCTTCCCCGCGCCTCGCTCGGCCGTTCTCCCGCCGGCTCGCTCCCCGGGCCGAGGGCTCACTAGCGCTTCTCCATGGTCGCGGCGGCTAATCGATGATTGAACCGAACAAAGAGCAGCGGCGAGATCAATTCCTAATACCTATCGATGGGCAGCGGGCAGCCGAGCCCCAGCGAGCCCCAGCAGCCGCCGCCCGCCGCCCCGGGGCGCCCGCCCACCCTCCCGGGGACCTCCCCAATGCGCCCAGGGCGCGCCCCAGGGCTCCCCACGGCCGCGCGGCCGGCGCTGCCCGCACTAACCTGGAGTCGCCGTAGATCAAATCGCTTCCAATATTGAAACATCGATCCCACATTGGCGGCCATCTTGGGGGCTATTCGAGACGCACACACACAAGAGTTTGGCTTTTCTCAATGGCTGCACTCAATATCCGGGCTGGACTCCCCCCAGCCCCGGGGCCGCCGCCGGCCGCCCGGGCCCTGAGCGCCGCCGCCCGGGGCCCCTTGGGCGTCCCCCGGCCTCCTGCCACCCGCTGCCCCTCGGCGCCGCCGCCGCCGCCGCCGGGCCCGGGAGCCGTGCGCCCCCCCGACCCCCGGAGGGCGCGGGCGGAGCGCGCCGGGCGGGGAGCTCGGCGCCCGCCCGGGGGAGGCGGCCGGGGATGGGGCGGGAGGGGAGGGTGTGGGGGAGGCAGCCTCTTCGAGAGGCGACGGCGCCGCCGCTGCCCTGCCTGCAGCCGGCTCCCGGGCCCGCGGAGCGCTCGCTGCATCTCCCCCCCAAGTCCGGGGTCGGTGTGCCGCGCGATTGCACTTGACTTTGGCTTTTTGCAAACTTATCAATACTGACGTAACGTGCTGATCAATGCAAAGGGAAGTTTGGGAGGGGGGGCTGCGGGAGGCCGTTGAGCGGAGCGCCAACACCCCCCACTTCGCACCTGTCTACCCCCCACCCCCGGCATTGCATACTTAAAAAAAAGTTAATAGTTTGCGATGCATTTTTTTTTTTTCTTTTGCAATCAGAGGACACATAACACGTGCCTCGGGCTGCCACCACTCATCCGCCAGCTAAGCTTCGGATCACAGGGTAGCAGCTAGCAGGTAGGGCCGCGTAGACTCGCTGGCCGGCGGGCGTGTGGGAGCCTGCCAGCGGGCGGGTGGGAGCCGCCCGGGGGCGCCACTGAGTCGTGGGAAATATCACCACTGCCGCGCGCAGTTTCCAAGCCATTATATTGTTACGATTATTATTGGGGAGCGGCGCCTTAGCCAGAGATCAGGGTTCTTTGCGGGGCGAGGAGGTGGAGGAGGGCTTCAGATCCTTCGCAATAGGAATTCTTATTACTGTTATTATTTGGGGGTCTAATGATACGGGCTCCTCATAACTTTAGAATGGGAGGCCCTTTTACTGTTATGATGATTATTGGAAGGGATCCTTAGCCAAATCTCTGGAGCACTTTAACCTCCGCAGTGAGTTGGCTTTTATTATTTACGTAGAATGGGTTAGCTTTTATTGTTATGATCTGTTGATGGGGCCGTAGCCCTGCTGTGGGGACTTTGGATTCTCAACAACTACAGAGATTTCTGCTATTGTTATCATTATTATTCGAGGGCCCTTCTAGCTGGGGACCCAAGGTCCGTTGCAGTATGAGTCTCCTTTATTATGATTGTCTTTTGGAAGAGGGTCTTTAGCCCAGCTAGAGGGAAGTTACGGTCTTTTGCAATTTCTGACCTTGGACAATAGGGATGACTAAGTTTCTTCCTTTACATTTTTCCCTCTTTTTGCCTCTGTGCAAGCTAGACGTTCCCAGTCCCCTCCCAACATCCCAACCCCAGGAGGATCTCAGACCCCCTAAAACCCTCCATCACTAACCCACTTACCCCACCCCCACTCCTGACCCTGGGGTCACTCTCCCTCTCTGGCAGTCCCCTGCCAAATCCCACTGCCCTCCTCCCCACTCCCCCCAAAAGGACATTTCCTCCCTTTTTCTCTGGTCAAAAGATTTGCTTTTATAGACAGCAAATGGAAATTATATTCTCTTTTTATGACCCAGCTTGGACTTCTGACATCACTCTTGGTCTGGGACAATAGATCAATACAGAAGGTTGTAAAAAAGATAAAGTTTAGAAGAGTTGTAAAGCAGAGAGAATCGTGATGGATATTTTTGATGATTTTCCAATATTTGTGTCTCATAGCACGTGCTTCAAGGCAATTAAAGTTTTTAATGTAATGTAAATAATTGTTTCATAAATGCTTCAGAAGAAGGTGTGATCTTTTTGAGCAATCACTTGAGCTGTTTAAAAAATGTAATGTGATTTAAACAAGGATACAGTATTTCTGTTACCATCCCCATACATTTTCCATGAGGCCTGGGTAAATATATTAATGCACAGTTTGAAAGACTCGTCGTAAGACCAAAAGTACAGCATTCACCAAGATGTAATGAATTAGGCCTAGTTAGCAATTCCGAGTGGCCTGTTTCCTTGCCAGATTAAATTGCACGTGATGTGTGGTTTATCTCAGCTCTCGATAACTTCACGTTTAAATTACAGCTCTCATTCTGCAAAATGAATTTAGGGAAATTTCATAACTATCACATTGCAATTTTTTTTAAATGGCTACATTTTCTCCTGAGCATCTGTAAAGCTTGCAGCTTCCTTGTCTTTGAGTCTGTTTTTTAAAGACCTGTAATAGAAAATCTGGAGTGAGTGTGAAACCCTTCAAAGCAATTTTTAACAAACCAAGGTTTTGATTAAGATTATTTTAAATTTATGTCTGACTTTGCAGTCATGGAATAAATTGACATTGTGTACCTCCTGATATGAAGTACTGAGAAGGACACAACATCACTTCTGTGATATTATTGCCAAAAGTACATAACCTGAATCTAATGGTGAAGAAATAGTTGACAAACCCAAGTGGAAGGGGAATTCTACAAAATAGACAGCTTGTTCTCTTTAAAAAATGTCAATGTCACATTAAACACACAGAAAGACTAAGGAACTGTTCCAGATTAAAGAAGCAGAAGAGACTTGACAACCGATTAAAACATATGACCCAGGATTTTCTTTTACTATATAGTGCATTAATTAGAGCCAATGACAAATTTAGAATAAAGTCAATAGATTAGATAATGGCATTATATCAATGTTAATTTCCTGGTTTTGATTATTGTACTGTGGCTATATAACAAAAGAGCCTAGTTTTTAGAGAACACAGTGAAGTATTTAGGGGTAAAGGGACAAACATCATGTCTGCAACTAACTCTCAAACAGTTCAGGCAAAAATAATATGCATATATTTGTTTATATCTATCTATCTAGAATGATATAGCAAATGTTGCAAAATGTTACACTTGAGGACTCTAGATGAAGTGTACACAGAAATTTGTACTGTCCTTGAAACATTTCTGGGAATTTAATATTATGTCAAAAGAAAAAGCTAAAAGAAAAAAATAAATTTATGTCTGACTATGTTTCAGCTGTTAGGACTACTGGGCTTCGGAATAAAAATTCTGCACGGAACTTTTCTACTTTCCTGACTGACATAGGCTGCAGCTTTGACCGAGCAGGAAATTGCCACAGCAAACATGCTTACCAAAGAGCAGCGAGAAAATCCAATAATTCAGATTGTTTTAAGTCTGTGATATTTTTAAATGACTTAATGCAGTGGGTCTCTGAAGAATTCTGACAATTTTAATGGTAGAAACTTGCAGTCTCACTGAGGAACGGGTTGCTACATAAATACTGAATGATCGTGTCTTTCTGCCTGGGCCGAAACATATTAGCTTTGCTTAGTGGCTTATTGCTTTATTCACAAAATAAATTTCAGCCGTCTCTTCCTACCATATTCCAAGCGCATCTTGAGCCTGTCCCTTATTAGATGTGAGGGCTTATATTCCAAAGGCATCTGTTACCGTCTCAAGCTCAGCGACAATGAATTAAGCAGTTAAGTGTTTACCACCTAAATAGAGTTAGCTGTGGAAATGATATTATTATGGGTGGTCCTTAATGAAAGATGGTAAACCAGGAAACACTCTTTTAGCAATCAGCCTTGGATTTAAAAACTAAAGTACTAAAATATTAAATACTTTTGTGAAAAGCAGTTTTTCATGTTCTTCGCGCACACTCCCCTGTCCCAAACACACACACATGCGCAGATATAAAAACACTTAAGCAGGTTCCTGGTCGATTCCTGAATCTCAAAGATCCACTTATCAAGATAAGTATTTTAAAAATTACAATGGAAAAAAAATAAATAAAAATTATAATGGAAAAGATGACACCCTCTCCCCACCCCAGAGGAAGCCGAGCATGGTTTGGGATAGCCTATCCTGAAAGCAGAAGCAGACAGAGAGCCGGATCCTTTAGGAAATTCATAAACTGTGTAAGAATCCCAGGGAAGATAATGGCAGGTCCTTAGCCATGAACATAATGATATGCGAAATCCCCAGCATCAAAGCTGAAACAAAAGAAAATGTCCTTCGGTAGCTCTGCACTGCCCACCACAGCTGCCAGGCAGGAAGAAAGACAACTAGAGACTCCAAATTTATCTGGAAGCATTAGACAGCCCTCAGAGCAGAGTAAGGGATGTGGCAGTGTCTGGCAGACACCTGCAGGGATGTACTTCTGGAGGTGGGCCCAAGGTTAGGTCCCAGATCCAGAGGTTGGAGTGACTGACTATAAGGACCAAACCACCAATTCCTTATGTGCAAAACTCCTGACACAATGCTGTCAACCTTTACAATTATTAAGCACCTACTGGTTGTTGGATGCTTATAAATAAATCTTTAGCATAATGTTAGAAGCAAGATTCTGGAGTCAGACTGTCTGGATATGAATTCCAGCTCTGCCACTTACAAGCTTTGTGACCTTGAGCAAGTGATTTTACCTCTTTGTGCCTCATTTTGCTCAGGTGTACAATGGTGCTCATAATTGTACAAAATGATGAGGATTAAAGAAGTTAATTTATGTGAAGCACTATGTAAATGTGCCATATCTAGTAGCTATCATTGTTCTTGGTCTCACAATGGATGGGACAGTGATCTGCATTCCCAAATTGCAGGTGAAAAGACTTAGGTCTTGAGAGAGAAATGGTCAAATGATTGTGAAGGAGCAGAACCAGGCCTGATACCTAGGTTCACTCACATCAGGCCTGGGGCTCTTGAGCTTGCCCTGTCTCTTATGGGGAGGAAAAATCGGTGGAAAAGCAGATGCCCAGAAAGCAAGAGCTGCAGTCTTTCCCACGTGCCAACCCTCATTGACCAATCAAACTGGAGAGGAACAACACAAGAGGGACAGGCTCCCTTTGCCTGACTCCTGTCAGAGACTAGTTAAACAACAGTGTATTCATAATGTGCTGATTACTCTCCTTTTTGCTTCCCTTCCCCATTCACTCTTCCCCAGCTCAGTGCCCCAGGAAGCCAACCTCTGTGGACTCTATCTCCCAGGCTCCCTTGTTCTCTGGCATCCAGTTGGATTTGGCCAATGGGGGGCCTGCTTAGTGGTAAGAAGCTGGGAGGAGAGGAAGTTTGGGGTACTTATTCCCCAGCTCCTTCCCTACTTCACTGCAGTTCTGACAGTGATTGGGTCCTTTTACAGACACAGTCCTGGTCAAGTTGTCCTTCTGCTCTCACCAGGCTTTCTCCCTCCCCACGCCCCTTCAGATCTGGCGTGGAAATATCTTCCTCCTCTTGTAAGCATCTGGGTGCCTCAATATTTTCCTTCCCACAGTTCTGTAAATAGTCTCATTTACAAATCTTGGCTGAGTGTACCTTCTGGGACCCTGACCTACCACAGAACGCTATTCAATTATTAAGAAATGTAAATGTTATTTATATGTGTTGAAGTGATCTCTAGGATATAAGGCAAAGTGAACATAAATATAGGCTATAGAATATTATGAAATGATCCCATCTCTGCTTAAAATGTGATACTTAGGAAAAAGTTAAAGAAAATTCGATATCATATAGTTAACAGAATTAGTTCTGGAAAATGGGTTTAGAGGCCACTTATAATTTGTACATCATTATCTTCAATTTTTTTTATGATCACCAATTACTTTATCATCAGGAATCTTCATTCTTTTGGGGTGGGAGAGAATCTGTTTTCTCCTTGGACCCTGACTAATACACACACCATAGAATGCCACATCCATCTGAGATGTCCATGAAAGAAGATTTGACTAAAGAGAGAGACGGTCCATGTTCATGGGCTGGAAGATTTAATATGGTGAAGATGTTATTTCTGTCCAAATTAATCAATAAATTTAAGACCATTTCAATCAAAATCCCAATAAAGTTTTTTGCAGAACAGGACAAGCCCATCTTAAAATTCTTATGGAGATGCAAGGGCCAAAAATAGTCAGGACATTTAAAGAATAATAAGGTGTGGGAACTTTTCCTATCAGATACTAAGACTAATTATAAAACTATAATAATAAAGACAGTGAGGCAGAAAGACAAATAGACTCAGGGGGACAAAATTAAAAGCCTAGAAATAGATTCACACAAATATAGAATGGACTTACACAAATACATGGCAGAGCTGGCATTATAAACTAGTGGGTAAAAGACAGACTTCATTTTCAATACGGTGCTGAGCCAACTGACTACTCATATAGGGAAAAATATAGAATTAGATCCCTACCTCACACCATACACCAGGTAGAGGTGCCTGCATGCTATGGATTTAAAGAAAAAAAAAAACAGCATGTTCCTTTTTTACCAACAGCTCCTTCCCTACTTCACTGCAGTTCTGACAGTGATTGGGTCCTTTTACGGACACGGTCCTGGTCAAGTTGTCCTTCTGCTCTCACCAGGCTTTCTCCCTCCCCATGCCCCTTCAGATCTGGCGTGGAAATGTCTTCCTCCTCTTTTTAACTGAAAACTATATCCTTATTAAGATGACTTGACTCTGCCATGCCTGGTTGTTCGTTTAAGCATCCAAATAGCTCTGCTCATGTAATAGCCCAGGGTCCCTTTCAGAGCTGTAGCTGTAGCCAGAACCAAGACTGAATTTTCTTTGAGCATCCCCGGAATGAAACACCACTTGGCACTTGGCAGCTTCCAGGAGATTTAGAAACACTAGCTAATTAGAGTTTCTAGGACTCTGCTCTGCACCAGCACCGGCTCCTCTTCGTGCACACAGCTTTGCTGAGCCCCTGAGAAGCTGGCCTCTGGGCAGGAACCCGACTTCCAATTCTGCATCCCATTTTACCAGTGGAGTGCGCAAACCAGACAGTGACCTAAAACCTCCAAAACCACCACCATGGACCTGAGGGAACCCATTTGGCTATCTCTCCCAGGTCCCACATCTCTGGCACGAGTGTCCTCATTTGGCTTCATGCCCACTAGGGCAAGACTATGAGCTCCCAAGGACAGCCATAGGTCTTTCCTGTGCCCTGAGAAGAACTGAGCACCCCCACCAGCACTCCCACCCACCCGCCCAAATAAAACTCCACAAACTGTACCCCTAAAGCTTGATGAAGACTGGAGATTGTTACTGCAGGTTTTCTTAAGGGGCAGGGTATAAAGCACTTAACATCTTCACAATTCTTTTTGCTTCTTTCTTTCCCTGAAGTTCCCTTCATTAAAGCAGCCGCTCTAGTCTCTATTTTTAATTTCTCTCCCCTCAAACTGCTCATCCATCTTCTCTCACTCATGGCTCACTCTTATTTGCTCTCTGTCTTCCCTGGTGCCTTCTCCCTCTTCCTCCATTTCTGCCCCCTCCCTTTCTCATTGCTCCTTCAAATCTGAGGTTCTCACATTTCAACTAGTCAGCAAAATAGGTAGCCAAACCAAAAAAAAAAAGAAAGAATTCGTTTGCTCCTTTGGTGAGACAGGGAGATGTGAATCCTTACAATTTTCATTTTGCCCCTGTCCTATTGCTGCACTGTCCTCACTGTCATAGTGGTGCCTACTATCCACCAAGGACCTAACATTCTCTCCAAAACTCACATCCATCATCACTGCCTCCATTCTGCCAATGAGAAAACTGAGGGTCAGAAAGACAGAATAGCTTGTCCAAGTTCACTCAACGGGACAATGGCTGAGCATGGTTTAGAAGCGGAGTGAGAAACTGTGCACTTTGTAGCCCTACTACAGAAGCCCTGACCCCAGCTTTAGCTTTTCCTGCTGCCCCTGCTCAGGGCAGGAGCGAAAGGAATGTAGGTACTTCTAGAAGATGCCATTCAGACAAAGCATAGCCAACAGGGGCTGTTTTTGTCGCCCCAGGAGCCAGTCCCTAAATTACCACTCTCTCAGTCTCCTTAGACCTTCTGATTTCTCAGCTCTTGGGTTCCACGAAACAAAAGATGATCCACTTGTCCCCAAAGGACAGGAAAATAATGAGAATGCTGCCATTTATGGCCTGCTTTCCCCAAGCTGGGCTCACTCTGCCCATTATCTAATTTCCTCCTTGTAACAGCACTTCAGGTAAGTATTGCCATTTCCTCCCCTTAATAGCTGAGGAAATAAGGGACTTAGAGATGGTAAGTGACTTGCCCAAGGTCATCCAGCCTATAAGCAACTGCGCTGGGGGTCAAATTCTGTTTGATGTCAAGGTTAAAGTTCTTAACCCTGAATACCACCCCCCTTCCCTTTCTCAGCTGCTTCTAAATCTCTGTGGGGCTTTGAATTCACTTTGAATTTTTGAATTCACTTCCCAGCTAGTGAGGGGCTCAGTCTGGGTTGAAATCCAGAGCCCTCTCTTCCTTGCACTCAGTCTCCAGCCTCTCTCCAGAGCTCAGGGGGCACAGGATGAAGACTCTGGAAGCTCTCTTTTGAAGGTTGGGTCCCCATCCCTTCAACCCCAGAAACTTCTGTGAACCCTTCAGTGCCTGGGGAAACAAAGCCTCCCCCCACCCCACTTCAAATGTTCCATGACCCAGGAAGCAAATCTAACCCTCCTGAATGAACCCTCCTGCTCCAAATCCTGGGGGTCCAGTAGGGTTTTTGGCAAATGTGCCGGGCATTGGGGGACCTGTCCCAGCCCCTGCCTGTGAAAACAACATAGGAAAGAGACTCTAAAATGATCCTCAGTACCTCAGGCCAGGGTCTAACCTGCCACCCATGTACCACACCCCCTTTTGTGCACATGCATATACACATATTTGCACCTATGTGCACACACATATACACACCTGCTCTCACATTGTCTGCATACACCCCTGTGCATGCATACTCTCTCATGCGTACACATTTACATACTCATGTACACACACCTGCATGCACACCACACATTCATTCATGCACATTTGAACACAAGCCAGAAACTGATTCTCTGGGACACACCTGTGTGCTCACACACAGACCTACACAGCCTGTGTGTGCATGTGAGTGAGCACACTGCGCAGATACATGCAATTGTGTGGACCTGGTGGTACCTTCCAGGGTGGGGCAGCAAGGCCTCTGCTGGGGCCTCCTGGAGCTCGGCCTTTGGCAAAAGCCCCACCTGGTGGACATTTGGTATATACACGAACCCCACCTCCAAGCCGGAGCGCCCCTGGGACCAGTGAGGCTCTGGTCACTGCCCAGGCTGGCTGGCAGTAAGAGAGTGAACCCAAAGCTAGACTTTGGGGCACCCCTACCCCTTTAGAGTTGCCTTCTCTCCTCCTATTCCCTTCCCTGGGCAACAATTTCCCTGGCCAAAGGCCCGGAAAGAGCATTGGGTCCAGGGGAAGGAGCTTAAATCACTGCTCTGCCACTTGCTGGCTTCTCTCCCAAGCCTCATTATGCTCAATTATAAAATGAGGGTCCTCAAACAGGTACTTGGAAGAAGTAAATGACATCATGGACACAAAATCAACAGCTGTGTATCTCAGGATTGGACAGCCTAGAGTGAGTCTGAAGTCAGACCTGGGTTTTTTTTGTTTGTTTTTTTTTTTTAAGATTTTATTTAGGGCGCCTGGGTGGCTCAGATGGTTAAGCGTCTGCCTTCGGCTCAGGTCATGATCTCAGGGTCCTGGGATCGAGTCCCGCATCGGGCTCCCTGCTCCTTGGGAGCCTGCTTCTCCCTCTGCCTCTCTCTCTCTGTCTCTAATGAATAAATAAATAAAATCTTTAAAAAAAAAAAAGATTTTATTTATCTAGAGGCATCTGAGTGGCTCAGTCCTTAAGTGTCTGCCTTCAGCTCAGGTCATGATCCCAGGATCCTGGGATGGAGTCCCGCATCGGGGTCCCTGCTCAGCGGGAAGCCTGTTTCTCCCTCTCACACTCCCCCTGCTTGTGTTCCCTCTCTTGCTATCTCTGTCAAATAAATAAATAAAATCTTTGGAAAAAAAAAAGATTTTATTTACTTATTTGAGAGAGAGTGAATGAGCAAGAGAGAGCACAAGCAGGGGGAGGGGCAGAGGGAGAGGGAGAAGCAGACTCCCCACTGAGCAGGGAGCCTGACGTGGGGCTCGATCCCAGCACCCCAGGATCATAACCCAACCGAAGGCAGATGCTTAACCAACTGAACCACCCAGGCGCCCCAGACCTGGGTTTAAATGGAGATGCAACTCCTGGCTCTCTCCTTCCTGGGTGTGTGTCCCTGGGCAAGTCACTCCACCCCTTGAGCAGGTTTCATTAACTGCAAAGTGGGGGAAAGTCCCCAACGAGGTGGTTGGAAGAAGGAAACAATGTCATGGAAGTGAAATCCGTTACTCTCTCCATTTTTCTCAGACAAAAGACAAGAATAGTTCAGGGGTGATAGAAGCAGGGCTGGAATCAGAGGGACCCTGGTTAAAATTCTGATTCAAGGGGCGCCTGGATGGCTCAGTTGGTTAAGCGACTGCTTTCGGCTCAGGTCATGATCCTGGAGTCCTGGGATCGAGTCCCACGTCGGGCTCCCTGCTCAGCAGGGAGTCTGCCTCTCTCTCTGACCCTCCCCCCTCTCATGCTCTCTATCTCATTCTCTCTCTCAAATAAATAAATAAAATCTTTTAAAAAAAATTCTGATTCAAATCCTGGTTCTGCCACTTTTGAGATGTGACCTTGAGCAAGTCATTCCCCTGTCCAACCTGTTTCCCCATCTGTACGGTGGGGACCTCTTAGAGTTGTGGTGAGAATTAATGAGATAACGCATGCAAAGAGCCTGACATCAGTAAGTGCCCCATAAATGCAGACTGCCACTGTCAGCAGTGAGGTTTGGGGGAAAACAAGTGATATCTAGAGGGGTGGATGATAGATGATCCTCAGGTGCCCCATATAATAGGTACATAATTATAACTAACTATAATTTAATCACCATGTGCCAGGTGCTGTTCTAAGCCTTCTCTAGGAATTAAATGATTTAATGTCACAACAACCCCATGAAGTAGGCATTATTATTCTTCCCATTTTACAGATGAGGACAGCGAGGCACAGAAATGATGTAACTTGCCCAGGGTCACAGAGCCAGAGAGTGGATTAAAATCCAGACAGAGTCCTCTGGATTTCTCCCATTCCCTAATCCTATAGAGCTGTCCTATCAGCTCTGACCTTCCAGCCTCTCCTAAGAGATGGAAACTTCCCCAGGGGCTAAAGTCTGGTTTTAGAGGGCAAGTGCTCCCCAGCAAGTCCCCCACTGTTCCGCTCTTCCTCCCAATATCCAGGAAGGCAAACAGCCATGTACGAGATGTGTATCCTGGAGGGCTATGGAATTAAGATAATCTCAGGGAGCCAATAAATGCAATGGAAATAAAGCTAATTAAAGAGCATCTGCTAATGTCCACAATAGCCAAACTATGGAAAGAGCCAAGATGTCCATCAACAGATGAATGGATAAAGAAGATGTGGTATATATATACAACGGAATATTATGCAGCCATCAAAAGGAATGAAATCTTGCCATTTGCAAGACGTGGATGGAACTAGAGGGTATTAGCTGAGCGAAATAAATCAATCAGAGAAAGACATGTATCATATGATCTCACTGATATGAGGAATTCTTAATCTCAGGAAACAAACTGAGGTTTGCTGGAGTGGTGGGGGGTG
>NC_138381.1:74225233-74282824 GCF_054177405.1 Leptonychotes weddellii
AAACAAACTGAGGGTTCTAGAGGGGAGGGGGTGGGGGGATGGGTTAGGCTGGTGGTGGGTATTGAAGAGGGCACATACTGAAGGGAGCACTGGGTGTTATACGCAAACAATGAATCATGGAACACTACATCAAAAACTAATGATGTAATGTATGGTGATTAACATAACATAATAATAAAAAAAAAGAGCATCTGCTAATCATGGGAGGCTGTGTCAGAAAACTTGCATCTGCTGGAGGTCGCTAAGTGGTATGAAGGTGGAGGGAACCTGGCTGGCGAGGCCTCGCCCCACTGCTAAAGCATCACCACAGAGTGGAGGGACAGATGGTGGCTCAGACAAGAAACAAATGTAAAAGAGAGATTAGGTATAGGAAATTGTGCGCTCCACATTTTACTTAAAAGTCAGTCGCTGGGAAATGGCTGCCTGATGATGTCAGTTCAAGGGAGTCACTTTTTGATGTGGCATGGCGTTAGGCAGAACCCTTGACTCAAGACTCTTGTGTCTGAATCCTGAATCTCTAGCTCCCTGGTGGTGTGGCTTAGATCCAGAAACTTAATCTCTCTGGAGCTTGAGTTTGGCCACATGACCTGCTTTGGCTAACAGAATGAAGTAGAAGTCTTGGTATGCCAGTTTGAGCTTCCATCTCAAGATATGTTGTATGTTTCCACTTGCCCTCTTGCCTTTTACCATGGAAAGAATATGCCTGGGCTGGCCCACTGGTCCCAGGAGGAGGATGCAAGACTCAAGGGTAGGGAGGAGCTTGGCTTCCTGGATTACACATGGAGGATAACACCCCTCACCCAGGAATACCTGCCAAGGATTATCCCATGGCTACAAAACACACCTCTCATGCTGGGCCACTGGGGCCTAATTATCACTGCAGCAAGTGGACCTAGTGCTATACCACTGACAGACCAGACCCTGCACGCATTCCTAGGCCAGTTCTGTGATTTCACCCAACCTGGATGCCATGTGGCTTTGTGCTTTCAGCCTGACCTAAGACTGTGAGCTCCCTGAAATCTGATGAATTCCCCCATTAGGCCATCCAACTGCCCTGACAGGATCCACCCTGGCCCACAAGTGGGGTTCCCTGGTGGTCTCCTCAGTGTTCATGGTGGTCTCCACCACTGGTTCTGGGATCCCAGCAAGTTTTGCACCCCAGCCAGTCAGTCCCAATGCCATGTGGCCTTGGGCAACCTACCTAGTAGCTCCAAAACCTCATTTTTCACATCTGAGAAAGGGGAGTGCTGCTCTCCTCCTGACTCAAGAGTGGTGGCATGAAGATCCAAACTGAAAAGTGTGAGTCCTGTAGAAAGTGCTGGAATGAGGTCCATCATTCAATGCTGACTCTTAAGGGGCATCACTGAGAGAAACAGAGAAGAATCCTACTTCTTTTGCCTCAGCCTCCCCTTAGCTCTCACCCTATTTCTCTTCTCTGTTAAGGCTTTAAATGTCAACTGCTTTGGCAAGTTGGTGCTTCAAAAGAAACAAAGACTTAAATATCCCAAGATGGCCTTGCTTAAAGAGATTTCTTTCTAGAGCTCCATGTGACAGCCCCAGACAGGTATTTCACAGAAAAGGACACTCAAATTGCCAATAAACACCCGAAAAGCTCAGCCTCATTAGTTGTTAGGAAAAATTCAAATTAATACCAAAATGTGATACCATTTTGCACTCATCAGATTGACCAAAATTTTAAAGCCAGATAATACTAAGTGTTGTCAAAAATGTAGAGCAACTGGAACCCTCCTGTACTGCTGGTCGGGGTGCAATTGGTACAACTACTTTAGAAAATAATCAGGCATAATCTAGCAAAGTAGAAGCCACGCATGCCACATGCCACATGCCACATGCCCCAGCAATCTATTTCTAGGGATAAATCACCAGGAGCTCTTGTCCAAGTGCATCCAGCAGGCTATAAATGATTTGTATCTTTCCATAAGATTGTTTACAAAAGATCACTCATAATAGTAAAAGAACAAAACAAACAAAAACAAAGGAAAAAAGTAATGCCCATCAATAGTAGACTGGATAAATTGTACTGTATTCACACAATGGAAATCTATAAATGGGGGAATGATTCAGAACCACGCTATTCAACATGGACAATTCTCACAAATAGTAACGCTTAGTAAAGAAAACAAGTTGCAGAATACAAACAGTACAATATTATTTATGTAAAATTTAAAAGCAGGCAACCCTATACTGTATATTGTTTATGGATGCATTGTTTGGCCTCATGAAAAAAGCCAGGGCTAAACTTGCTGTGTACCACTTAGCATGTGGCCCTGGGAACATTTCATTTTTCTGAACTTCGGTTTCCTTGCAGGGCCACTGTGAGGGTCTGAAATCATGTAGTGAATATACTTGGTGCACAGGGAGTACACAGTAATTGTTGAAGATGATGGTCTGATTATTTGGGTAAGTTCCAATTTCCAAATGTCAGTTTTCTTGAAGTAAGGTGCCTTGGGGTCCCCAAAAATGTGAGTGTTGAGGAGGGCAAGAAAGAAGCAGCTATTGTCCTGGTGAGTGCTCAGTTTTGTAGTCAGCCCACATGCAAATGGTAGTACTTATGCTGAAAAGAGATGCAGTCCCTGCCCACAGCATGCTCTAGACTAAGGCCTTTGATACCCTCTACAATCTTCCCTTCTCCCTTCTTCTTCCACAACAGACTGGGATGGTCAAATCCACCAAAAACTAGTTGTTTTTCCTTTAGGGCAGGAAGGGCTTAACTATTAAACCCTTCTAGTGTAACAAAGAATGAAAGAAACATAAAACAGTTACATTTACTTATTAAAATGGTCTAAACAGGCATATTCTTCCACATAAATTCTCCTTTGCTACTGTATCAGTCAGGAATCTCCAGAGACTGAACCAGTAGGAGATATACATAGTAAGGATTTATTGCAAGGAATTGGTTTATGCAGTTGTGGGGATGAATAGTCAAGTCTGAAATCCTTAGGATTTCCATCAGGAAGAACAGACTGAAAGTCTAGGGTGAAGCTGCTGTCCACAGGAGGAAGTTTCTTTTCTTTAGGGAAGTCTCAGTTCTGCTCTTCGGGCCTTTCAATTGAATTGGACCCACCCAGATGACAGAGAATAATCTCTCTTAAAGTCAACTGATTATAAACTTCAATCACATCTACAAAACACCCTTACACCAACACCCAGATTAGTGCGTGAATAATTGGGCACTTTCATGTAGCCAGGCTGACACGTCAAACTGACCATCACACACCTTCCCTGTATGTTTTTCGTAGCACCCTCAAGTTTGGCACAGCTTGATGATCAGCACATGTTGTCATTGTGTCAAGGCTTTTTCAGTTAAGCTGCCCGCCCCCCTCTGCTTTTGTCTAGATGCCAGTTTAATTTTGCTCGTTCTACTCTGTCCACGAGTCTGACACCAAGGCCCCTAGTAGTCCTGGATGCACATCCTTACAGGGTCATGGCCAAAAATGAAAGGGAAGGGCTGATCAGACAAGCCTGGGTCATGGACGATAAGACCTGTCATCCAAGGGCAGTAGGTGGATAGCAAATGCATGGACACCATGGGGTGGTTGTGAGCTGGCAGCTGCTCACGTGGGCATAGCTCTGTATTTCCCAAAGTGTGGTCTATGACCTTCAGATATTTCTAGAGCATTCACAGGACATTCTATAACCTCAAATCCCATGGGGAGGAAGATGGCTATCTTCTCAGTCTCTCTCAGTCTTTCTGATCACTCCAAAGCCCAAGGTGGTGTTAGCACATCTATAACACCTCTGTCTCTGGGGAAAAAATCTCCCTTTTAAACAGAGAACAGGTCTCAGGCTCAGCTCTTCTGGCAGGCAAGAATTTATTTCATCACTTTACTCTCAATGTATTTATTTACATGTAGCTGTTTTCTATTTATGGCAAGAGACGCCAGATTTCCATTTAGAATGGTGATAGGAAGTTTCCTTTTATAAAGACATTTATTTAAGTAAAAAGTGAGCTAGGTTTAAGAAAAATATTAAGTAAATGATAATAAATGGCACATAGATACAGGAAAAATTGAGCGTGAGGATGTGAAAGATTAAAGGGTTGAGCTGGGTGATGGCCTTGGCTTTGACATTAGACATCCCAAGTTTAAATCTAGGCCACACTCACTATGTAAACAAACTTAGGCAAGTTATTGAACTTAGCTGAGTCTCAGTTCCTCATCTGTAAAATGGGAACGATGATACTCATCATCAAACTTCATAATCCACTTTATCCAAACTCCTTGGGACCAGATGTACTTTGGAATTCAGAATCCCTCAGATTTTCAGAATACCATATACTGTATATTATGTGCAGGGTCTGGGCAGCACTATGTGGCCCAGCACAGTAATATTTCTATAGCACAATATATGACTGTTCACATTAAATGTTTTTTTTTTTTTTTTTTTTTTAAGTCTACACATTATACCAGTCCTGGGCAGATTTTTGTGGCCAAATGTTTGCCACAAACTTGAAAATAAAAACTTTCCATATTCCAGAGTTTTGGGGAGTTAGGGATTGCACGTAAGGGCTATGAGCATGGACCAGCTTCATATGAAGTGGGCAGGGAGTCGACAAGACTAGTGAAACTTGAAGTGCCTTAGTCAAGCCCACGCAGTGAGGTGGCAGAAGGATCAAGGAGCAGCCAGGGGCCAGGAGGGAGTATTTACGAAGAGAGGCAATCGGCAAAATGTGCATCAATCTCAGGAGAGATTATAAAGAGAAGATTACACAAGTTCCGCAAGATTTCTTTGATTTCTCCTTCCCCGTGACCCAACGCCCTCCATTCCTTCTCCTCTTCCTCCTCCTTCTCTTCCTGGTGCTGCTCCACCCATTTCTCTTGCTGGTGTCTGGCCTCAGAGTGGATATGTGACTAAGTTATAGTCAATGAAATGTGAAGGGAGATCTGCTGAAGTGCTTCTAGGAAAGGTTTCTGTGGACATTTCTGTCCCTGGATGTGATGTCTGGTGCAGGGGAAGCCATATTGAGGCCATGATGGGAAGCAGGCTGAGGGTAAAGGCCACACAGAGGATGGCAGGATAGAGAATTGATGTCATGTAGCTACTGATCACACCAAATCACACCACATCAGCTACTTCTGTACTTCTTGTATACAATAAAGAATACCTATTATAAGTTTAGCCAGTTAGAGTTGGAATTATCTGTTACTTACAGTGGAAGGGTATTATTTTGGTTATTAAGAGAAAGTATAAAGCCAGAAGATGAGAAAATGTGGGGAGTCTCAAATTATAAGATTGTATATAAGATTATAAAAATTGCCAAATTTTAAAGACTTTAATACCAAATAGCATGATAGGCAGGCAAGGCAGGCAGGCGGGGGGTGGGGGGCAGTGAGAAAGCTGACGTGGGCTGGACTGGTAAGGAGATGGTTTCATTAAGGAGTTGGAAAACTTCCTCAAACTTCACTAAAAACTTCCTGGTTCCATTTCTGTATTCTCAGTGGGGAGGGCATATGATTCAGCTCAAGCCTAAGAGCCCTTAAATTCCTTCCCAGGATCATAGATGTTCCTTTACCAAGAAAGAAAGCTGGGCTGCGCGGTTTGGGAAGATTCTGGGTAGACGCACAGCTTTAGCAGTGTTCTGGGCTTGTCTGGCCTTCAACGTGTGATTTTGAGAGTTGGAAACGAGAAGATTATAACTCAGAATGGCACGCGGGTGTGAAGCTGACTGCCTTGCCAGCTATTTGCCTGTATTTAAAACACATATGGGTGATATTTTTAAATATCTTTGCTGTGTGATTGAAAAACATTGCAGTTGCTACTTCGTGGACGTGGGTTTTTATGCAAACCCAGGGATGGAATGATGAGTGTATGTTGTACCTACGTGGGCTTTGCTGGAGAGAATGTAAGGACAGAATGGCAAAGCCTGCATAAATGTCGGGCCGAGAATTGGGGCTGGGCCATTCAGCATTTAACTTGGGTGCAGGGGCTGTTGGCAAAGCTCCTTGGTTTTCTTTGAGATCCATCCCTCCCCACTCTCTCTCCAAGGGGTCTCAGTGGGAGTATTCACCCCAGCTCTAGGAGTAGACATATAACCCAGGGCTGGCCAATGGATCACTCCAACCCCAGTGGTTGGTTGAGGGGCAAGCTCATGTCCCAAGGCAAGCCAATGAGACTCAACCACGGAACTTTTAGGAACTGCTGGGAAAGAAGCACTTCCCTCCTGCTCATGTTGCTAAGCTGAGAGGAAGTATACCGGGAACTTCCCAAGGCCATCTCTGTCACCACCTGAGGAGAGCCTGTGGGGAATAAAATCAAGGTAGTGGAAAAGAGAGCCTGAGAGATGGAGAGAATCCTGGATCCAGCCATGCCTGAAACCTAACCCTGGGCCCCTTTTTTTATTCACTTAAAAAAAAATTGTAGTGATTGTCAAAGGGGGAGGGTGGAGAGGATAGGAGAAAAAGGTGAAGATGATTAAGAGAAACAAACCTCCAGTTATTAAGTAAGTCATGGGGATGTAAAGTACAGCATAGGCAATATAGTCAATAACAACTCTGTGTGGTGAGAGATGGTAACTACACTTGCTGTGATGAGCATTTTGTAATGTATATAACTGTCAAATCATTCTTTGCACACCTGAAACTAATAAAATATGTCAACTATACAGAAAAAAATTGTGGTAAAATATACTTAACATAAAATGCCATTTTAGGGGCGCCTGGGTGGCTCAGTTGGTTAAGCGTCTGCCTTCGGCTCAGGTCATGATCCCAGGGTCCTGGGATGGAGCCCTGCATTGCATCAGGCTCCCTGCTCAGTGGGGGAGTCTGCTTCTCCCTCTCCCTTCCCCCACTTGTGCTCTCTCTCTCTTAAATAAATAAATAAATAATCTTTAAAAAAAAAACACACACAAACCATAAAAAAAGACATTTTAACCATTTCTTTTTCTTTTTTTTTTTTTTAAGATTTTATTTATTTATTTGACAGAGAGAGACACAGCAAGAGCAGAAACACAAGCAGGGGGAGTGGGAGAGGGAGAAGCAGACTTCCCGCAGAGCAGGGAGCCCGATGCGGGGCTCGATCCCAGGATCCTGGGATCATGACCTGAGTCGAAGGCAGACGCTTAACGACTGAGCCACCCAGGTGCCCCTTAACCATTTCTAAGCATACAATTCAGTGGCATTAATTACATTCACAATGTTATGCAACCATCATCACTATCTATTTCCAAAAATTGTCACCACCCCAAACAGAAATTCTGTACCCATTAAGTAGTAACTCCCCATCCTACCCCAGGACTCTTAATGTTTTTAGAGTATAATATGCATACAGTAAAATTCTCCCTTTTCACTGTGGTTCTGTGAGTACTGACACATACATTTAACCAGCACCACAACGAGATGTAGAACACTTCTAACCTCAGCTCCCCAATCCCACATTTTCCTGGTAGTCTGCTCCCTGCTCTCCCCCCACCTCAACCACCTGGCAACCACGGATCTGTTTTCTGTGCGTGAAGTTCTGTCTTTTCCAGAATGGCATATAAATGAAATCGCACAGTATGTGGCCTTGTGAGTCTGACTTCCTGCACTTAGCCTAATGCATCTGAAGTTCATCCACGATGTTGGTACATCAGTAATTTGTTCCTTTATATTGCTAAGTAATAATAAAACATTGCGCGACTCTACCTCAGTTTACCTTCTCCAGCTGCGGGACATTGGTCTACTCCTGTACTCGGAATTTACCTGAGTCTACACATTCCCTTCTCTTAAGCTGTTGGAGCTGGGTTTCTGTCACCGGCACCCAACCGAAATGATCTTGATAATATAACGGGAGAAAGCCACTTCCCCTCTCAGAAATGACCCATCTCATCTATAAAATGGGAGTGCATTACTCACGATGGTTGTGTGATGGAAATCTTGACTCCAAATTGGTTGGAAGAGACGACTATTATCTCACATCTTGGAGAGTCTTGACGTGGAGCATATCATAAGGTGGCTGATTTAGCGGCTCAACCCCGGAGGCTGGCAACTTGCCACCTCTTTGCTCCGCGTTGCGTCAGGGTTTCCTCCTCAGGGCGAAGCAAGACAGTGGTGGCGATTACACCAGGTGCACAGGAAGTTTTCTTCGAGGGCTCCGGAGACATCGCTCAGAAGCCCCGCCCAGCAGGTTTCTCCTCACATCTCATTGGTCAGAATTGGGTCACGTGCCCACCCCTGATTTAGTAGCTGAGGAGACAGACGGGCGGGACCGCCTCATTTGCAGGTGGGGGCGGGGCACCCACAGTGCCTACAACCCGCGAGAACAGGTGCTCAGCTACCTCACAGGGGTCTTGTGAGGGTCAAGGAGGGTATCCGTTCCTGACACCTATGAGATTTTGGACACATTGCAATTCTCTTCGACATTGCAAGGGAGCGTGGTGCACATTTTCCCAAACCTGAGACAATAAGGTGACATGGGCACAGGTGAAAAACACCGAAAATAATTTATTAGCTTATTTAACTGGAAAGTTTAACAGTGCAGTAGGCTCCTGGCACAGCCTGGAGGTTCAGTTTCAGACACTGTCATTCTCCTTCTCTGGGCTCTGATTTCTTCTGTGTTGGCTTCATCCTCAGACATATTCCCTCAGGTGGCAAAGATAGCTGCCATTAGCCAGGTTTCCAACCTCCCAGGTTCTTGTCCCCAGAGAAAAGAGAAAGCCTCTTCCCAAAGGTTCCATCAGAAATGCTGGGGAAGGGGCGCCTGGGTGGCTCAGTTGATTAAGCAACTGCCTTCGGCTCAGGTCATGATCCCGGAGTCCCGGGATCGAGTCCCACATCGCGCTCCTTGCTCGGCAGGGAGTCTGCTTCTCCCTCTGACCCTCCTCCCTCTCATGCTCTCTGTCTCTCATTCTCTCTCGCAAATAAATAAAATCTTAAAAAAAAAAAAAAAAAAAGAAATGCTGGGGAAGACTCTCATTAGTCTAGGTCAGATCACATGCCTATGCCTGATCCAATCACCCTGACTCTGCTAGATTGGGCCCAGATGACACACCCAATTCCCAAGCTGGGACAGGGTGGTGGTGTAGGGTAAAGCCACAAGGACATAAGCTGGCCAAAAGAAAACCAAAAAGCTGCTTTCACAAGAAAGGGGAATGGCATGTGGGCATAAGCAGCATTATTTTCTAGAGTCCTAATTTTACTGATAGAGAAACTTACACCCAGAGAGGGTAAGACACTAGGTGTTACAGCAATGGATCCAGGCCATGAACTCCAGTTCCTGAACATCTAGCCATTACACCAACAGTCAGGGCATGCCAGGAGGGTGGGTGGGCCTGCGGTTTCCTAATAATGCCCACCCCAACTCTCTTTCACTCCCCATCCTCCTTCTCCAATGAGTCTCGCCTACTTTTCTCACTTTGAGGTTTGGTCTACCTTGCAGCTGAACTACAAAATGTTAGGGGATTGCTATGGGCTGAACTGTGCCCTCCCCCATTCAATGTTGAAGCCTTAACTCCTAATATCATGGTATTTAGAATGGTGCCTTTGGGAGATAATTAGGTTTAAATGAAGTCATGAGGGTAGGGCCCACATGATGGGGTTAATGCCCTCTCTTTCCTTCTCTTTCCCACTCTGCCATGTGAGGACACAGCAAGAAGGCAGCTGTCTTTAAGCCAGGAAGAGGGCTTTCACCAGATTCTGACCATGTTGACACCCTGATCTTGGACATCCAGCCTCTGGAACTGTGAGAAAATAAATGCCTGGTTTTAAATATATGGTATTTTATTATGGCAGCCCAAGCTAATATAGGGATGGGTTTAGAGCAACAAGCATTGATTGGGTACCTGCTGAGTGCCAGGTCCTGTGCAGGATACTAAGGTTCATTAGCTGGGTCTTCACCCACAGAGAGTTTGGAATCTAAAAACAATGTTAAAATATTAATAATGAATCCCTTCTATCTTTTCTATAAACTTTGAGATCACTTTTATTTAAGAAAAGAAATTTCCAACTCAACCAATAACCTCCTTGCACTTTCTTCCTCACCATCTGTCTCTAGAGACAGAATAGCATGTAGACCACAGAACTTTGCATCCATCTCTCCATACTTATTTCCGTGCATGCCAAGAGAAAAAAAAAAAAAGATAGCTATAAAGAGATGGCAGATGCTCTTAAGTGCCCTGTGTTCAGATTTTCCATGTATAACCTCATTTAATCTTCAAGCTAGTTCGTGAGGCAGCCATTATTTTCCAAATGAGGAAGCTGAGAGGCTCAGAGAGACAAAGTGACTTGCCCAAGATCACATAGCTGGGAAGCAGAGGTAGGATTTGAACCTAGATCTCTCTGATTTTAATATCCAAATTCTTAACTCCCATTGAATCTCCTTGGCTAATCAGTGCTGTGGACGGATTCACAAAAGAGATACTCATCCAAAGTTGAGAGATTATGATGACCTAGATTTCTCCATGATAAGGACAGCCAACACTGAGGAAGCTGGCTATGATATAAATGGATGCATTAAGACTTTTTATTGACTTTCAAAGAGTTAGTAATGATATCACTTTTGCTATTCATATGAGCTTACAGTTATTGAGCTTCACTCTGGGCCAGTCATTCCACATTTTAACTTTCTTCCCCTCACAATCCTGTGAGCTAAGTCCTAGCATCAACCCCCCCCACCCCGCCTTTTCCAGATGAGAAAACTGAGGCTCAGTGGGGCTAAAGCATTGGGTAAGTGAATGAAATTAGGGAATCTCACAACCACAAATCTTCGAGGAATTAAATTTTCCAAAGCCAAAGGTTTTTTCCAAAAACCTTGAGGTGCTAGAATCTTCTGAGCTGTATTCAAAGAGAAAGGGGCAAGATGGAAATTTAGAAAAAATTCTCCTCTCATAGACGGAAGATGCTGATTGTCAACTGAGAGTTCTCGGGAAATGTCATGCACTCCCCCCATACCCCCACGGACTGTAGCTGGATCTGAAAATCCTGGAAGTTTCCCTGAAAGAGCTGATGAGGGTGGGAGAGAGCCAGCTTTTAAGGGACTCTCACAGAAAATGCAACAATAGCAGTGCTATGCCCTGTGAGAGCTGCAAATGGGGTCCTCAGCAAGAGGGAATACAGAAATGCATATGCTTGAGCTGTTCTGCCATCTAAATGTGCATAATGAAAAAAACTTGTATAAAATGTAATAAAATAGGTCTGTGAATTCAGCCTTAAAAAATCATGTGCATCTGGATTTTGTCCTGAAGACAAAAAAAAATTTCATGACCAGTTTGATGAAGTTGGATGAGGGGAGTGATTAAACAGTTATTATCTGATTTTGTGTTTTTTCACAAAGATAATACATATTCATTATTAAAAATTCAAGTAATGTATAAGTAATGGTGTATCAGTTAGGGATGCTTCTAGGTTAAGTAACAGTAAACTCAGCTTGAAAGACAAGAGTGTATTGTTAATTAGAAGGAAGCCTGAAGGTAGGTGATTCTGAGCTTGGTTTAGGGACTCAACAATATTAACAAGAACTCAGATTCCTTTGTTCTTTCTGCCCTGCTGTATTCAGTGTATTGGTGATGTCTCCCTTCATGGTCACAAGATGGCGGCCATAGCTCCAGACATCAGATTCTCACGTCACAGTCTCAAGTAGTAAGGAAAGGGGTATGATGGGGCTAAAAAGAACCTTATCTTCTTTTATTAAATTTTATTTTCCTTCCCAGAAACTGTTCCCTGCATCCACAAAGTTGGGTGGACTTCTGTTCAAACCCTAGCTCTCCCACTCAATCTCAGCTTCAGTTTCTCCATCGTGGAAATGGGAATAATTGTACTTTCCTCATAGGGTGTTGTGAGAATTAGAAGAGAAAGCATGTCGTATATAATAAACACCCAGTAGGTATGTGGGTATCTTCTTTTTGTCTGTCCAGATTCACCCTCCTTTACCTTTCTCCTTCTTATTCTGTGCTGCTGCAGGACTGCAACAACAGTCTCCCTTATCCTCTGGCTTCTGGTTGATTTGGTCAATGGAAAGTATCAACAGGAGATGAGGGGGGAGTAGAGAGAGGTCAGCTATTTATTTTTATAGCTTCCTCTCTGTGGGATGCCAAAGGAGGCTGAGTTTCTCTACTGAAAGCTACAGCTTCTCTCTCTCCCTCTCTCTGCTAGCTGCTCCCTCCAGGTCCCAGTAATGCCCAGATGGTAACAGCTCCCCAGGTTACTAGCCCCAGGGGATTGCACCATTGTTTTTCTTAAACCTGCTCTCACCTTAATAGTCTCTTTATTAAACTCTTCTCCAAGTACCAGTTTGAGTGTATCGTCTTTTCCTGCCAGGACCCAGACTGATTCAAAACATTAGCTTTTCTTCCAAAGTAAATTGTTTGCAAACTTCAGGATTTTATTAGGAGTGACAAGTGACTTATGTCACACCTCATGATTAAGAATCACCAGTCCACTTGGTCAAAAAGTCGGTCAAGTGGGACGTTCAATTGAGTTGGCGGTTAGAATCATGAATTAATTCTAAATCCGTGGGCCTCTGGCCATATCCTGAGGCACAATATCTTTTAAGTGATAATGATTTTGAAAAAAAAAAAGACAAGACATAATTTCACATTCACATGCCCTGAACTTACAGTTGCGTATTCTTGACATCCTTCGTTAAATGGAAAACACCAGGTTTTGAAACTGTATTGATTTCAGTGGGCATATATTATTTTACTGTAAGTACCAATGTCTGTTGTACTTAATATACAATGGATTAATTTAAAATGCATTAGTTTAATAAAAATGCATAAAATAGAATAGAATTGCATTAGCTTCAATAAAAAATTCAATTTCATAAATATTATCCCGTGTTAAAATGCATTGATTTCCAGGAAAATATATTGGTCAAAGGTAATTTACATTGGTTTGAATGGAAATGCACCAGTCTCCATACATATGTATTAGTTTAGTCAAACGTATCCAATTGTGTAAAATATCGGTTAGGCTGAAATAGATTCTGACCCTGTTGTTTGTCGTCGTTGTTGTTGTTGTTTTATTCTCTTTCACTGAATAAATATCTCCCACACTGGCTTTACTGTGGCCCAGTTTGCTTGAAGGAATGCAGGTGGCTGAGCTTGAGGAATATTCTGGTAACTCATGGGTTTTTCGATGAGTTGGATTTGCTGACTTCAACAGCAGTTAAAACTCCCTTGGTGGCAGATAAGGTGCACTCATCATCCCCACTGAGGCTGGGTGTGGGATATGAGCTGGAGATCCAAGCAAAGGGCCCAGAAGTAATATATCCTGTCCTCATAAGGACTGACCGGAGCCACCCTAGACCAGGAAAATCGTTGTTGGCCTTTACTAGGGCAAGAGGAGCTAGAAAGGAGCCTGTGATCTGGGAGCAAATGGAGGCCAGAACCAGGTGAGCTAGCTCAGGGTCAGCAGGACACAGGATCATAGTTAGGGTTCTGGGGTCTACCAGGCATTCAAACCTTCAGCCTGATACTTCCTGTGTGTCCTTGGCCAAGTGACTTAACCTCTTCGAGTCTCCATTGCTCCCAGGCATTGTGTCAGACACTGCTCTAAATGCTGTCCACGTACTGATTCGTCACCACAACCCTGTGGTACAGGTAAGTAACTTGTTCCAGATTACACAACTAGCAAGTAGCAGAGATTTGAATCCGGAGTCCCTGTTCTCAGCCACTAGATTGCCTCCAGTAACTGTTTTGTGGCTCCCAAAGCAGGCATATCATGGCAATTAAGGAAGGTATCCCAATCCCTGCTCTGTGGCTTCCTAGGACCCTTTGGATAAGTGCCTCTTTGAGCCTCAGTTCCTTCATCTGTAAAATGGGTAGAATGAACAGCATCCTCTCCTAGGGCTGTCAGCATACCAGAGACATGATAAGGGCCCCTCACCCCAAAAAAAGCATTCCACGCATTTTTGTGGCTGCAGGACTCTTCAGAGCCTTTGATATGCTAACGTGGGCCCTAAATCTCTCTGACGTGAAGAGGCAGAACCTACTCTGGAGGAGGCTGAGCTGTGAAGGTAAGAACTACAAAAGGGAAAAGAGAATTACAGATGGAGAAATTGCACCAACTGAGTAATGTTTCGCCAAGTGTGGACCCTCCCCCTTGTGATGTGTGAGCTGCTTTTGCTCTCCTCAAGCAGACATTTTTCACAACTTTTATTTGGAAAAAAAATTGTAACAGAAGAGTTGCAAGAAGAGTGCAATGAACTCTCTAAACTTTTCCAAATTTTCCAAAAACTGACATTTTGCCACATTTGCTTTATTTCTGTGTGTGTGTGCGTGCATGTATGTGGGTGTGTGTACACTTTCCCCCCTGAACCATTTGTGAGTTAATGCAGTCACTACCCAATCCTTTACACGCATAGTCCAGTATGTATCTCCTGAGACCAAGTCATCCTCTTATGTAATTACTGTACAATTATCACATTCAGGGAACTTAACATTAATACAGTTCTAGAATCTGAATTTTAGGTTCTATGTTCAAATTTCACCAGTTGACCTGAAATTGAACTGTATTTGGTAGCAATTATTTTTCTAGTCTAGGATCTCATCCAGGATCACACACTGATTTGTCATGTTTCTTTAATCTCCTTTAATCTAGAACAGTGTCTCAACCTTCCTTTGTCTTTCTTGACCTTGACATTTTTGAAGAGTCCATTTTGGAAGCTGACCCTCAGTTTGGGTTTGTCTGATGTTTCCTTGTGATTAGATTCAAGTTATGCACTTTTGGCAAGAACACCATCAAAGTGATGCCGTGTTCCCCTGGGTGCACTGTTTCTGGAGGTACCTGATGGCAATTTGTCCCATTTCTGGTGTTGCAAACTCTTACCTCTTGGAATGGGGGAGTTGTCTTCCAGGTTTCCCCACTATAATTTTTTCCCCTTTGTTATTAATAAGAAATCTGCGGGGGAGATACTATAGATAAAACCATGCCAAGTTGAACACTAAAACATTTTAAAATTTAATATTTATATATTTTCATGTTACCTTCTGTTCCTGCAAAGGAAAATTACTACTTCATTTACAGTAGCAACATAGTTTCCCTCTCCAAAACACAAACTGAAAGTGGGAAAAAAAAGGAAAGTGAGTCAATTCGAAGAAAAATATAGGTGGTTCATGGATACGGCAAAATATGGTGAAGTGTGGTACCCAAATGGCTCTTGTAGGGATGCAGGACAAGTGTGGAGATTGGCAATGTAGGGAACTGGAGCTAAGCTGCAGGGCCAGAGAGGGCTCGTTCCTGGGGTCTTCAGAGCCTCAGGGTGTTTTCTGTGGTGTGAAGTGTTCCCCTAGGCCCACAGACCCTGTGCCTGGTGTCTGTTTGGCCCTGTAGACCTGAGGAGGTGGCCTTGAGCACGGTTATATCAGTCCCCCCAGCTGGCACTGCCTGGGAAGCCACCAGCTAGCTGGTCTGGAAGGTTCCAGAAATTCAGTGTGAATCCTGGTTCATGGAAACCCACCCAGCAGTCCATATAGACTGGAGCCCTGCAGAAAGAGCCCCTCCCAACCCCTCTTAGAATCAGATGCGTGGGCAACATGGAAGGCAGACCAGGCGGGGCGTTGTTCTTCTGAACACAAACTGGATAGTGAAGTCTGGCAGAGAAGGATGAATGCACCAAGAGGCAGGGCCACCAAGGAGGTGGCTGGTAGCTGGGGAGGGCTTGAGGGGCTGAGGAGGGCAAGTCCTATAGCCTGAGAGGAAGAATCAAATGCAATGTAGCACCTACCTGTTCTTTGGGTATTGGAGGCGCAGACACTTCCTGAATTCAGGCCTAAAAAGTGGCCCCTTGAACTCAACAAAGACTGAACCTTCAGGGCCTGGCCCTGACTACGGCTTGAGACTGGTGTCAGAAGTTGCCCACTGGATGCCCCTGTGGGCTGTAATCGACAGCTAGAATCCAGGTGGTCTGTGCAAAGCCCAAAATTGAGTTAATCCCAAGATTTGGGAAGAATCAAGAGTAAACAGATCCACCCCTCGATTCCAGAGAGGGCAGTTGGTAAGGCATCAGTCTCACCTTCAAGCCCTGGCTCCATGCCAGCCGTGAGGCTCAGGCCCACTCACCCCGCTGGAGGCTCAGTCTTCTCATCTGTAAAAGGGGGATGATAATATTGCCTACACCCGGGGTTGTTGTGAGGACCACATCAGGAGAATGAATAAAGAAACTGGTACAACGCTAGACATGTTATAAGTAGGCATTAGATTTGTAGCTATTATTATTATTATTATCATTGTTGTTTTTGTTCATCAAACCAGTTACTCGGAATAGCCCAAAGAGAAGTCATTCAGGTGAACAGGAGCTCCTTGAAAGGAATAATTTTGTATTCATCTTCGTTCCCCCAGCGCCTACCAGGGCCTGGCCTAAAGGAGGTGCATAGTAATGCTTGTTCACAAAAATAATCACAATTGCTCATATTTTTGAGGCACTTACTGTGTTTCAAGTCCTGGCTAAGCCCTCCACATGTATTACTGCATCGAAAACTCAGTACCTCATACACGGCTGGTGGGAAATGTAAAATGGTGCAGCCACTGTGGAAAACCATTTGGCGGGCTCGAGGTTAAACATAAAGGTACCCATAAGACCAGCAACTCCATTCCTGGGTGTCTATGCCAGAGAACTGGAAAAAGATATTCAAACAAATAAACGTATATGAATGTTCACAGCAGTACTATTCACAATAGCCAAAAGGTGGGAACAGCCGAAATGTCCATCAATTGATGAATGAGTAAATAAAATGTGGTCTATCCATACAATGGACTAATATTCAGCCATAAAAAAGAATGAAGCACTGATTCATGCTACAACATGGATCAACCTTGAAAATATGATGCTAAGTGAAAGAAGCCAGACACAAAATATCGTATGTTGTGATTCTATTTATATGAAATGTCCAGAACAGGCAAATCCATAGACAGAAAGTACATTAGTGGTTGTCAGGGCTGGAGGGAGGGGGACGGGAGAGTGACTGTTTCATGGGAATAGAATTTCTTTTTGGGGTGATGGAAATGGTGAAAATGTGTTAAAATGATAAATTTTATATATATTTTACCACAGTAAAAACAAAATTTTCTAAGTGGAGAGCGCACGCGCGCGCACACACACACACAAAATTAACCACTTAAAAATGAACATCAGTCTCATTTAGTAGATTCACAATGTTGTGTGACCACTTCTATCCAGTTGCAGAACATTTTCACCACCTCAGATGGAAACCCCACACCCATTAGTTACTCCCCATTTCCTCCTCTCCCCAAGTCCCTGGCAGCCACCAATCTGATTTCTGCCTCTGTGAGTTTATCTATTCTGGGTATCTCATACACAGGGAATCATACAATAGGTGGCCTTTTGCGTCTGGCTTCTGTCACTCGACATAATGTCCAGGTTCACCCACGGTGTAGCCTCTCTCGTTCCTTCTTATGGCTGAATCATGTTCCATTGTGTAGCTAGACTACACCTGGTTTCGCCAGTCATGTGCTGAGGGGCATTTGGGTTGTTTCCACCTTTTGGCTGGTGTTCCTAGTGTGCACATGCTTGTTTGAGTCCCTGTTTTTCAATTCTCTTGGGTCTATGTGGCACCAGCGGGTTTTAAGCAGAGCTCAGGGGTGGCTGCCAGGGGAGAAGGGACTCTGTGCCGAGGGGGGTAGGGGAAAGGAGGCATCACAGCAGGACACCGGAGAGATGCCATCCAGGACCGTGACAGTGTCAGCAAGATGAAAAGCAGAGGATGGACAGGGTCGTGTTTTGGAAGAGGAGGGTGGACAAGATCAAGGAGGTTTCTTCTCCCAGGCCTGCCTGCTGTGGCCACAAGATGTGGAGCCCTGCAACTGACTCGAGCCCCAGAGGCCTTGCTGACTGCCACAGCCGCTCCTTGCTGCATGGAAGTGTATTCAGTGTGGGCCCTGCACCAGGGAATCCGCTTCGAATGAAGAGACAGTGGGCTTGAGACCAAAGGGGTGGGCACCAGCAAACAGATGATTTGCAGCGGCTGTAGGGATGGAAGTGCATTCAGGGTTGGAGAACACAGACAGCCCATGGCTGGTGGGGCCAGGGGGAGGGGAGAAGACAGGAGGGAGAGAGGCTCTGGACCTAGCTGAGTCCAGTGAAGCTGTTTGTGAAAACCGGGGGCTGGGGTCTGCGGTTTACCAAGGTCTGGAGGCTGCTGGTCTGACAAACTGTAACTGAGGCTTGCTGGAATGAGGGCACTGCAGCCAACAAGCTGTGTGGCTTTAGGCAAATTAATTAGCCTCTCAGCCTCAGTTTCCTTGTCTTTAAAAATGACACTGACAACTCACCAGCTATTTCATAAGGCTGTGGTGAGAACAGAACGAGGGGTGTGTGCGAGCCAGCTGTGCATTCCAGCACAATCGTTTATCAATTTCACAGCCTGTGTGTGCCCGGATCATGAATTGGCCACACAGAGCTGGAGTCAAATCCCAGCGTGGCCACTTGCTAGGTATGCAGCTCAGGCAAGTCTCATAGTCACTCTGACCCTCAGTTTCTTCATCTGTAAAATGAAGAAAGTATTCTCGTCTACCCCGTGGAGTTGTGTGAGGCCTAAGGGAGGGGATTATGCGTGGAAAGCACTCAGCCTGGTTCCCAGCACAAGGTAATCGCTCCATCCATCCGTTCAAGCCTCAAGGGTTATGAATTTCCTTGTTGTTTGATTTTACTAAACCCTGAGTTGGCAATAAAGAAGAGAGGCTCAGAATCCAGAGTCAAACTGGATTCAAATTCTGACCTTGGTTTTAATTTCTGTGTGGCCTTAGAAAGTTATACTTGGAGCACGTGGGTGGCTCAGTCAGTTAAGCATGGACTCTTGGTTTCAGCTCAGGTCATGATCTCAGGGTCATGGGATTGAGTCCCGTGTTGCTGTTGGGCACTGTGCTCAGTGGGGAGTCTGCTTGTCCCTCTCCCCACTTGCCCCCGCCTCAAAAAAATAAATAAAATCTTTTAAAAAAGAAAGTTATTATACTTCTCTGAGCCCTAGTTTCATTCCTTCATGTCTCCATTCATTTTTTCAACACTTACTGAATAAAGACTCGATGCTGCCCTTTGCTTATAGCAACTTATAGGACTCCAAGAACAACCCTAAAGGAGGTAGGTGCTGTTATTATCTCTCCATGGTACATATGGGGAACCCCAGGCCCAGGAGAAGTCGCTGCCCCAAGAGACATAGCTGGTAAGTGTCAGTGTCAGGATTCAGATCTGGGCAACCTGGCTCCAGAGTCCATGCCCTGTACTCTTTGGGACCAGATTTTCTCTCTGTAAGTTAAAGGTTATAATAGCTATTTCCTCCTATGGTTGTGTGAAGGATTAAATGAGGTCAGGCCTTTATATACCTACCACAGTGTCTGGCCCTCAGGGAGGGCACAAGAAAAGGGAGCTGTTATTTGTTATTAGCCTTTTTTTTTTTTTAAGTAAGCTCTAGGGGTGCCTGAGTGGCTCAGTCAGTTAAGGGTCTGCCTTCAGCTCATGTCATGATCTCAGGGTCCTGGGATCGAGCCCCATGTGAGGCTCCCTTCTTAGCATGGTGTCTGCTTCTCCCTCTCCCTCTGACCCTACTCATGTGCTCTCTCTCTCTCAAATAAATAAACAAAATTTAAAAAAAAAAGTAAGCTCTATGCACAATGTGGGGCTTGAACTCATAACTGTGAATTCAAGACTCACATGCTCTACCAACTGAGCCAGACAGGTACCCCTAATTTGTTATTTCTTACTTTATTTTTCTTCATGATACGCCTTTATGCCTTTGCACTTAACTCCCTTCTCTGCCTGGCTCACTTCAAATTGTTTTTCAAACCTCTAATTCAAGGGTCACCTCCTCCAGGAAGCCTTCCCTGACCCTGCAAATGGTCTAAGTGGCCCCCTACAGAGTTCCCACAGCCCATGGGGCTACTAAACTGCAGTAGTCTTGACCATACCCCTCTACAGTTTCTCACTTCCATCCATAAGAGGGCAGAGGCTGGGCTGTCTCCTTTGTATTCTCGGCTTCTAGCATGGTCCTGAACCAGCACGGATGCTCCTTTAGGGAATGGGTACTCATTCATTCAGCACAAAGTTTGAGCACTGATGGTATGTCAGGCTCCGGGGCATTAGCACATGAAGTCTGTTGAAAGACTAAAGGGCTCCTCCCTGTGTTTTGTGCTACTTGGCCATCTCGTTGTTACTCCCTGTGTATACCTTTTAAGGTGGCACTTTCTGGAGGACCTTCATACCCTCCTGGGAGTGGACCAGGGAAATTTCCAGGCCCAGGCCCTTTGAGTGTGACCCTTCTCCCCAGTTCCAGATGCCCAGCAGCCTGGCTTCTCTCCTTGTGTCTCCCTGAAGCTGCCAGGCCTCCCCTGAAATAGAGTTTCTTGTGGCTTCACATTTCATCTCCCCAGAGCACAGTCTCATTTCTCCAATCTGCCACTGGACTTACCAACTCTCCGGATTAAAAATACCCCTGACATTTTTGAAGGCCTGTTAGGGCTGGAGCTGCTCTCCTGAAGAGAACGAGTTTCTCTAAAATTCGAAGCAGGTGGTGCAGCAGTCACAAGCCGAGGACAGCTACCCAGTCACACTTGGTCACAGCCAATGGGCCAGGCTGCCGGCTTTCCTGACGCCCCTCCTGGGCCCTGAGCTCGTGGAGACTAGGGATCAGGGCTGAATCTTCTCCATACCCCGCACAGCCTGGCACATAGTAGGTGTGCATTACGTGTTTGTGGAGTGTTGCCTAGTAGTTATGAACACAGACTTGGAGCCAGATGACTTGGGTTCAAATCTGGCTCTACCACTTACTGAGTGACCTCACCTGTGAAATGGAAGTAATAAAAGTGCCTATCTCCTAGAATGCTTAGAAGGACCAAATGAATCACCATAGGTGCAGTTTCTAGAGAAGAGTTCCACAATGGTAAGCACAATACTAGAGTTAGCCATTATTAGTATTAGGATTATTGTCATCATCTTTATCATCACTAGGAATCTGGATTTCCAACACTCCACTCTGTTTTCCTCTCTGGTCTTTATTCTCAGGCAGGTTCTCCCACATGGTGGCAAAATGGCTGCCAGGCACGCAAGGTTATATCCAACCCCTCAAAAGTCCCAGCCTAAGGGCAGTTTGTCTTTTTCTTTCCTAAAGCTCCAGCAGAAATTCTGGAGTGGCTTTGTTCAACCCAGCTTTAAGCTCTGCCCTTTCCTGTACCAGTATCTGGGGCCAGGTATCTGAGCTGTTCTTATTAGCCAGTCCTGGGTCATGTATCTCTCCCGGAGGCAACTGCTATAGCCAGAAGGATAGCAAGCTCTGATTGGCCAGGTCTAAGTCATGTGATCATCCTTGGCCCCAAGGGTTGAGGCGGATTCAACCAAGTGCTGGGATTGTGATGAGGGAGGGGTGAGGGGTGCTATTCTCAGATACAGGAATGTATGGAAGACAGGCAGAAACAGCTGCATCAGACTACAACAACCCCAAAGTGGAACAAAGCCCTTTGTCCCTTTCCCCCAAAATATCACCACTGGAGATTGTCCTGGATGGTGGCTTTTACTGGACATGACAGCTGCAATGGTGTGTGTGTGTGTGTACATCAGGCTGCACAGATAATTATTAGATATTTATTCTTATAAACCCTTGAGTCTTTCTCTCCTGGCATTAGAGAATGGCCCCCCTGTTCCTCTCTTTCTCTGGTTTGTCCAAAGTAATAGTATCCTTAGGGGCAGGCAGTTTGCATTTTCTCTATCTGGGTCCATACCCACACTTGCCTGCATCTGGCCACATAAGATGGATTCACTGGACAAATTGGCTACCATTTTATCCCACTTCAGGGCTCCTCTCTCCCTCTGGTTTCTCTTTCTGTGCATTGAGCAACTATTCATTGGCAGGATTTACAAGTCAAACCTCTTTCTCTATGAGGGTCCCCCCAACATGAAAAAGTCACATCACATCTTGGCAGGGGTCGGGGGTGGGGGTGGGCAGTGAGATTGGGAATAAGAAAGTTCCAAGATAAATACTCCCACAGACCCTGGGCATGGCCTCTCAGCTTCTCAAATCAGGCAAGCGGTTGTCTTATTTGATTAGGATTAACAGATTTTCCAAAGATAACCTATTTTGGTTTTATGATTTTATCTCTCCAGGCAGTGTTTACAATATGTATTTGCAGAAACAGAGAATGTATGCCAGGAACGAGGCAAGGGCTCTTGCTGGAGCTCACACAGTCTGTCATAAATATAATATTAGGATGACGCCTGAAATTAATGTGAATCATTTCCCAATAAATATAGTCAGTTAGTGAGGTGTTCCAGGACTGCTGATGGGAGATATATTTTGGTAAAATATGTTTTTTTTTTATCAGTTGGGAACTGGGGATGGGGTGCGTGGAGGGCATAAATCTCCATGGAAGAAGTATCTTTTATGATTATTCAATTCCACAGTAGCTCTAAAAGCCTAAAGTAGATTCATATTTACAGTTCCTGGAAGCACCTGGTTTCATATATTGGGGGAAGAATTAGCATCAGGGCCTCCTTATGGAAATCACTGACTTCCGCCCTTGGACAGCGGGAAGGGGAGAGCACCTCCAGCTGGGCTACTCCGTGGGACTGAATTAATTTCATCTGCATTTGGGTGTGGGGCAAAGGAAGGGGCTGCTGGGAAAGTGGTCCTGGCTGGGCTGGGCACAGGAAACAGACATGAGGGATATGGGATGCGTGGTGGGGTTAGGGCTGCTGGGCTGGAAAAGGAAAAAGTGTGCAAGGAAGAAGGCAGAAGCTAGCTAGGTAAAGTTGCCAGTGACAGGGACGTAGGTGCTCCTGTCTCTAAGAGCTCAGGCCAAGTGTAAACATACACGCCTCGTCCCACCTGCCCACATCCTCTCAAAGCCTGCAGATGGAAGAAGGAATCCTGATCTTGTCGCTTGCCGTTAATTTCCCTGCGTGAGCCTTTATTTATTTAATTTAGAAGTAATCTTTACTATTTTTTTCCTGCAAAAAAAAGTGACAGAAACAGGTCTACAATCTGTTAGCCAAAATTCTAAAGTCCAAAAAACTCTGAAAACTGTGAGTTTTTATTGCTAACACATTTGGTGGCAAAACCTGAATTGAAAGGATGTGAGGCTATTTATATTCCTTATTCATCCCACTTTGTGGGAATGTTTATACTTTTCACTGCAGAAATATTAATGTGTTTGAGTATAAGGGGGTTGCCCCAGACTTCCTGGGAGTGTTAGATAAGCCACATGGACCCTGATGCCTTTCCAAGAGCCAAACAGATCCTGAATTCTGAAACACATCTTTCCCAAGGGTTTTAGATAAGGGATTGTAGACTTGAACTTGCTAGTTGTAATAAAAAAATCAAATGATATCATGTAGAAAGGGAAAGCCTTAAGGAAACAGAAAAGCCTCCCCCTTAAACAAAAAGTAGGCAAAGCATAGAAAAATTCTCAGAAGAAAAACCACTGGCCAGTAAACTTGAATCCAACTGCACTCATAATTGAAGACAGCAGATTGAAACCATAACAAAGAATAATAATTCTGTATTAAATTAAAAAGTGGGAGATTATCTGGTGTTGGTTGAGAATGTGTGGAAAGGTACTCCCCATCCATGCTGACGATGGGGGTAAATCAGAACAAACTCTTTAGGAAGACAATTGGGCAATACCCATCCACATTTTGAAAGTGTATGCCCTTTGGAGCAACAATTCTGCTTCTGGGTTCTTGTCTTGCAAGAGTTATACTCCCCTGTGCAAAGATAACTGTTCAAGGATATTCATGACAACATAGTTTATAACAGCAAAAAACTGGAAACAACTTAAATGCTAAGTTTACACAATAAAGGACTGGTTAAATATACTTGGAGTATATAAGTAATGGAATATTAAGCAGTTGAACGGAATGAAGTAAATCTATATGAACTGACTTGGAAAGATGCCCACTATACGATGTCCATGGACAGAGTAAGCTGCGTAATTCTACAGTTTGGTTTTCACTTTCTGAAACTATTTATATGCATATTATATGTTCACATGTGCAAAGAAAAACATGTGAAAGAATATACCCCAAACGGAGGCTATACTTCTGAAGATGTTTGTGGGAGTCAGGGATTTCTCTAGATTTTAGATATTTTTGTACATTTGGTAATTAAATTATTTGCAGTGAGGGAAAGGAAGTAAAATTTCCCCATAATTCTCTCCTCCTACCCAAAGATTAGTTTTGTTAAAAATTTGGTGTTCTTCCCTGTTTCTAGCAAAATTATTCACAATAGCTAAGATGCTGATGCAATGCAGAGGTCATTAGTGGCTGAAGGGATAAGAAAAATGAGCATGTCCATATAATGGAACATTATTCAGCCTTAAAAAAGGAAGAAAATTGACACATGCTATAACATGGATGACCCTTGATGACATTATGCTACATTAAATGAGCCAGACACAAAAAGATATACTGTATGATTCTACTTAGACAAGGTACTCAAGAGTAGTCACAATCATAGAGACAGAAAATAGAACAGTGGGTGGCAGATGGTAGGGGAGGTAATGGGGAGTTGGTGTGTAATGGGGACAGAGTTTCAGTTTTACAGATGAAAATAGTTTTGAGGATGGATGGTGGAGATGGTTGCAAAACATCGCGAATGTATTTAATACCACTGAGCTGCACACCTAAAAATGGTCAAGATGGCAAATTTTATGTGTATTTTACCACAGTTAAAAAATGGTGTTCTTGGGACGCCTAAGTGGCTCAGTTGGTTGAGCATCCGACTCTTGGTTTCAGCTCAGATCGTGATCTTGCGGTCGTGAGATGGAGCCCCGCATCAGGCTCTGTGCTTGGCAGGGAGTCCGCTTGAGATTTTCTCTCTCCCTCTGCCCCTCCCCCCACTCACACGCACATGGTGCTCTCTCTCTCTCTCTCTCTGTCTCAAATAAATGAATATACCTTTTTTAAAAAATAGTGTTCTTTTAGAATTGCTTCCGTGAATCTCTATCTATATATACATCTCTATCTACATTCTCACACATGTGTATTTCTCTTCTATCCACGAGAATGAGTTTGTGCAGTCCCAATTCTTCTGCAATTTTCTTTTCCCTTCTAACACCACATCCTGGCCATGCTTCCATGTCCGTGCCCGTAGATCTCCCTCCCTGGCATGCAACCATGCCATCCCCTACTTCACCAGCCACCCGTTGACGGACATCTGGGCTGGCTCCAACTTGGGGGCCTTATGTTTTGAAAGATTTTTGTCAACCAAACTGAATTTATTAAGTAATAATTAATTCGTGTCTCCATTTTTTATTCATCAAAGACACACAGACTGTAGACCAGGGCTTCCGATTAGCAGGAGGCTCCTGAAGCCGGAGAATCTCAGCCAAAAGCAGAGAAGCTGGGGGTCCGAAGGAGCCTGGGTGGCGTTATAAGAAGACGAATGTATGAATTTCCTTTGTGTGTTGGGTTTCTGCTTTTTTAACACAGGAGCAAACCCAGACCCCAAAAAAGCAGGGCAGAGATGGCAAGAGCACTGGGAGCAGAAAATTCTGGTGGAAGGGTTTTCAAGGCAAGGGGAACAGCAGTTACAAAGGCACAGAAGAAAGAGAAAAAATGGTTTTCACTTTCGAGCCTCTTCTTCCTCATCTGTATGATAGGGGTAATCTTTCCTGTGTCCTCATAGAGGTATTCTGAGGATTCCCTCAGTGGCACATAGTAGGGCCTCGATAAATTCAACTGGTGGCAAAGAACAACTGGAAAGAGGTGGGTGGGACTCCCAGCTTGTGTTGTCTCAACAAGCATTGTGCTCAGGGCTGATCACTCGGGACAGAGAAGTAAGCAAGACCCAGCCACTGTCCCGCAGGAACCCAAGTCCTGGCAGTTTTGTGTGTGAGCAAAGAATGATTCCCCCACAGGAAAATGAGGCATTGTTCCAGAAAGGGGAACTGGATGCTCGACAGGACAGGCAAAATAACTAGGAGAATGCAGGTGGGTGGGTGCCAGGGGCAGGGGGAGGGGAGAGTGGGGAGTGACTGCTTAGTGGGTACAGGGGTTCCTTTTGGGGTGCTGAGAACGTCCTGGAACTAGACAGAGGTGGTGGTTGCAGGACACTATGAATGTGTTCAATGCCACTGAATCATGCACTTCATAATGGTTGATTTTATGTTGTCTGAATTTCACCTCAATAAAAACAAAAATCAACTGGGAACACTTAGGGGCAAATGTAAGGAGGCTGGACCCTGACTTCTTGGGTTCAAATCCCAGTTCCACCCTTGCCTAGCTGTGTGAAGAGGGGCATGTTATGTAGCCTCTTGATGCCTCAGTTTCCCCAGCTTTTAATTGGGGGTCCTAAACTTCCATTAAATCAGGTCATAGCTGTAAAGTTCTTAGCAGAGCCTGGCTCATGGTAGGTGATAAATGTATGGTGGTGGTTGTTATTGCTGGTGAGGGGAAAGGTGTTCAAGGCAAGGGGAACAGTGATGGCAAAGGCAGAGAGTTAGGTGGAGATACAGCACAGGCTGTGAATTGAAAAGTGACTGGTTGGGCTGGAGATGCCTGTGGGTATGCAGAGGGGGAGGAGGGAGAAATGAGCCTCTCTCTTGTTCCAACTTAACATGCTGGGGGGAATTCTGGGAGTCCTCAGATCTCATTTGACCATAACATTTTTAAAAAGATTTTATTTATTTATTTGAGAGAGAAAGAATGAGAGAGAGAGAGAGAACCAGCAGGGGGAAGGGCAGAGGGAGAGGGAGAAGCAGGTTCCCCGCTGAGCAGGGAGCCCGACGCGGGGCTCGATCCCAGGACCCTGGGATCATGACCTGAGCTGAAGGCAGATGCTTAACCGACTGAGCCACCCAGGCGCCCCTTGACCATAACATTTGTTGCAAAGAATAAATATGTAGTTTCCATGTCATATTTCTTACCAGACAAGGAAAACAGCCGTTCTGCCAGGAACTTGAATGTGTGTGATGTTTTGAAAGGGACTATGACAAGAGCAAAGTTTCAGGTCACTTGCAAATGTCCCATTGTTCCAAGTAACCTCTGGTAAGTGCCCATGAACTATCTCCATTCTGTCTTTATAGAAAACCAATTATGCCTTGTGGTCTGTACAATAGATGGAGGATTTAAAAAAAAAAATACACATTGGTGACTACTCTGTTTTTAAAATAGAAGTCACAGTGGCTTTGGTTTTCCCATAGATTCCTGGCTTCATGAGAGATGTTAGCAGAGCTTTTTGTAGTAGTGTCCCATGGAGGATGTATCGAATGTGCACTTAGCCCCTATCAAATATTCCTAAAGGCAATCAGATTGGTGGTATATTCCTCCAGGGTGGCAGTTACAGGATGGGACTCAGGAATGGTGTGCATCAGGGGCTCAAATGATAATAGATGTTTCATGAGAAAAGAGTTTCTGGGTCAATTAAGTTTGGGCAACAGGGGGAACAACAAATTCCATAGGTTTCTTTCATGCAGGAATTGTCAGAGCCTTTAAAATCCTAAGGTTCATTTGACTTTTCCAGAGATAGAGGGGTCAGTGTTTCCCAAATTGATTTGTACAAGGAACTGTTTTCCCCCAGAGCAATCTACAGAACTGGGGCTTCAGGGATCTTACTTTGGGAACTGCTAGGTTACAACTTCCTTTTCAAGTTTACTTTCTTACAATTGAGAGTGCAGTCTGATCACCTTGATTGGACTTAAATATGTCAGTTAAAACACTGAATGAACTATTTATGAATGACTTACTTGTTGGTGCTGGAGAGACTGCCCGGAAAAGGCGTAGTCCCTGCCCTCCAGGAGAACACAGTCTAACAGGGAGAACACTTGAGGTAATAACACCACCAGTGATAGCAAGTATCATTTATTGAGCCCTCACTGTATGCCAGATACTATGCTAAATGGCTTATTTAAACAAGCTCATTTAAACATCTCAGTTGGGACACTAGTGTTATTATTCACATTTTACAGGTGAAGATGGGAGGTTCAGAGACAGTAAGCAACCTGGCTAAGGCCACACAGCAAAGAGGTGGCAGAGCAGGGCTCTGAGTCAGATTCTCTGGATCCTGAAGCCACAGACTTCACGCTGTGTGCTCTAAGGACTCTCTAGTCAAAGCAGAAAAGCCAAGGAGTTAAGCCACCAAACTGGGAGGGGATAGCAGAGATTTATGGATACCTTCTCTAATTGGTAGAACAAGATGTTTATGGCCTGGAAAGTGCTCTAGGGTGAGGGAGATCAGGGACTGGGTGACAGCTGGGGAGAACACAGAGCTCCACATAGAAATATCCATGAGGTAGAGAGCAATGGTTATGGGTTATCCTGTCAGTAGGAAAGCAGGGGAGAAAAAACTTGGGAAAGGAGGAGCCTGGGAGGCATAGTGGCAGGAATGTGGACTGGAGAACCAGGAGAATCAGCCTCTTCTCTGGATCTTGCTCTGATTTACCGTGCAGCCTTGCATAAGTCACCAAACCTCTCTGGTTTATACAGGTCTCAGCAATCACACACCACCCTGGGACTAATGCTGTTAATTATGAATCTGCTTCCTCCAAAAGACAGTCCCTTTCAAGGGCAAGGTGAAGCTTCAATTCACCTTCTATTCCCAGTACATGGCATAGTACCCAGTACATTTTAGGCGCTCTATGCACGTTTGTTGATTGAATGAGTCAATGAGTGAAAAAGTAGGTGAAACTGTAAAAGGAAGAGGTTGGATGTCGTTGATTTAAACTGGCACCAGAGTAGCAGCCCCTGAGACATATTTTCCCAGCTTTCTACTAAAATACCTAAGAAGACAGCAAGAATTGAAAGCTCACAGTGCTGACACCCAAGACTGACAGGCGCCTGTTGCCAGAATCTGGGAGGAATTTCCATAAATATAAGGCAGATGGAGCTGGGTTGAGATAAACAATCGGGAACCTATTCAAGTTTTATCGTCTGAAACAGGGCACCCCTCCAGGACAAAAGGAGGGAGGAAAATACTCAACTCCTTCCCCACTTGCAACCCCAGACTCTGAGAGCCAGAGTCTGTACCAACCAGAAAATCAGGGTAGCGAGGAGGGGAGAGAGTTTTCTCCACTGTATGGGGGACAATTCTGTAGGCAAAGTACTCTTCCACGCTGCCACCATTTAGAGACTGAAATTTCCAGAAGGCAAAAATTCAGGGTGGGGCGGGGTGGGAATGGAGGGAAGAGTGTCAAAAGCATTTTGTATCCTGAGAGGAACAGCTTCCAGGAGTGTTGTAGGTGAGGGAGGCACGGAGACAGAGTGTGCCTGGGGTCGCCGTTTTTAATGTTCTCCCGTAGCTCATTATGGCAAGGAATGGATTTGATCCGTTACTAAACTTCCTCACATGGTGGCTGGCTTCCTCCAGACGGAACATTCTGAAAGGTTCCGAACTAAGCTTCAAGACTTCTTATGACCTAACCTCAGACATCACAAAGTCTTTTCCACTTTGCTCTATTGGCCATATCAAGGGAGTGGAGGAAGATTCCACTTCTCAATCTGGGAAAGACGTGCATACAAGGAAGGAAGGAATTGATAGTGCCCATCTTAAAAACAAGCTCCTGTACACATTGACATACCCTTGACAATATTTGAAGGAAAAAACCTACGAGGATCCAGGTTGCAAAATACAGGTTACCTGAGAAAAATAAAAATCAGATTCCTCACATGCAACCCGAAATGCTAAAATAACGTTCTCAGAATCATGGAGAAAATAATACGTGTGTGACCCAGTAATTTTACACTCAAATTATCGCTTGTATTAAAAGGCAGCAAAAGGACATTCTAAGAGAATTAAAGCCTCAAAGAATATAATGCTCATGTGATCTTTTTGAGAAAGCTACTTGAAGATATACTCCAGTCAACCACGAAGTGAATCCCAATCAAAGGATGCCTGAATTGGAATTGGAATTGTTCTCTGTTTCGTGGCAATATTTCCAAATAACAAATAACAAAGCTGCTTGAGATTTGCTGATGATCTAATAAATAAATGGGGGACTAAGAAACTTCTATAGAATCTGCAGGACTGCTCCTACTATTTGCATGCATCTCAAGATACAGTTTGGATTGTCAGCAATCACATGCGTATCTCTATGGGATTCAGAAATAACACCTGGATGCTCAGGAGAGAACAAAAACACTAAGAAGTCTCTGGATCAGGGGTCCCAGGCCAGAATGCCTTTAGGGGCCAGCAGAATTGTTAGTGGATAAAGTGGGTCAAGTGTAAGACAGGGACTTGAGGAGAACTGGGGGACTGGGCCCCTCGATGTCCATTTTACAGAGGAGGAAACAAAGGCTCAGAGAGGATACTGACATGCCCCAGTCTCAAAGTAGTTTGGATCAGGGCAGCTTCTTCTTCATTCTGGAAGCTTCCTCAAAGGAAACTGACAGAATTGCCAGCCCTATCAGGAGGCAGGAGAGGTCTGTGCTTCTGAGGAGTGGAGGTGGGAGCAGCCATTGGCCTGGGGCTCATGGCTCTGTTCCTGGGCTCCCTGGTCTGCTATCACTCAACCTAGGCAAGGAGAGACCCCCGTCCCTCTGTGGGGCCCAGCAGCCCTCTCTGCCTCACTCCTTCCTCGTGTCTGTTCTTCCATATTCTCTCCCTCTCTCATTTCCATGTCTCTCTCTCTCTCTCCCATCTGTGCTCTCTCTTCCAATCAAGAAGCTTGTAGTGAGCGCCTACTGTGTGCACATCACCGGGCTCGGCCCTGAGTGTGACAATTCACTCATCTGGATGCTGGGTCATCCATCTCCCATTGCAGCTTCCAGATCTGCAGAGGGTTTTACAGTAAAGAAATACAATGAGTTCCTGCAAGCCTAATGATAATTACCCTCCAGAAACAATCCCACAAAATTAGCTGGAAAACTAACCCGGTCTTTGACCTTTGTCCCTCCTCAGTAATTTTGACTCTGAAATACTGTCATTTACACTTGAGAAAGAGCTGGTGAACAAGAGACATGGCCTTCCGATGAGCCTGTAAGTAGGTGACCTCAGGGGAGGCAGGGCTGGGCATCTCTTTGCATGGCCTGCTCATCTTGGCCCCGGTGCTCATCCCAGATCATAGCTCCAAAGGCGGTTTCTTTCCTCCACTGAGGCTCACGAGCTGGGGGCTCAGGTAAAGGAAATGCTCCATTTCAGGACCTAGAGTCAGGCTCAAACTTATGCCTTACATAAGACTACAAACTCCTCTGTGATGGTTAATTTTATGTGTCAACCTCACTGGGCTGAGGGCCACTCCGAGAGCTGGGGAAGCGTGACTTCAGGGTAAATCTGTAAGGATGTTTCCTGATGAGAGTATCAATTGACTTGGTGAGCTCAGTAAAAGCAGATGGTCCTCCCCCATGTGGGTGAGCACCATCCCATCCTTTGAGGGCCCGAACCGAGCAAAAGGCAGAGGGAGGAGGAATTCACCCCTTTTTGTGCTTCCTGCCTGGTTCTAAGAGTTGGGACATCTCATCCATCTTCTCAGGCTTTCCAACTGGGGTTTAAATCATCAGCTCCCTGGGTTCTCCAGCCTTGGGACTTGGGCCGAACGATACCACCAGTTTTCCTGGGGTTTGCGGATGGCAGATGGTGGGACTTCTCAGCCTCCATTATTTTGTGAGCCAATGTGTCATGACAAATCTCCTGTTATGTATCTACTGGTTCTGTTGCTCTGCAGAACCCTGACTAATCCATCCCTCTTCCTCTATCTCCTTTCTTCCCTCTACCCTGTTCCCATCCTTAGCCTCCTTTGGCAAAGTCTTCCTGTGTTATTTGCTCTGGGATTAAATTAGGCCCACACTTCTGGTTCCTTCCATCACTGCATCCGAATAATGCACTATGGAGAAGGCACCAAGTGCCCCATCGTGTTTCAGCCATTGCTTGGCACGGGGGACTTGGGGATTACAGGCTTTCCTTTCCAGTCCATGCCTCCTGTCCACTTCCTTCACTGGGCCCAACTGGGGGGGTGCCACTCCTGCAAATCGCCAGTTCAGCGTATGGCGCAAAGAGTAGCCGCTGTCCCGTACTGAACATTAACTGTATGCTGGGACCTTGGCTAAATGCTTTATAAGCAGGTTCTCGCATGACCCTCAAGGCAACCACATGAGGCAGGTGCTGGTATGTTCTCATTTTCCTGACGGAGCAGACACTGTCAGGGCTCCGTTGTATACCTTCATAGCCCTTCTCCATTTTTATGCATACAGTCTCACCGTGTGCTTTCACTCCTATCAGCCTGCATCTGTTCTCTCGGTCCAAGGACTGCCCTCAGGCTTCCAGAAATCAATCAGCTTGAGTATATGAAGAGCCTCAAAGGCTTAGGAATTTACTATATGGCCTCTCCTCTCTTCTCCATGCCCCATCCCAAATCCAGCTCTTAACCAACAACTGATGACATGGGAGTATAAATACTCAGGCTCCTCCCTCTGGGGCCGTGTGCTAGGGAGGGTGCCACAAAGGTGGGGGAGAATTTCCACATCCCCAGGAAGCTTGTCGGCCCCTTCTCCTGCCCACCTCCCCCGGCTGTCCAGGATGATGGCAGTGGCCAGGAGGCCAATCCTAGATCCTGCAGACACTTGGGCAACTTGATTTATACAAGTGCTGACCCACCCAGAGCCAGGGAGGAAAGTCACAGGTCTGTAATGTTTAAAAGACCCCAAACATGCATGCTTTACAACACAAAACTACAAACCTCTCCTTCTTCTGTCCCCTTTCTTTCCTCCACCCAGTTGCCACCCTTAACCTCCTGGGAAAAATTTTGATGTGGGAATGTGCTCTTTGCCCCGGGGTTAAATTAGGGCCAAACTTCTGGTTCCTTCCATCATTGCATCATCTTGCTACAGGGATGGGATTCATTGTCCTAAACTGGTTTCCGTTCTCCATGTCCTTTCTTGGTGAAAACCATCATTTCAATGTTAACTTTTTCTCTTAAGTTTGTGCAAATCATTTTATGCTTTATGCAGTAATCAAAACTATGAGAGACAGAAATTATGTTGAGTGAAAGAAGCCAGACACTATACGAATTCATTTATGTGAAGGATAAGAACAGGCAAAATGAATCAAGGTTAAAATAACGATTCCCTCTGGTGAGGTAGGGATGGGTATTAATGGGCAAGTGAGGTGATGGAACCTTATGGGATGCTGGGCATGTTCTGTACGTCGAGCTGAGTGGTGGTTATAGAGGGTATACATTTGCCAACATTCATTGAACTGGACACTCAAGATATGTGCTCTTTACACGATTATACCTTAATTAAAAAAATACATGATGGCTAAGCTCTTTCTAATGCAAGTTAGTATAAAACTTCTCTATTTCCTGCTGCCTTTTGTCCCATTGGCTTTGCTTTATTGGCAGAGAAGTGTTGTTCTTTACTTCTGTCAACTTATTTTTATGGAACACTGTTAAGTTACTTTTATAGCTTGCCCTCCCCCATCATGATATGATTCCCCATTAGAGCTCAAGATCCAGAGGGGAAGCTGAGCTTCATACTCAAGTAATAGTAATGGAAAATTTCAGTGGGAACTGGGGAGTGGTGGTGGTGAGAATCTCTAAGAATGAATGTAAGAGTGCAAATAGTGTTCTCAGCACAATCAATCCAATCTAGCTGGAACAGAAGAAGAACAAACTGGGATTCCACGAGGCTGAAGTCAGACATGGAAGCCTTGGATGCCAAGCTATAGCTTGTTTTAGCAGACAATGGGGAGCCACTAGGATTTTTGAGCAGAAGAGGAGCATGATCAAACCCACGCTTCCCTAAGAGAAATATGGCAGTGTGACCAAGATAAGGCAAAGCCTTAACGCTGAGAAAGCAGTTAAGAGGACACTGCAATAGTCTAGGCAACAAGTAATAGGGCTTGCAATAGTAAAGAAATTAGGTGATATGGGCCGTAAATAATATGACCAATGGGTGTAGAGGTCAAAGAGGAGAGAGGAGTTGATGAAAAGGAGGAAGCAAAGACATGGCAGCTGGAAACACCAGGTCTGGAGTGAGACTTCCCAGGCTTGAACCCAAACTCTCACCACATACTAGCTATTGATTTTATTATTTTATTATTTTATTTATTTGAGAGAGAGAGAAGGAGAGAGAGAGTACAAGTGGTGGGGAGGAGCAAAGGGAGAGGGAGAAGCAGACTTCCTGCTGAGCGCAGAGCCCTCCAGCAGGGCTCAATCCCAGAACCCTGAGATCATGACCTGAGCCAGCCTGCTTAACCAACTGAGCCACCCAAGCACCCCACTAGCTATTGATTTTAGGCAAGTCTCTTAACTTCACAAAGCTTTCCAGTCTTCTTATCTTTGAATTGCTGATAATAAGAGCACCTGTTGCATAGGATTAAATGAGATGAGGCCCAGAAGGCACTATCATAATGTCTGGGACTCATTAGGTCCTCAGTAAATGAGACTTAGTCTAATTATTTTCATTATCATTATAATTATTCAGGATAATATTAACAATGGCTAAAAGACAGCCAATGGAGGGAGAGTGAAAGGATGGGGAGATGATGAGTTCACCTTTCTTTTTAGCAGAAGCTTTAAGAGCAAACATGGTTCGCCATGTTTTTTTCCTCTTCTGCCACAAGCCCAGGGATGTCCCAGATAGAGGCCACTCCGTCAGCCTGGACTCCAACAAGGAGACTATTTTCCTGTCCAGTTTCACACCTGGCTGCTCTCCCCTCCCATGCTATGATCCCACCACTCAAGGACTGGAAATTCTCAGGAAAAGAGGAACAGAGACACAACCTGCCCATGATCAACACATAACATGAGCGAGAAATAAACCTGTGTTGTTGTAGGCTGTGAAGACAGGAGATGTTTGTTACGGCAGCATATTCCGTCTCTCCTGTTACAGGGGACCAATGAATCGCCAATGACCCCATGCTGTGATATCAACAAAGTTGCAGCAGGAAACTCCCACAAGTTCCTCCAGAAAGGCTTACAAATAAGACAGGGCTTCCAATCTCTTCCATCATAACAACTATCATAGTATCAGACTGTTAGCACACGCCAAGGGGGGTAATTTGGGTGGAGTGGAAAGATGCTCTGTACCCAGTATTTTACTGTTAAGGGCAAATTTGCAGAGATTTGTTAAATTGGGTGGTGTGTAGAGTAAACATACTGAACAAGTTTTCAGCTACAACACAGCTGAGCTCAGGGGAATGGGGTTTGATAGTTAGTGTCAGCATAATGAATTAAAAAAAAAAAAACAACCCACTCCAGAATGTCTATGAAACACTGTCAAGTTAAAAATTGTGCCTACAGGGTTTTTTTTTTTTAAGCAATTTCTCTAACCACTTCAGCTAATAATATCTCATTTTGTTAACTTTGAAAGATCTTTTAAAAACACTGTGCCATGTCATTTCCCAGCTTAAACTCAAGTGACTTCCCCTGGCCTTGAAGATCAAGTTGAAACTCTTCAAATGACGCACAAGGAATCTTCATGCCTGGGCCCTTTTTTTCCTGTCCAGTTTCACACCTGGCTGCTCTCCCCTCCCATGTTATGATCCCACCACTCAAGGACTGGAAATTCTCAGGAAAAGCCCTGCCCACTTTGCCTCTGAGACTTTGCACTTACTCTTCCCTCTGTCTGGAATATTTTTCTGATCGTCGTGAAAAAATTCAGTTCATGCATGGGGCACCAGTAAAGCAGATGCTCCAAGTGTTCAAAATAATTTAAATGTTTATCTTTCTCTGAAAAAGCACTGAACACAGGGGAAATCACATTTTTTAGAGTTCCCTTGTACCTATTTTGCTGTTTAGTATTATTTTTCTTTTGAGCCCCACATAGGGCCCCCTCATAATCTCTTCCATGCTTAGGTCTGAGGTAAAGGTCTTAACCTGACATGGTTTCTGGCTCTGTCTCCGGGTGGTTTTCTTTATTCTTCAGGTTTTAGAGTAAATGCAACTTCCCCCAGGAAACCTCCTGGGACTACACCCTGCATCCAACAAGGTTAGTAACTTTCTTCTAGGTTACCAGAGCTCTTGATACTTCCTCTAAGACCAAAGTGATCATGCAGTAGGTTTTTGGGTTTTTTTTTAAGATTTTATTTATTTATTTGAGAGAGAGAGAGAGAGCACAAGCAGGGGGAGGAGCAGAGAGAGAGGAAGAAGCAGGCTCTACACTAAGCAGGAAGCCTGATGCGGGGCTCAATCCCAGGACTCCGGGATCATGACCTGAGCCGAAGGCAGATACATAACTGACTGAACCACCCAGGTGCCCCTATGCAGTTTTTACCTAATACATAAACTCTAGGAGGGCAGAAAGGGTGTGAGTCACTGCATTTCCATTAATTGGCTCAGTGTTTGGCACACAGTAGATGTTCAACAAACATTGCACTGAATAGAGAGACTAAAACATGCATTTCTATCCCATTCCAACCCTGGGCAGGGCCCTAGGGCCTGATTTGGGGGTAAATTAATGTGGCTGATTGCATTTGGCAATCTGTGTTGGTTTGGTCACCAAATGGGATGTTGAATTCAAAGACAAGATGTGAGTTGTTTGAAGCAGGCATTCAGCAATCAGAACTCACCCTCACCCCACGATTTTTGAAAAATATTTTATTGTGAGGGCACCTGCGTGGCTCAGTTGGTTGGGTGTCCGACTCTTGACTTTGGTTCAGGAGGTGATCTCAGGGTCGTAAGATCAAGCCCCACATGGGGCTCCCTGCTTAGCGGGGAGTCTGCTGGAGATTCTCCCCCCATAGTCTCTATTTATTAAAATAAATGAATAAATATTAAAAAAAGAAAAACAAAGGAATATGTTTTGTCGTAAAATATATAACATGAAATTTGCCATTTTAGCCATTTTTAAGTGGCATTAAGTATATTCACAATGTGATGCAACTATCACCACTATTTATTTCCAAAACTTTTTCATCACCCTAAATAAAAATTCTGTACCCATGAAGCTATAATTCCTCCCTCCCCCTACCCCCAACCCCTGATCACCTCTAACCTACTTTCTGTCTCTACGGATTTGCCTATTTTAGACATTTCACCTAAGTGGAATCATACAGCATGTGGCCTTTCGTGTCTGGCTTTTTTCATGGAGCATCCCGTTTGCAGGGTTTAGCCAGGCTGTAGCAGGTTTCAGTGCTTTCATCCCTTTTTATGACTGAAGATTATTCCATTGTACAGCTATGCCACGTTTTGTTTATCTGCTCATCAGTTTATGGACATCTGAGTTGTTTCCGCCCTTTTGTTGTTTATGGACATCTGAGTTGTTTCCGCCTATACAGTGAATAATGCTGCAGTGAACACCGGCCCACAAGCATCCGTTTTCAATTCCTTTGGGTATGTATCTCGGAATCACAGATCATCCAGGAATTCTAGTTTCCCATCTCCTGATTTTCAAGTGACAGTAGTACTGTTTGTGAAGCCCTGGCTCTGGGCTGGGACCTTTATCTGCATCACCTCATCAGAGCCTTTGGCAACTTTCTGCTCTCCATATATTATATAGAATACCCCCATTTTCCAGGTGGGGAAACTGAGGTCTAGGTAGGTTCTGCAACTTGCCCCAAATTACATACCCACTAAATAGTGGAGCGAGGGTTTGAACTCTAGAGTCTCTGCTCTTGACCACCATAGGCAGTCTTCCTCCCAAATCACACAGAGCGGTGGTGAGAAGGGGAGATGGGAGGCAGCTGGGTGAGACCCCCTTTCTTTCCTTTTTTTTTTTTTTTGAGACCCCCTTTCTGAGAGTGCTGTTCACCCAGTGATTATCAAGAGCAAGTACGAATCCTTGGTTGGTAGTCCCAGAACTTAAATTCATTTGAACGTTTAATCCTGTTTTGATAGAAATATTACCATTTGACAATTTTATGTAAGAGAAGGCTGGTACTATCGTGCAGTGAGAGCAATACTCGTTATCAAAAATCAAAATGAAAATGAAGCAAACAAGCAGGAATACATTAGAAACAACAACAACAACAAAAACTACAGTTGCACCTACTCAGAAGCTATTACTATTCACACCTTGGTGCTAATGATTCTTCCAAACCTTCTTCTACACCTATGCAAACATATGGTGATTTTCTTTTTTAATGAGATCATACAGAGTATATGTACCATTTCTTAACATTTTTTCATTTAATACATCACAACTATATTCCATGTTAAGCGGTCCCTCTCTCCAACAGAAATTTATGGTTACCTAGTATTTCTTTTTCTTTGTGTGTGTGTGTGTGTGTGTGTGTTTACCTGTATTTCATTCATTCCCTCATTCATTCCCTCAGCAAGTATTCATTGAGTGCCTAAAACTGTGTCTTAAAAATAAATAAATAAATAAATAAAACTGTGTCTCAGAAAGCATTTAGCTGAGCCTCTCTTATTGAAAATAGGTTCTTCCCAGCTTCTTGCTAGGATAAAGAGCACTGCCCTAAATATCCTCATAGCTAAATCTCTGGACATATACTTTGGCTCCTTCTGGAAATAAATTCCTAGAAGTGGAATCGCTTGGTCCAAATACAATACCTTTCAAGTTTTTTATATTCTCTTAACCAGGCATATTTGGTTGTTGGGAACAAGACACCTGCTTTAACTAGCTCAAGTTCAAGGTGGGTTATGAAAAGGACACGTGCCTCAGGCACAGGGGAGAACAAAGTTCCCAAAGGTTTCCAGCAGCCAAAGTGTGAAGTATGTGGCCATTCAGTCTAGCACTCCCACTGACATGGCCCCACCACCAACTCAGTCAGTTTTCATTTCAACTTTATCCAAATTCTTAACAAAGAGGGAATCTGGTCGGTGTTGCCTCAGCCTAAGGAACTGGCTCCCCTGGGTCAGGGAGCTTCATGGTCGAGCTAGGGCCCCCTGAAACCAGGTAGGTGCAGGGAGACCCATCTGGAACAAATACACTCCTATCACATGAAGTGGATCTTAATAATAGCTTGAGACTAGAAATGTGTCAGTAGAGAAAAAAAATAGCCTCCTTTTCCTTTGTAAACGGATCTGCATTCTCAGAGCACAGATTAGCCAGAATTCTTTTGGTTGTGAGTGACAGAAACCCCCTTTAAACAGGCCGAAGCATGAGGATGTGGAAGAGAGTTTGGAAGAATCAGTAGCACCAAGGTATTAACAGTGATGGCTTTATGTGACTGGGGAGTTCAGGGCTAGATCTATTGCCAAATGCAGCTGGATCCAAAAGGTCTACAGGTGTCACCAAGACCCTCTCTTTCCCTGTCTTTCTCTGTTCTGTCTTCTTCTGCAGGGGAGTCACTTATGAGCTGACTCTCTAGGATAAGGGATGGCGGCCACCTGCAGTTCCTGGCTTATATCCCACCGCCTTGGCAATCCCAACAGGAAGAGAGCACCCCTTCCCACTGATTCCAGCTAAAATCCCAGAGTTGACTCCTAACAGGCCAATATGATTAAACTGATCACCAAGGACAAGGGAAAGGAATATTCCAATTGTTCAGGCTTATGTCCTGGGCCTTCCACTGAAGCTAGGCAGGGAGGTCAGCCCCACCTGAACCACACAAGAGCAGGTGAATAGGAGGTAGGAGAGGGGTGTCTCCCAGAAAAAAAATCAGGGTGCTTTTGCCAAAAGAAGGGGAATAGTGCTGGGCAAGAAGCACAAACAAGTGTCACTACAGAAATATAGTAGGGTCTTGTCTTTTTCCAGGAGAAGAGATGGCTCATATTGAGCCATATTTTCTTATTGCTCCCAAGTGACAAATAGGAGGTTTGTGAGCTCACTGAAAGAAGCGCTGCTGTCTGATAGAGCGTTCTGTAATGATGGGAATATTTTCTATCTGCGCCGTCCAGTATAGGAGCCGCTAGCCACAATGTTGCTATTGAGCACTTGAAATGAGAGCAGATTTTAAATTTTAATTAATTTTAATTTAAATAGCCACAGGAGGCTAGTGGCTACCATAAAAGCCTGCTACATTTTTCTATTAGCACTGTATAGAAATGCGAGGTCTTCAATGCTTCCTGGCTTCAGGAAAAGAAACTCTTGCCCTTGTCTGCTGGCAGGGAAACTTTCTGAGTCTCAGGGAGTGTTTCCAGGAGAGCCATGGGAGGCCTGCACCGCGTCCATGGGGCCGGCGGTGAATGAGGCGTCTTGTAATGAAATAACTAAAACGTCATTGTGACTGTAGAATCAAGGGTCTTCCCTCCTTATCTCCAAAGTGCCCGTGTTTTACATGAAAAAGCGTTTCTAATTAATTGGCCAGCCCCTCTTGAGTTTGATAAAAACAGAGGAGAAAAGGATTTGATTAACCCACAATCTTTTCAATTTGGTGTGTTCTGCATGAGTGAAGTGTGTTTTCTGCAACGGAGCCAAGCCGGGCCCGTCCTGGTTTACCGTGATAACATTCTTCCCTTTGTGCTGCCCTGATTTACCCCCAGCCTGCCAGGAGAGGTTGGTATGAAGAGATTCTCAGAGGTAATCGCCAGCGCTGCCTGCAAGGGTAATCTGGATTCTCATACAGATGGCAGCCCACCCGAGGAAGGGAAGGATGACGAAGGCTTCCATTGTTCCCAAGTAAGAGAGTTTGTTCAGGCTGGAGACCGAGGGCGGGAGGTTTGCGCGGAGCAGGGAGGGGAGGAACCGCTCGGAAGGGTGGGTGGTGCACTCAAAGTCAAAAGGTCAGGGACTGAGATGGGGCAGAAGGGGGAAAATCAGCTGTCGCAATGTCCAGCACTGTGACCTGGTGTCCGCTGGCTTGGCCAAAGGAAGCCCTCACCGCCCGAGCAAAAGCAAGTCACGGAGCAATGTGTTTACTGAGTAACGGCCCAACTTCATTTTTCTCTTTGCAGAGATGAGAAACTTCTTTCTCCTCTCTCCTTCTCCTGAGAAAAACAGGCTGGGTGGCAGATAATGCCTCTCTAGATGGGTGGTAGTTTTAAACCGAGACCTCAAATTCTTAGATGGTTCTCCCATTGAGATGTCCCTCTGTCCTCTCCACTGAAATCTGGATGGGCTTGTGACTGCTCTGCCCAATGGAGTCTGGAGGAAGCGATGCGCTCTGTGACTTCTGAGGCTGGGTCATAAAAGATCATCACCTTATTCCCTGGAATCCACATGCTTGGAGGCCTGAGCTACCTCATAAGAATGTCCCCAGTTTGTGGTACTTTGTTAAGGCAACCCTAACAGACTAATACGGCACCCTTCTTCCATCTTATTTTGGTGTTGTCAGAGGTTTTTTTTGGCCTTTTTCTCCCCGATATTTTATTATGAAAAGCTCCAAACATACAGAAAAGTAGAAGGAGTTGTAAACACCCAGGTACCCACCTCCCATGTTCTACAATTAACATAAAGTTATGTTTGTCTCACATGGCTATCAACTTCTCCATCCTTCTATCCATCTAGCCATTCATCCTTTTCTCTCCCTCTCTTCAAAGTAAGTTGCAGGCATCATACACTTCATTCTTCAACACTTCAGCCTACAACCCAGGTTGTAGAGTTCAATATTTGTTTTCCCTTTTTTTAGGTGAAATTGAAATACAGTGAAATGTACAAATCTTTTGTATGTCATTTTTCATGAGTTTTGGTAAATGTCTAAACCACATAACCCTAACCCCTACAAGGTACAGAGACCATCACCATGCCCGGAAATTTCCCTCCTGTTCTTCCCAGTCAATATCTACACCTGCTTGCCCAAGAGGACACTGCTGTTCTGATTTTTCTCAATATAGGTTAGTTTAGCCTGTTCTAGAACTTCAGAGATATGGAATCATATGGTATATACCCTTTTGTAGAAGGCTTCACCTGATATAATATTTTTGATTGATTTTATTTTAAGAAAGCCGTAAGACTTGGTTCAAAGTGTTTTAGCACCTTGCTGAGAACAATGAATAATAAATAACAATACATGAAACAAGGACTAGGAATATGTGCCCCACCTGCTCCATGCCAGGCAGTGTGCTAGGTGCTTGGGATACAATGTTGAATAAAACCCAGCCCTGCCTTCAAGAAGTCCACAAGTACCAGAGCCAGAAGGAAAGGAATGAGTATAAACAAAGTATAATTCTGAGTAATAAAGATAAGTACAGAGGAATGGAGCAAAGGGAGTGGATGTTCCTCAAACTTGGTTCTAGCAGTATTATTGTCTATTTAATATTTGTCTTTAAACCTTCTCCTTTTATTTTGCTAAGCTATTTCTGAAGTCTTACCAATTTTGTTAGGAAAGCAATATGCCCGGTTAAAAATGCCTTGTCAGACTTCCTTGTAGGTAGGACTGGTCGGAGAATTTAATTCTAGCCAATAAAATGTAGGCAGAAGTCCATTGGGTGGAGTTCCTAGAAAACTCTTTGCTTTCCTAATTAAAAACCTGATGACGAAAGGGACGCCTGGGTGGCTCAGTCAGTTAAGCATCTGCCTTTGACTCAGATCATGATCCCAGAGTCCTGGGATGTAGCACCACGTCATGCTCCCTGCTCAGCAGGGAGCCTGTTTCTCCCTCTGCCTTCTGTTCGTGCTCTCTCTCTCTCTCAAATAAATACATAAAATCTTAAAAAAAAAAAACAACTGATGATGATGATAATGATGGTGGTTGTGGTGGTAGATAGACTCAGCTGGTACAGCCTTTTCCCCTCCCCCTCTTTCTCTTCTTCCTGCCTGGAATGAGGGTGCAATGCCTGGAGGAGAGCAACCATCTTGAGGCCATGAGGATAAAAGCCTCATGCCAAGGATGAAAGCAGAAAATTAGAAGGAGCCTGGATCTTTCACAACATCCTTGGATAGCTGCACCAGCCTTGGACTGTTGATGTCCAAAAATCCTGGTAACTGAAAAAAATTTAACTCCTTACTTGTTTAAGCCACTGTTGGTTGAGTTTTCAGTTATTTGAAACCAAATGCATCCCCAATCAATACTTAAATGTATTAAGTAAAACTTAAATGTTTGACCTGCTACTGTTCTTTTTTCTAATTTAATTCAAGTAAATATGCAATTATTCAAATAAAATTGCTTTTGAGTACCATCTGAAACTGACCCTATAAACCAGAGGAGGGTCACACTTTTAGAAATTGAGACCTGGTAGGGTCATTGCTTTGAGCATTTCAGAATTTACTACAATTCCTCCGTGGTCCTTTAATTTGATCTTCACTACAACTCCATGAAGCAGATGAGACAGATATTATTGTCCACTTGTTACAACAAATGAGGGAATGGATGGGGCTGAGAAGTGTTAAGTTATTTGCTAAAGATCTCATAGCTGGTGAGTAGAGAAGCCAGGAGCATTTCACAGTGTTAATGTCACAAAGGTTTATTAAGCACCTACTAGGTGCCAGGCACTGTAGATAAAATGGAGAATAAGATACAGAAACAGTCTCTGCTCCCCTGGAGTAAGAGGGAGGACAAACATTTAACCAGGTGTTGGCAACCAAATATGAACAATAGTATGATAGAGGTAATCTAGAAGTCTGAGGAAACATGAAAGAGGGTCCCTGTCTTAATTTCGGTTCCCCAAAAGCAGACCCTGAGGCGAGAATTTGAGAGCAAACAGATTTGAGGGAGGTGATTCCAGGAAGTGCAGGTAGAGAAGAGAAGTTAAAGCAGGAACAGGATATGTGCTAACAAAGGCATGGTAATAAGCAAGTTTTACACAGTGGGCAACCGGGGCGCCCCCCTCCCCCCCCCCCCCCCGCACTGGGGCTCAGGGGCCCTCTGGAGAACTGTGCAGAACACAGCTCAGAGTGCCTTAGGGGGGTGAGGAGCTGGAATATTTATTCACCACCTCTCTTCCCTTGTTGGCTGAGAACAGCTCCTGGAGGGGGGCGGGGGGGGGCGTTACCTCCCCGGCATTCTGGCCTGTCCTACTCATGGGCCAAGCATCCGACATCTAAAATAAAGCCCCCAGACAAGAAACCCTTGTCCTGCACCGAATCTGGGTGCAGATGACCCCAGCGTGGGGTGGAGGAGTTATGCACCAGCAAAGACTGCCACAGGGACCTCATCTAGTGAAGAAGGGTTCAAGAGGCTTCCGAAGGAAGTGACGCAAAATCAGTCCTCCTTTTGCCACATAATGCTGCAATCTGACAGCACGAGGCAGTGTGTAAGAGAGGCTGACTTGATGTAATAAAACGCCTCCGTATCTTGACATTTGACCTACTGGCTTGTCCACAAGGCCAATCCAGGTGGAACCAAAATCACACAGTGAGGCCCCAGCATAGAGACAAGATCAAAACATACCTCCTTCCGGAAATCTCCTCAGGAACCTGGCCTCCTGTGAGGGACCAGGGAACCAGCAGCCGGTTTCCAACTTCGCCTGGGCTTCCTGCGGTGCGTGCTTCTGTCCTCGCTGACACGCCGAATGTTCTCCCCCAAATTATTTCTGAGTTCTCCTGGCAGCGGCTCTGCCTCCCCCGCCTCCCCTCCCCACTCCCTTTGGCAGATCCGTGTTATAAAATAAGAGGCTCGGGATTATGTCTGTCTGACAACTGAAGAATGAGCAACGGAGCAGATGCAGAGTCTTACAAATCCCGTGAATTATACATGGCCATCTGCAGCCTCGAGCCGTCCAGGATTTCCACCCCACACCACGGCGTTCCATATGGAGTCATATGTTTTTAGTATCGGAGCCATGCTGTCAACGTCCAGCAATCCGTCATGTGGCACATGTGTGATGCAAGCGCCCAAATAAATGTTATCTCAGGCCCAGGAGTGCTGCGCAGAGGAGCGCCGTGGCTCCCGCAGCCTTGTCTTTGCAGAAGCGGGCTTGCTGGTAGAGGTTTTCTTTTTGAAATTTTGACAATGTTCTTAAGTCTCTTTTCTATCACCAGCAAGGCAAACCTCACACCCTCCACCTCACGAATACCCTAAAAAAGGCTTGCTTTTAAAATAAAACGTAAGAAGTCACTAGATTTAAGTGTCAGGATGGTGGATTTTAATGGATACTTTGGAGACGACTTCCTTGTTGCCACCACCTTAAGAGACCTCGTCTTCTCTCGCGCGCGCGCCAGGGCCTGAGATCACATGACCCGACCCTGCCGGAGCTGATTGGCTCAGGCTGGGGTTTCCTGGTCGCGGCTGGGCCAATCAGATTCTCTCGTCCAAAAATCAGAATTAGGGGAGCTACTCAGGCTGTGCTAAGACCTTAAATAGAGGAAACTTAGGGCAGTGGGGAAAACCTTGTAGGGCCCTGTGCATGGAGAGAGAGAGAGTCGGGGTGCAGAGATAGTGAGAGAGATTAAGATGGAGAAGAGGAAGGAAGAGGAGGGGAAAGAAGTGGAAAGGGGGAAGGGGGGGGAGGATCACCATTTCTTTGCCAATCACTTCTTAGTCTCTGTCTGTCCTGAGCTACCCTCTGGCCTCCGTCTAAATTCTTCTTGCCCCAAGGCTGTTTATTGGCTGAAGGTTTGTGGTGAGAGAGAAGCAACCTGTTCAAGACGTCTGGGTTAATCAGTTAAAAGGCGGTGTACCTATGCAGAATCTCCTTGCCTCCCAGGTGGGAGAAGCAAGGGATGGAGAGGATAGAAGTCAGCTCTTTCAGGGCATCAGGAAGAGGGGCTGAAGTAGCAGTTACTGGGCCCTGGTAACCTTCCCCAAAACACCACGGGAGTCCAAAGAAATGAGGTGATCCAGCTCTTCGTTGTTCCAGTAATAGGAATACCTGGGTCTTGCTGCTGTTTTGCAAATACCAACTTTATGTCCAGAGGGGATATCTGTTGTCTAGCCTCCCAGACATCTCCTTGCCCTCCTCTGGTAAAAGCACCCTGATTTTCCTGTGGGAGACCACCCCCTCCCACTCTTAGTGCATGTGGTTTAGTTAGGTTGGTGATCTTCTCCTCTTGACCCAGGCCCAGCCAATTAGACTTACAGTAATGGTTTCAGGGAGGGGTCTTTGATCTAACGGGCTACTGAGATTTGGCCTGGGACTTTTCCTGGAGCTATTAGGAAAAAAGTGCTCTCTTTCTACAGGAGTCTTCAAGCTGATAAATTGTAGGCATGGAGCTGCTGATGGCCACTTTTGCCATTGCAAGAGAATAAGCCAATACAGAAGAAAGGAAGGAGGAGAGCCAGGAAGCAGGTGGAAAGAGCAGTGAATGACAGCAGGAGAGAGAGAGAGATAGATTGAGTCCAGATGACATAGTGTAAAGCCTGGATCCATCTATGCCTGAAGTCCTTCACACCGGGCCCTCTCAGTTACATGAGTCAATAAATCTTCTTATGTATGTAAGCCACTGAGTGTCACCTGCCATAAAGGAGTCATGAATGATGCAACATTCTATACACCCCAAACCAGTACCACCTCCTTGAAGCTAAAGAAGAAAAGGAGGCTTTTGGAATAATCACCGGATAGAGGATTCTCTGGAGAGACCAGTGCAGTTGGTGGTTGGAGGGGATGGGTGGAGAACCAGGCTGGGTCATGTGATGTGAGACTGAAACTTTAGGGCTCTCCCACATCATCAGGAAGCTTTCTCAGTGACCTCTGCCTCTTACATGTGTGGATAAATGCCTGAAGGGTGTAAAAGTAGATCTCATAGCTCTGAGGAAGTTCAGTTCCTACAACAGTGAAAGCCAAGAAAACAGAAACAGACTCATGTAGGCATCTCAAGAACCAGGAGTGGGCCTTGGACCCCAAGCCTTATGGTTGAAATCTGGATTTGAATTTCAGTCCTACTACTCCCAGCCCTATTTCCTAGGCAAGTCCCTCACTCTGTGAGCCTCAATTCCACCTCTGTAGAATGGGGATGATGATGGAACCCACCCTATGGGGGCATGGTGAGGTATGAAGGAGACAAAATCCTACCCTGGCTATATACATGATTGGCAGGTATTAGAGGTAATTATAAGTTGGACAGACATTAACAGTTCTTCCATTTTAAAGATTTATTTATTTTTATTTTAGAGAGAGAGTGAGCATGAGTGGGAGGGGCAGAGGGAGAGAGAATCTCAAGGAGACTGTGCTGAGTATGGAGCCTGACGCGGGGCTCAATCTTGGGACCCTGAGATTGTGACCTGAGCTGAAACCAAGGGTTAGACGCTCAACCAACTGTGCCACCCAGGCACGCTGACAGTTTTTATTTTAATAATTGTTTTTATTTTTAATGCTACTGTCTTTTAGCAACTGATACTGGTTTTTCAGTGATGGCAATGATCTAAAGTTCCTTTGCAAATAAAATTTATTGAAATAAAAAAGGGGGCCAATTTAAAGAAAAATACTAGGTCGAAAATAGTACAGATGAAACTTTCAAAAACTACGAAGGGGAATTTCAATGACTGTAGTTGGAGAAACACCAAGATAATGCCTGATGCTGGCACATAGTAGGTGTTCACTAAAGGTGGACAGATTGAGATGAGATGGCATTTGGCCCTAGCCGCAGGAGCAGGTCCTTAACTGGATGGAAACACATGAGAGGGAAGATGCCAGAGGCACATGACCTTGTGGGGTAGATGCTTTGATGCCTGACAAAGTGCCAGATTCAGGGTAGGCGACCCAAGTGGTTCTTAAAGGGAAGCATGAATCTCAAAGTAAATGATTACAAGAGAAGTCAGCCCCAAGGCAAGTCCTGAAACTTGCAGCCAGCAAGTACTAATCCCCTCTTTGGGTCAGGAAAACTTCCCACTTCAAATGCCTGACCCCTCTTGACAGCTGTCATCACCCCCAGCATGCAGGAGGGAAAAGGAGCTGAGGGCAGAGTCCCACAAGATGAGTGAATGCTTTAGCTGCTGCAGTAGGCCACAGAGACTGATTGAGGCCAGGTCATCTCTCCCTTGGAACATGGAGACAGAGCCTTACCTAGAGTGGGGAATCTATGGGGTCCCAAATTTAGATGGCTTTTAGGAAGCCAGACAGGGAAGTAAATGAATAAAGTTAGCAGATGTGAAACAAGAATCCTGGGGGCAGTGCCCCACTGGAGAGGGCATGTGCCCCACCCAAGGTAACAAATTCACTGGCTTGCTTTACAGATCCCATTAGATCCTATATGTAAATGCTTGGCATAGTGCCTGGTACCCAGACCGTGCTCAACAAATGGTAGCTATGATTATTGTTGTTGTTCCTCAGTCTAAAGGGGAGTTCTGGGGGCACCTGACTGGCTCAGTCCATAGAGCATGTGACTCTTAATCTCGGGGTTGTGAGTTCAAGCCTCATGTTGGGTGTAGAGATTACTTAAAAAATAAATAAAAATAAAAAATAAAAGGGAGTCCTGAACCAAAGACTGCCAAGTCCCAAGGAAGTCCAATGCCCTATCAATTTCCTGACTTCAGCCACAAAGGAACCTACAGAGAAGAGCCAGGTGTTGGAAAGAAAGGGCTGTCCAGCGGTTACAGGGGAGTCCAATTTGTTTTCCTTCTCTAATGAATTCTATAAGTCATTCTTCAGCAGCAAAATAGAGATTAAAAAATAAAAAAACCACTACCTTCTAACAGAAGGAGGATTAAAAGGACAATCGAGTAGTGCTTGGAGCCAAAAAATAACCGATGAATTACTTGAAGTGCTTGATTGTACTGAGAGATTTATACTAATAGTAGAGTCTGTGGTAAGTTATTGATAAGAACACAAAAAGACCCCCTCCCAAGAAAAAAGAGAGAGGCAATTACTAACTCTAGGGAAAACAAAATGTTGTAGTCTTAGTACATAAGGACTAGTTGTGAACAATGTAAGCAATCATCATAATATAAACACTGAATATTAATTCAATATTTTAATAGAACTTTTTTTTAGAAAAGTCTTAGATTTACAGGAAAACTGATAGTATAGAGAGTTTAGAGAATTCCCATATACCCCATACCCAGTTGCCCCTATCACTAGCATCTTATATTAGGCTGGTAAATTTGTTACAATTAATAGACCAATATTGAGGGGCGCCTGGGTGGCTCAGTCGTTAAGCGTCTGCCTTCGGCTCAGGTCATGATCCTAGGGTCCTGGGATCGAGCCCCGCATCGGGCTCCCTGCTCCGCGGGAGGCCTGCTTCTCCTTCTCCCACTCCCTCTGCTTGTGTTCCCTCTCTCACTGTGTCTCTCTGTCAAATAAATAAAATCTTTAAAAAAAAAAAATAGACCAATATTGATACATTATTATTAACTAAAGTCTATAGTTTATTTAGATTTCCTTAGTTTTATCTAATGTCTTTTTCTGTTCTGGGAAATCAACATTGCCTTAGGTTGTTTTATCTCTTTAGGCTCCTCCTGGCTGTGACAATTTCTCAGACAGTCCTTGTTCTTGATGACTTTGACTGTTTTGAGCAGTATGATCAAGTATATTGTAGAATGTCCCTCAGCTGGGGTTTGTCTGATACTTCCCTCATGAGTAGACTGGATTATAGATGTTGGGAGGAAGACCACAGAGGTAAAGTGCTATTTTCATTATATTATGTCAAGGGCACATACTTATCATCATGATTTATCACTGCTTGTATTGATCTTGATCATATGATAAAAATAAGTCTGTTGATTATTTTAAAAATATTAAATATAAAATAAAAATAAAATATAATTTCAAAAATAAAGTAGTACCATAACTATACTTAGAATATGAAGCAGGGAAGTCTGTATGTGTCTGTGGCATGTGGAGTAGGTAGGGGTAGGGCTGAAGAAAAATAAATCCTTACCTTCTCTAGTTGAGAGTCAATAGGTGTCTGATTGGAAAAAAATCTAGAAATAACAGAGTAACTAATGTATTTAGGAAAATGCAGATAAAAAATAGAGGAAGGAGAGACCATTAAAAGAGTTGAAAGTAATTGCTTCAGGGAAATGAGAGTTCAGAGTGAGAAGGGGTGGGACAGGGACTATAGCAGAAGACACTGAGGGTTGACTCACCCAACACACATCCCAATCTCCTTCTCCTTGCCTTTCTTCTGTAGAGGCTAAAAAACTAAAAAAGGAAAACTCTCATCTCCCAGACTCCTTTGCAGCTAGGAGGGATCAAAATACACAGTTTTGGCCAATGACATAATCAGAAACCTGCTAGGGATTTCTGGGAAAGGCTTTGCCACTGTCCTTCTGCCTGGAACACGGATGTGATTGATGACCTGAGGAGCTGCCACAGCCATCTTGTGGTCAGGAGGAAAGATCAAGAAATGAAAGAAACATCTGACCTAATGCTGTTGAGCACCTTAACCAACTGCACACCTCTGGACCTCTATTTTGAACAACTAAAATATTTAAATCAACTCTTCCAGTTTATGTTACCAGCATTTGGATTTTCTGTTATTTGTAGTCATGTGCAATCCATAGCAGATATACGGGCTATTCCCAACGTATTTGTAATATTTTGATAAGCATTAAAATTGTATTTAAAAATAGGTAAAGCGTCTGGAACTGGCAGCAGGGATTGCCTGCCACACACATGGTTCCTGTCACTTTTCCATCCCCTTCCATTTCCCCACAGCTCCTGGGCCAAGTCCTCCCAGAAACTTTAGTCAAGCACCTCTCTGATGGATAGTGGAGAATATTGCAGATGTAGTAGCCTCTTTGACAATCCCCACTACATTCTTGTGCTGCACATCTTGACATTTATAGATTTTACCTAATGCTGTAAATTAAGATAACTGTGCTGAGGTCCAATTAATTCAGTTAACTTTCCAGGACAAACACAAGCCAAAGCTTGATTATAGAGCAGAATCCTGAGTTCCTTTCCGTTGCTTACTTCTTTCTTTCTGATAAAGATCTTTGCATAAAGTTCTCAAAAACACTTTTCTGAATTCCCCTCTGCCCTATCACTTCTTCCTTAGAGATGAAACCAAATAGTCAAGAATCAAAGCCCTGCCTGTCATCTTTGATGCCTCCCTCATCTACTCTCTCAAGTCCCACCTTCTCCTCAGATCTCTCAAGGCCATCTCCTTTCCACCTCCTCTGCTACCTCCCTGATTTAAGCTGCCATCAATAAGTTGATGTCCTTTTGTATTCAAAAGCCTCCAGGAGCTCCATCACACTCAACGTGAAAGCCGGTAGCCTGCAGACCCATGTGATCTGGCCCCACGTGACCTCTCTAGGCTCTTCTCCTCCACTCTTTCCTTTATTCTCCCCATTCCAGCCATGTGTGTGCCAGGTCTCCTCCTACCCTAGGACTTTTGCCTGGAATGTTCTTCTACCTACCCAACCCCACATGCTCTCTTTACCTTTCACCTTTTCAAAGCCTACTCATCCTTTGGAGCTAATTTAGCACCTCCTCCAGGAAGCCTTTCTGGATTCCCTTTGTTATATAATGAGCACTCCCTAAAGGCAGGATCCAACATTCCCTATTGTAGCCCTAGCATTTGAAGAGTTTCTGTTAAGCAAGTGCTTAACAGATGTTTGAGGAAGGAAGGAAGGAAGGAATACTGGTAGAAGAAAATTAACAGATATGCTAATATGTTTACAAGAAACTTGTAAGTACTAATGGCAACGAGGGCCTGTGAACACAGCTGCATTTGGGGTGAGAGACTGCCCTCCAAGGCAGCCCATATATACTGTTAGAAAGGCTTTGGGCTCAAGGAACAGTAATTTCAGGAAACAGGGCCAAAAATAAGGGTTGGCTTCACAGGGCAAATTTGTGGCCCCCGTGAAATTTTGAAAATAAAGTTTTATTGGAACACAATCACATCCCTTTGTTAACATATTGTCTATGACAGACTTGAATCATTGCAACAGAGACCATATGGCCCACAAATTCATACTTAAAATATCTACTATGTTTGGGGTGTCTGGGTGGCTCAGTCAATTAAGTGTCTGACTCTCGATCTCACCTCAGGTCTTGATCTCATGGTCATGAGTTTGAGCCCTGTGTTGGGCTCCACACTGGGCATGGAGCCTACTTAAAAAAAAAAAAAAATCTACTATGTGGTCCTTTGTAGAAAACATTTGCCAAACCTTGGCCTAAATGAACAGGGGTTGATCTTTCTCATATAACAAGAAATCTGGAAAAGAAGTCTCCCAGGATTGGTTTGAAGAATGGCAAATACTCAGAGCCCTAGGCTGTGTCTGTGTTATTTTCTTGGTCTTCCCCTCATGGTCACAAAATGGCTGCCACAGCTCCAGGCATCACATCCTCACACAACTACATTCAGAGGAGGAAATAACCAAAGTCTTAGAGCAGAGAGATTCTTCTATAACATATTTCCCTCTTATTAGGGAAGATAAACTTGCCAGAATCCCCCCGAAGTTGCCTCTTGCAAGGAAGAAAAGAGGGGTGTGCTGCCAGTGGGCAACCACAGTGCCTGCCATAACTCTCCTTCCCACTACATTTCTCTTATTAGCGGCACCTGATACTACCACCACCACCACCCACTGGCTTTTGGGTCAAATGTGGAATCCATGGTAAACTGAGGCACCTTTCTTCTCCTCAGCTCCAAGACCCCCATCCTTTATTAATACATAATAACTATCAGCTGCTGAATGTTTACTATGCATCTGGCATCATTTCAAGCACTTAATCCTTATTGCAACCTATGAGGAAGGTACTATTAATACATTTCACAGGGGAGGCTATTGAGGCACAGAGAGGTCAACTCACTCACTTGAGGTCACACAGCAGGTACCAGCACAGTCAAGATTGGAACCAGCAGTGTGGCTCCAGAGCAGCCCCCCATCACCACTCCACATGGCCAAGTCTGGTCCCTGGAATCCAGGGAGGGAGTTCTTTTGATTATAAGCCAGGACGGGGCACATCCCACTTTGCCTTGGAGGCTGCTTTTGCTTGTCAGGAGGCGATGGACCGAGGTACTATTCTCTTCGGGCAACCTGAACTGCCACCAGAAAAGTGACCCATAAATTCAAGACGGAGTGCTGGCTTCCTCTGTGGATTTCGTCCTACTTTACATCCCTCCCTTAATTAATTAATAAAGCCCCACGCCTCTCTCTGCCTCACTGCTTCCAGCCCTCCCCACCTCCGCTGAGATTCGCCTTTCCTCCCTGTGGCCCAGCCCTGCTGTTTTCTCTCTGCCTCTGTAGTTGCTCCTTGCATGGAGGCAGTTGGAGACAGAGACAGTGGACAGAAGGGCCCAGCTGGATTTGTGCAGCCCTTAAAATGAGGCCTCTGTGTTGCTGAATCTCAATTTTGTGAAGTCCTGTGCCAAGCCTGGCCTCTACTCCAGATTAACCCCAACAGGCAGACGTTCCAAAAAGAATTGCAGTCCCAGAACGGGGTCAAGGTTGAAATGGGGTTCTGAGCTCTCTCTGAGGATCCATTTCCTCCAGCTTCCTACATGGGGGTGTATCATTTTTGGACAGCCTGAGTCTCAGCTAGAAGGTGGTAAAGAGCCCAGGCCCTAAATTCAGACAGACCCAGGGTTCCAGTCCCAGCCCACCAATTCCTGGTCAAGTGACCTTAATCTCTGTGTCTCAGTTTCCTCCCTTATAACATGGGGATAACAGCAGAAACTGGATGATGTTTGGGAATTACATGCCAAGACCTGGAAATCACTTAGCATAGAGCCTGGTACAAAGTATTTGATTTTGTAGAAGTCTACTGTTGTTATTGTCATTGGAATCATTACAATTATTTGATGACTCTCCAGGACACTTAGCACCCTGCCCCTGGAAAAGCAGCGAAGAGCTGAAACTAAGAACACAGGCTCTGGATCCAGTCCCCATGGCTTTAAGTCCTGGCTCTGTCATTTCTCAGCTGTGTGACATTGGGCAAGTCACTCTACCTCTCTCTGCCTTAGTTGTTTGATCTTGAAAATGGTACCCACCTGACAGGGCGGGTGTGAGGAAGAAATGAAAGAAGACACATGAAGGACTTAGACTAGCACCTGGCACGGAGCTCGCATCCAATGAACATGAGCTATTACAATATCTGACACCCACTAACTTCTCTGTTACTGAAAGTTCCTCTTTCGGTGTTAGGATTTGATCAGTAGTGGGCCCTAACTCTCCTAAAAAAATGTATGCAAGCATGTACATACATGCATTGTTTAATCATAAATTTTAGGAATATAAAGGATGTGGAGCACAAAAGTTACTTATAATATTTGCAATACACACTAAATTTTGTCATACATGATAACATTTCATCGATTTTTGCCAAACTCTGTATCCATTGTGCACCTGAGGCTGCAAGTCCGTCATGATCTGACAGATGGAGTGGGGTGTACTCCAGCCATGAGTGTAGTTCTGAGATGAACGTTCCTTGATTTTCCATTTACATTAATGGAGAAGGAGACAGTGGAATGAGGAACACAAATGGAACTTCACTCATCCATCGATGACTTGAGCGACCACACTGGATAACAGTTTTTGAATACGGGGAGAATATTCCCCCAGTTTTTGGTGCATACAACACAACACACTCTAAAGCCTCACCTGCATTATTAACATGTTCTCTGTCTCTTTTTTAGGGCTAGGCAAGCAACCACACAAAGCCCTGACTGGTAGCAACTGCCAGTTTCCATGGTGGAAATGCTCCCACTGTGGCCAAAGGCAAAGCTACCAGTGCAGAGTCACTGAATGTGGACTTGGGAAGGACACGTGGTGGCATACCACTGAACAGTGGTTCTGAGCCACATAGACACAAGAGACTACTTCACCTCAAGAGCATAGGTAATAGCAAAATTTATAAAATAATTAGAAAGTAATGAGTGTTGCATATTTTTTACCTGTTTTCAATTTAATCTAGTCCAGTGTGAGATTATACAATGTAATTTAAAATAATTGCTGTGTTTAATAACCAGCATGCCGAATTCCTGAAAATTTTACAATCAGCTTTCAGGAGCCAGTGTGAGCTACTTCCAACATCCCACTGGTTTTGATACCTAAATCCCCAGACGAAGTCTCAAAAAAGACAAAGTGAGGAAATGCCTTCAATAATTATCAGATATGGGAGGGTTTTTTCCTTTAATTTGGCAAACAGAAATTTTCATAAATGAAGGGTTTCCTTACTATGTCAGATTGTATTTTGCAAAGATGGCCACAAAAATATCTCTTATTGTCAAATTCTCTTCTAGAAGCTTGCCACTGCTCCATCAAGAGGTGGAGTCAATGTCCTCTCCCCTTGAACTTGGGTGAACCTGTGATTGTTTGGATCCATATAGCATGGTGGAAGTGGCTTCTATGCACATATCATTTCCAAGGACATAAAAGATGGTGCAGTTCCTTCCTTGTGAGCTGGAACACTCACACTTGAGTGTTCAGCCCCGAGCCAGGGAGTCTGGCTGCTCTGAGACAGCCATGCTCTGAGGAAGTCCCAACTAGCCTATGTAGAGAGTCCACACGGAGAGGCCCTGGGACTCCATGATGAGGGAGAGAGATGTCCCCTGCCGGTCTAGCTCCAGCTCCATTTGACTTCAACTGCACAAGAGACCCTGAGCCCAAACACACATCTGAGATCTTCCCAGGGCCTTGGAGGTACTAAAAGCCTATAAAGCTTTGTGGAGGATGTTGGTGAGGATTTAAGGAAAATGTTGTTTGAAACAAAGAAAGGGAAACCTTATGGTTGGCAGAAAGATTGTCACCTGCAGTAATGTGGAAAAGAGAAAACGTATGTAATGAACTCCATGATAGAGCAGAACACTGAAAGTGTCATCTGGCTTTTTCTTGCTACTTATGATAAATGCAAAAGGAGAAAGATGTCCAAAGAACAATCTATTAAATATAAAGGAGCCAGGGCCTACTGGGCCCCCAAACAAAGCGTTTCTCAACCCCAGCCTCTCCAGATGGCAAAAAAAATATTCTCCAACTGAGAAAAGACCTCAGGCTTTTATTACCTGATTTCAAGACTTACTATAAAGCTACAGTAATCAAGACAGTGTGGTACTGGTGAAAGGCCAGACACATAGATCAATGGAGCAGAATAGAGAGCCCAGAAATAGACCCACTCATATGCGGTCGATTGATTTTCAACCAATGTGCAAAGGCAATTCAATAGAGAAAGGATAGTCTTTTCAACAAATAGTGCTAGAACAACTGGACATCCATACGCAAAGAAAAAAAAAAAGCACATCTCTATACAAAAATTAACTTGAAACAGATCATAGACCTAAATGAAAAACCTAAAGGTATAAAACTTCGAGACATCAGAGAAAATCTTTGTGACTTAAGATTTCTTGTATAGGACACAAAACATAAAGAGAAAACTGGTAAACTGGATGTCATCAAAATTTAAAACTTTCTGCTCTTTCAAAGGCAGTGTTAGGAAAATGAAAAGCCAAGGAGCTACACACAGGGAGAAAGTATTTGCAAAACACATATCTTAAGAAGGATTGGTAACCAGGATAAGTAGATTAAAAAAATTCTCAAAACTCAATTTAAAAAAAAATTCAATTTTATTATAAAACAAACAACCCAATTTAGAATGGGCGAAAGACTATCTGTTCTCTACTGAATTGCTTTTGCACCTTTGTTAAAAATCATTTGTCCATTTATATGTGGGTCTATTTCTGACTCTATTCTGTTTCATTGATCTATGTGTCTATCTTTGCACCAATACCACACTGTCTTCAATACCGTAGTTTTATAAGTCTTGAAATCAGGTAATGTTAGTTCTCCAACTTTGTTATTACTTTTCAACCCTGATTTTGACTATACTAGGTCCTTTGCATTTAGAATTAGCATGGATTTTAGAATCAACTTGTCAGTTTCTACAAAAAGCCTGCTAGGATTTTGATCAGGATTGTATTAAATTTATAGTTCAACTTGAGGAGAATTGACATCTCAACAATATTGAGTCTTCATGGAAACAAGCTATTATCTCTCCATTTATTTAGGTCTCTTAAAATTTTTTTTGGCAGTATTTTGCAGTTTTCAGTATGAATCTTATTCATCTTTTGTCAGATTTATCCCTAAATATTTCTTACCTTTTTTTTTTTAAAGATTTTATTTATTTATTCATAAGAGACAGAGAGAGAGAGAGGCAGAGGGAGAAGCAGGCTCCCTGCTGAGCGGGGAGCCCGATGCGGGACTCGATCCCAGACCCTGGGATCATGACCTGAGCCAAAGGCAGACGCTTAACCATCTGAGCCAGCCAGGCACCCATTCTTACTTTTGATGATACTGTAAATGGCATTGTTTTTTAAAATTCCAATTTCCAACTGTTTATTGCCTGTATAAAGAAATGCAATTGATTTTTGTATGATGATCTTGTATCCTGCAACCTTGCTAAACTTACTAGTTTTAGTAGCTTTTTTGGTAGCTTCCATCAGATTTTTCTATGTTGGTGATCATGTCATCTGCAAATTTTACTTCTTCTCCAATATAATGTCTTTTATTTCTCATCTTTGCCTTATCAAAGTATAACCTCTGTACAAAGTTGAATAGAAATGGGGAGGTGATAGAAGGCATTCTATACCTCATCCATATATAACTCAAAATGGTTCATAGGCCTAATATAAAACTACAGAATGCCCCATACTTAAATTGTAATGGTAGTTACACACTTTTATGCATTTACTAGAACTTATACAACTGTACCCCTAGAAAAGGGTGGATAAGGTATGCCTCGATAATTCTGACTTAGTAAAAGGAGAGGGAAGAGATGTAGTAAAAAAAAAGGACTGAAGAAAAGGAAGGAAGGAAGGAAAGAGGGAAGATGGAAAGAAGAAGAGCCTCCGACAAAATAATATCTCCAGGCTGGAACTGTAAGTTCCTTGGTTAAGACACCAGAAACATAGTCCGGGAGCAAGATGGCAGAGGAGTAGGAGACCTAAATTTCATCTGGTTCCAGGAATTCAGCTGGATAGGGATCAAACCATTCTGAACACCTATGAACTCAACAGATCAAAGAAAAGAATAGCAGCAACTCTCTGAACAGAAAAGCAACCACTTTCTGGAAGGTAGGACGTGCGGAGAAGTGAATCTGAGGCAATATTGGGGAGGATAGACAGTGGGGGGGGGGCCTCCGTCCACCACTTCTGGCAAGTGATAGAGCCCCGGAGCACAAAATCGGAACT
>NC_138381.1:74283324-74331898 GCF_054177405.1 Leptonychotes weddellii
GTGAGCGCTGTGAATTGTGTAAGACTGATGAATCATAGACCTGTACCTCTGAAACAAATCATACATTATATGTTAAAAAAAAAAAAAAAGATAGTAGGAAGGGGAAAATGAAGGGGGGGAAATTGGAGGGGGAGACGAACCATGAGAGACTATGGACTCTGAGAAACAAACTGAGGGTTCTAGAGGGGAGGGGCATGGGGGGATGGGTTAGCCTGATGGTGGGTATTAAAGAGGGCATGTATTGAATGGAGCACTGGGTGTTATATGCAAACAATGAATCATGGAACATGACATCAAAAACTAATGATGTATGGTGATTAACATAATAAAATTTAAAAAAAAAAGACACCAGAAACATACAGAGCAGTGCCTTATAGAACCTTTCAAGTAGACAAAAGCTCCTTTAGGGATAAAGGCCTTGCCTCGCAGGTACTTTCCTCTGTATAATCAGTCTCCTAAGAATCTTAAAGGCAGCGGCCTCAATGGGAGCCTGAGGTCGAGAAGGGTTTATCTTGAGGTGACTTGTTATTTTGGCTTTTCTTTCATGGTGTGAGCCTCAATAAGATTTGTAGAAAACCCACAACGTTTTTAGCAGAATTGTTTTGGTGGAAGCAGTGAAATCTGGGACTACCAGGAACAGAAACGGTGCAAAATGAAATGAGGTCTTTGGATTCCAAACCTTCCATGGGTAGGAAGCAAGCTGAGAAAACCCCTCAGCAGCAAACACGGGCTATATTTTATGGGAAAAAGAAGGATGGGTCAGAACCACATCCAGGAAGCAATACTGAGTCCTAATCAAGGAATTGGCAACATCTGCCCAGCTGGATTCAGAATTGCTGTGGACCAGTGACTCCTATATGCCTCCCATTTCCTCCCTCTTTGAACAGCTATGTCCATGTCAATTATCCTATGCCCGTCCCCCCATTGTATGTTGGGTGTGGGAGGCAGACAACTTGTTCTTTAGTTCACAGGTCTTCAGGTCAAAAGGAAAGGTACTCAAGGAGTTGTACCCAAGGCATTATATTTGGGAATTTTCATCTGTACGTGGTCCTTTGATTAAGATAACAAGATCCTGCGTCTTGGTACTGAGCCTGACCTGTAACGGGATAAAACTTCTGGGAAATCTTGGAGGGATGTATTTTGCATACGAGAGGGATGTGAATTATTGCGACCAGAGAGCAAACTTGGAAGATTATGTTTTCCAAAAATGGCTGCAACAATATTTCCCATTCCATGTGCTCTTCTAGCATGTTGCAATTCCTCCATCAACGGGTGGAATCTATGTCCTATCCCCTTGAACTTGGGTTGGCCTTGATGACTGCCTGAACAAATGAATACAGCAAAAGTGACACTATGTGACTTCTGAAGCTAAGTCCCAGAAATACCATACATTCCCACCTTGATCTCTTGGGGTGCTCCCTCTTGAAACCCATCCGCCATGATGTGAGGAAGTCCAAGTGGCCCTTGAAGAGGTTCACATGGAGAGGAACTGACATCTCCAGTCTAGCACCCTGGCTGAGTGCCTAGCTAATAGAACCAAGAAGCTAGCCATATGAGTGAACTGTCTTAAGAAGTGGATCTTCACAGCACCCCCCACTGAGCTGCTTCAGCTGAAGTCCTTTGGAGCAAACATAAGCTAACCCCACTGGGTCCTGTCCAAATTGCTGATTCATGAGCAATAGAAATGAAGATTGTTTCTTCAAGCCCCTAAAGTATGGGGTGGTTTGTTACACAGTAATGAATAAAGAGAGTCCTTACCTAGAGGTACTTAAAAGTAGTATAGAGCCAAAGCAATAAGAAAAGATTAATAGATGAATACTTCAAAATGCAAAACTTCTGCACATGAAAGAAAAAGTCATAAAGTTAAGAGGTAAAGTTAAAAGTTAAGGACATTCACTTCCAGGCATATACCCAACTCAGACAGATGCTTCTATATCCATGTTCATATTAGCATTATTCACAGCAGCCAAAGTTCACTGATGCCTGAACGGATAAGCAAAACATGGTCTATCCATACAGGGGAATATTATCCAGACTTAAAAAGGAAGGAAATTCTAACCCATGCTACAGCATGGATAAACCTTGAAGACATTATGCCAAGTGAAATAATCCAGTCACAAAAGGACAAATATGATATGATTCCACTTCCATGAGGTTTCTGGAGTAGTCAAAGTCAGAGAGACAGAAAGAAGAATAGAAGTTACCAGGGGCTGAGGGAAGGGAGGAATGGGGAGTTGGTGTTTAATGGGTACAAAGTTTAGTTTGGGAGGATGAAAAATTTCTGGAGATGGATGGTGGTTGTGGATGCAGAGCCCTCTGTGTGCACTTAAGTCCCCTGAACTGTACATTTAAAAATGGTTACAACAGTACATTTGATACATGAAAATTTTACCACAATAAAAATGAAATAAAATAAAGACAGAAAACTGGAAAAATATTTGCAATGAATTTGCAAAAAAAAAAAAATAACTAATATATTGCCTTTTTTTTTTATGTGGGAAAGTGACAGAAACCTGCAATGCAATACAAGAAGAATGAGGATGAAGAGGAGGAGGGGAAATCAAAATGGCTAAAAAGCACTTTGGAAATATATTCAAGCTCTCAAGTGGTTTTAGTGAGAGTGTGGGATAATGTACAGCTGGTGAGTGTGTAAATTAGCATCTTTCTGGAAGGCAGTTTGGTTCCATGCATCAAATCTCTTTAGAAAGTGCCATTACCCCGGGCGCTTGGTGGCTCAGTTGGTTAAGCGACTGCCTTCGGCTCGGGTCATGATCCTGGAGTCCCGGGATTGAGTCCCGCATCGGGCTCCCTGCTCGGCGGGGAGTCTGCTTCGTCCTCTGACCCTCCCCCCTCTCATGCTCTCTATCTCATTCTCTCTCTCAAATAAATAAATAAAATCTTTAATAAAAAAAAAAAAGAAAGTGCCATTACCCCCACAATTGCACTACTAGGAATTAATTCCAAAGAAGTAGTCAGGTAAGATACAAGGATAGTGACAGAGAATGGCTTATAATCAGGCAAAAATTTGAATCAACCTAGAGGTCCACGCAGAGGGGGTTTGCGAAGAAATGCTGGCACATCCATGGACTACTGAGCAACCTTTGAGAAGGATACATTCTGCTATATTTATTGACATGCAGAGGTGTTCATGACATACTTTAAGTGTAAAAAAATGCAGAATAAAAAGCAATATGTACAGTACAGGGCGGGGGAGTGCATGAGTCTGAATACATTAGAAGTCTAGGAGAAATGTTACCCATGCTCATTTCTGGATGGGGGAGCTCGAGACCGTTTTTTTTTTCTTCTTTAGACTCATCCGCGTTTTCTAACCTTTATTTGGCTATGAGCATATATTACTTCTATCAGAAAATTTTAGGCAGACCTTTTTTCTTTCTTTCTTTCTTTTTTTACAATTACAGAAAAGCACAGATGTGATTCTGGCTGGAAACTGAAAACACTGCTATGAATCCCACGGCTGTTCTCATCTGTGGATCTCAAAACACATCATGAAACATCTGCTGAAGTCTTGGCAGACCCTAAAGTTGTCTTGGGCAAAGTTGTCTTGCCTGGGAGTATCCTTGGAGGGGAGTCTCGGATCGCAGGTCTGTCCCCACAGCTCACTTACCCTCCTTGTGTCTTCCAGCATCTGGGGCTGGTGGAGTCAGGTTCCTGAGAGTCCACAGTCTCATTCACTGCCCCCTCCCTTGCCTGTCCATGGTGCCGTGTTCCTCTTGGAGCATATGCGTCACTACTTTCTATCGCCCCTTCATGCCTCAAGCTGGTGGCACAATTGCCCTGAGTAGAGATGGTCAAACCATGCCTCCAGATGCCAACCTTCTCTGATTCTTTGTTCTCTGGATACTGGATGCTGGCTCCCTAGGAAATTCCCATCCTGGACATCTGGGGTAGCTCATCAAGGCAAGGAAGGATGCCTTGGGAGAAGCTGAAGGAGTCTGGGAATGTGGTGCATTCCTGAATGAGTTCTTCTTTGCCACATGTGCGTTATGGGTTATGGGATCTGGCTGGTGGCCTTTTCCTTCAACTTCTTTATTTGTAAAATGGGCACATTGCACTTCTCTCTAGCCACTCATCGAGGTAAAATAGCAACGATGCTAGAAATAACACCAACACGTTTATTTGCCACTACTTCCTGAAAACCTACTATGTGCCCAGCCCTGTACCATACGCTTGCAGAAATTGCTCTCTTAGGGCGCCTGGGTGGCTCAGTTGGTTAAGCGACTGCCTTCGGCTCAGGTCATGATCCCGGAGTCCCGGGATCGAGTCCCACATCAGGCTCCCTGTTCGGCAGGGAGTCTGCTTCTCCCTCTAACCCTAGCCCCTCTTGTGCTCTCTCTCACTCTGTCTCTCTAATAAATAAATAAAATCTTTAAAAAAAAAAAAAGAAAGAAAGAAATTGCTCTCTTAATCCTCACAATGCCATGAAGTGGGGACGGGGACTGTGATTGCACCTGTTTGACAGATGGGGACACTGAAGCTCCAAGAGGCTAGGTGTGCTGCCCATAGTCTCACAGGTAGGAGGCAGTACAGAGTGGGCTCAAGACCAGGCTGCCTGTCTCCCTCGCCCACGCTGGGACCACATTCTGCTCTGTCATTCCTCTCCCCCCATCTCCCATCTCACGCCTTCCTCTGGTTTGCTTCTTCCTTTAGTCCCTCCTTCCTGAACAAGCTCTAAAGTGAAGCCCTGTGCTAGGCGTGCAGAGCATACAGAGTGGGGCTGCTGCTAAAGTCTGTCTCCCTTCCCAGCCCACTCAGTCTGATCCTGCCCTCCACGAAATGCTCCGTGCATCATTGTTTATAATGGCCAAACACCCGGCTGTCCGTCCACAAGGGATCAAATAAATAACTCAAGACTTCTGCACAATGGAAATCTCTGCAGCCATTACAAAGTCCAAAGTAGCCCCTTGGAGAACAATATCTAAGATATATTAAGTGAAGAAAGCGAGAACAGAAGACATGTTTTAAATGAGCCCATGTGATTTTTTTTAAATGTGTAACATGATCTTAATTTGATTGATTGATTATTGTTATGACAGTATTCTTTTCAGTGAGGTAAAATTCACAAAACATAAAATTAACCATTTTAAAGTGAAAAGCTCAGTAGCATTTAGTACATTCATGATGTTGTGCGACCACCGCCTCTAATTCCAAAACATTTTCATCATCCCAAACGAAACCCCACACCCATTAAAGAGTCCCCTCCCCGAGCCCCTGGCAACTACCAACCTGCTTTCTCTCTCTATGGTTTTTCCTATTCTGGATATTTCATATAAAGAGAATCATACGGTATGTGACCTTTTGTGTCCAGCTTCTTTCATGTAGCATCCTGTTTTCAAGGTTCATCCACGTTGTAGCAGGTGTCAAAGCTTCCTTCTTTTTTAAAGCTGAATAATATTCCATTGTCTGGGGATAGCACATTTTGTTTGTCCATTTCTCAGTTGCTGGACGTTTGGGTTGTTTCCACCTTTTGGCTATGGCGAATAGTGCTCCCATGAATGTTTGTGTCCAAGATTTTGTTCGAGTACCTGTTTTCAATTCTTTTGGGTCTACAACTAGGAGTGGGACTGCTGGGTCATATAGTAATTCTGTTTAACTTTTTGAGGAAATGCCAAACTGTTTCCCACAGCAATTGTACCATTTTACATTCCCATTAGCAATTTACAAGGGTTTCAAGTTCTCTACGTCCTCGTCAACACTTTCTTTTCTGGGTTCTTTTTTTCTTAATAGCCATCCTAATGGGTGTAAAGTGGCATTTCATTATGGTTTTGATTGCATTTCCCTAATGACTAATGATGTTGAATATCTTTTCATGTGCTTCTTGGCCAGGTCTATTCAAGTCTTTGGCCCGTTTTTAAATTGGCTTATTTATCATTTTGTTGTTGAGTTGTAAGAGTTCTCCATTTAGTTTTCAAGCATATGCATGTTTATGTATGTCCATTCATGCAATAGCATTCATAAATGTTTAATGAGCATCTTCTATGTGCCAGCCACTGGACAGTGGTAGACAAGACAGACAAAAATCCTTGCCTGTAAGGAACTTCAAGTCTAATAGGGGAGACAGAAAATATGGAAGCAACTAAATAAAACAAGATCTGTTCAGATTGCCTTATGTGCTAAGAAGAAAGTAAGCAAGACAATGTGATAGAGTCAGAGGAGGACTTCCTTACTCTGGGGGTCGGAGGGGGGCTCTCTCTCAGGGGGGGTCACTTGGGCTCAGACACACAGAGGACAAAGAACCAAACACGTGAAGATCTAAGAGAAGGGCTCCAGGCAGCAAGAACAGCTGGTGCAAAGGCCCTGAGGCCAAATGAGCCTGGTGTGCTTGAGGACGGGCAAGAAGGCCAGTGTGACTAGAGCAGAGTGAGCACAGGGGAGAGAGATGTGTCACTAAGAGCAGAAATGTGGACAGGGGCTGGACCATGTCTAAAAGCAGGACCCACACAATCGATTGTGGCAAGTTCTGCAGAGATAGGACCCTTCCCTTTCTACTTTCCACACTTCTCTTGTGTTTGGTTTTTATAAGAAGCAAATATTGCTTTTGTGAGAAAAATTAATATAAAAAGCAATCCATGCCCAATATAGAAAAATTAATATAGAAATGCGTAAAGAAGAAAATTAAAATAAAAATTACCCATATGGCCAGCCCCTGGAGACAAACCCTCCTGCAGGATATTTATTTTTCTTCAGAAAAGACAATTTCATACCAAGGAGCACGTCTTCAGGCCACCATATGGTCCCCCTGAAGCCCTCCCAAATGCCCTCTTGACGAACACATAGATCTCACATATAAAAGCTTTCAAATGATGCACACACTTCGGGCCAGCATTTTGCAAAAGTGCTTCCTAGGAAAATAATTAGATATTTGGACAATGTAAAAAAAATGTTACAAGAATGGTGGCTGCATCACCCTTTATATAGAAAGATGGAAAACTGTCTAAATGCTCATTACAGGGGGAAATTAATGAATAAAATGTGGGGCATCCATACAATGGGACATTCTACAGCTGATATGTGGATCAATATTTATTGACATGGAATGATCTTCTGGTTACCCTATTAAGCAAACAAGTGGTTATGTAACGAACTGTATGAATGGAATGCCCCCCATTTTGTTAAAAAAAATAAAGAACATATATGTGTATTTGTACGTGCGTGTGCTTAAAAATAGACCATAAAAATATATACCAAGTTATTTCTGAGAAGAGGGATTACAGGTGATAATTTTCTTTTTCAACATCTGATTTTCCCACAGTAGGTAGATGTCACTTGGCACTTTTTAAAACTATAAACTAAATAACGGCAGCATGGCCTTGGCCCTGGCAGCTAGCTCTGCCTGGAATATTCTCCGTCAGCTATCCTCCACGTCCTCTAAGTCTTTGCTCAAATGTCATTTTCTCCAGGACCCTTCCTGACCTCTTTATTAAAAATCACACACACACACCTCTCTCGCGCTTCCCTCTTACTATATGGCATTTCCTTCTTTTATTCCACAGAAGAACATAATTTCTAACCTAATATGCAATTTGCTTATTTATTATGTTCTTCACGTATGATCTCCTCCCCTTCTTCTTCCTATCCAGGTCAGGTCCAGGAGCGTAGGCATTTTTGTCTGTTTTGTTCCCTGTTGATTCTGAGAGCCTAGAAAAGGGCTTGGAGCATAGTAGGAGCTCAATAAATACTGGAGGAATGAATGAATGAATGAAATACAAACAAGCAAATGGTTTTCCTTTATGAAAACTTTCGTCCTTGCCCTTCTGATTTTCAGAAGTAGTGTAGATGAAATGGATATGGCAGACCTGCGAGGGACAGGCAGGAGAAAAGGTGTCCCTCTCACCTTTCCAGATTCCTGCTCCCTGTATTTGCCGGCGAGCAGGCCCAGCTGGGCTGAGCCCTAAAGTCGCACCGCCCCCTGCTGGGAAATACGAAGAACTGCAGTGCTCAGCTGATGGCCCAGATGCGTTCCAAATTATTAAACCTGGGAATTTGGAAAGGAACCAGGTGGAGGAGGCCCCTGGGTTCTCCTCTGGGCCACCAGACAAGTCTCTGGGGCCCTTTCCAGGCTGGAAGAGGGGCTGAGAAGGAATTGGGGCCCACTCCCTCGGCTCCGAGTCCTAATTCAGGCTGAGTTCATCTCTCACAGTGGATGGATTTCTCCTGTTGAAAAATTAGGCCTGGCCTGACCTTGATGGAAATCAGCCGTAATTCTAAGTCAACCCTCCAGTGATCTTTTTTTAAACTTCTGGTTTCTCTAGAGTCAGTTCAAGCCCAGAGTTTTTCTCCGGTTTCGTGTTTAGCATATATTCTTTTACCCAACCCACCCCCACAAAATGAGAATTTCAAACCCAGTTTTTACCCAGACTTGTAAATGAATGTGCAAGTTCAGTTACGGAAGAGGAAATGGATTGGCCAGATTTGTTCACTGACTTGGCATTTTTACGGGAGACAGATGCTTAGCCCATAAATCAATTCTAATATCTAATTTAACCCTGTAGTAAGGGGTCTGAAAGGGAAGAACAGGATGTTGTGAAAAAGAGAAGCAGAAGTAGACTTTGATTTGGGGAGGTCCACATGAGAACATGATATTTAAATCTGAATTATTCTCCTAGTAGCCAGAAGCAATCTTGGTGGAGGAAATTTCCAGGCTTTCAGCCTTGGCAAAGCATCCCCTGTGAGAGGAATAATTTGCCTGTCTTAGTAAATATTTGCTCTGTGGGATACGGTTTAGCACAGTGGTCTAGAATCAGAATCCTGGGTTCATGTTCTGGTTCCACCCTCTCCTTAATTTCCACATCCTTTGCCCATAGACTTATTATAAGGATTTAATGAGATAATAGAAATAAGGCAACTAACACAGAGCCTGACAAGTAGTCAGTACTCAGTACATACTAACTGTTATTGTGAAAAGGCTCGGAGAACTTCTATAACAGAGGAACTTATTTAACTAGACTCTTTGGCTGGAGAAGCTTCTGGTTACAGAACATCTTGTATTCCACTATATATTTCTGGGGAAAATTAGTTCAGCTATTTTGTAGGCGACGGGGTGAGCAGTGCCTACCCCAAATCTATTTGCTACCTTTTTTCTTGCTAACAGAACTCCGTCTATGTTCAGGATTTGGCCAAAGAGCCTTTGATCTCAAAGAAAGTAGGCCAAGCTCAGTGTAGACATGGGCACCTCACCTTATTTTGGCCAATGAAATACATGGAGTCTCCTGGAAGCTTCTGAAAAAGATATTTCCCTCCCTGACAGGAAGTAGACAGGCTCCTTGGATCTGTGGCCGCTATCTTGGTAGCATTAAGGGAAAGCCAACAGAATCACAGAAACTCCACCAGGATCTCTGATAGGGTCCAGCTACCAAACGACCGTGGAATTCCCAGTTCCCAAACTCCTTGTTATAGGAGAAAAATCACTCCCCATTGGTTTAAGCTGCTGCTAATGGTCTTCTGTCACCTGCAGCCCAAAGCATTCTTCGCTGATCCAGGGGTCCCAGCTCTATGTTCGGAATTAAGATCAGCCTGGTTCTCTCCATTTGCATTAACACTCACTTGTTCACCTTGAGGACAGTCTCTGGGCATTGTACCAGGCAGAATCTTTCCCTTCCCTGGGGCCTGTTCCCCTTGTGAGACCATGACTCACCTCAGAGGCCCTAGTTGGCCTCACACCTTCATTCCACAGCAGATTCTGTGATCTGTCCCTCTTTGTCTTTCTCGTGTCTCCTGTCTATTTTTGTCCTTTGTAAAATGCCTTGGACCCTGGCTGGGATACAGAAATATAAGCATGCACTCCCCCTTAATCCCTTAGGCTCCTGTTCCCTTGTCCAAAGTCACCTAGGAGAACAGGGCAAACCTAGCTTTTCTGTCCGGCTTTTCCTGGGGAAATAGAACAGCTCCATTATGTGTCCCAACCCTCCTGTTCTCTTCAACACACATAGCCCTAGAATTTTTTTTCTGTCTCAGGTCTCAGGGGATACCTACAAAAGAGGAATAGCAAACACATGGCCCATGGCATGCACCACCCCTCTCTTAGCCAGCACCCATGGCAGACATTGCTAATCAATCACAACACTCTCTCTTACTGAGCCAGGATGGTCGTGCTAAATTGGAGTTTGGCAGGGGAGATGAACTGACATCTTCGATGGTCTAGTTAATTTATTCATTCTTACGCAGTTCCCCAGATAAAGGTCTCCGGCACCAGGCCCCTCTCTCCCTCACTTACCACAGTTGCATTTCACATTTGTTTGTCCAATTATTTGATGAGCATCTGACTCTGCTTGGACTGTGGCTCCACAGGGCAGAGACTGTGCCTATCTTGCTTGCCATTTTCCCCCAGCACGCACCCAACACAGTGCCTGGCGCATAGTAGTCACTCAGTAAGTGTTTGTTGAATGACTGAATGCTGTTCTATTGCATCATTCACTGCATGCTGCCTTATTGTCTTGCTAGTCTGTCTCTTTCTCTAGAACCTTCTGGGACAGAGGCCAGGATTCATTCATCTTCCCAGGGCCCTTCAACCTGGCACATAATAGGTGATCGCTATGGACCTGTTCCATGAAACTGAATTCAAGAGGGACTGAGGATGGTCCCAAGGTGAGTCCAGAACACGCATGAGAAAGGCCTGAGCACTCTTTTCCCTAAGAGTGAGCAGAAAAGCCATGAGCAGACCAGTGGTTCTCTAATGGGGGCAATTTTGCTCCCCAGGGGACATGTGGCAATGTATGGAGACATCTTGGACTGTCACCACTGGGTGACGTCTAGAGGGAAAAGGCCAGGGATGTTATTCAACATCCTCCAAGGCACAAGTCAGCTCCCCACAACAAAGAATTATATAGCCCCAAATGTCAATAGTGCTGATGACCTAACTCTTTATCCCCCACCTCCAACCACATTGGAGAGGTCAAAGATGTCAGCTCATCTCCCCTGCCAACTCCAATTTAGCGTGGCCATCCTGGCTCAATTAGAGAGAGTGCTGTGATTGGCTAGCGATGTCTGCCATGGGTACTGAATGAGGCAGGGGTGGTGCATTTGCTCTTCCTCCTTTGTAGGCACCCTCAGAGATCTGAGAGAAAGTTCTAGGGCCATGCATGGTGACATTGAGAAACCCTGATCTAGATAAAGAGAAGAGGGAAGAAGGGTCCAAATGGGTGGAAGAGTCTTTATCTTAAGAGTGTGGGCAGTCACTTGAAAGTATGGGTGGTGACAACCGGCTTTGAATAGGTCCCTCTGGCTGCCATGTGGCAACAGTCTGCAGAGGGTCAAAGGCTGAAAGCAGGGAGCTACATGGGGAGGTTTTTGGAGTCATCCAGGTGGGTGGTTGCAGGGGTTTGATGTCAGGATAGCTGTGCACTCTCTGCAGGCCTGAGCTGAGAGAGGACAGGAGACCGGACATGAAATCAAGGGAGAAGTTTTGAGCTGGGCTCCCATTTGGAGCTGAACATTCTAAATACTGATGTAAGATTGTGTTGGGGACTAAATGACCATAGGGCTGTCCTTTACCTAAGAGTGAGCAGAAAAGTCATGAGCAGGAAAGTCTTGCCTTTTCATCTAAGGGCAGGCTAGACTACCCTGGGAAATAGGAAGGCAAAAACAAAGTTGCATTTTGTCCAACACGATCTCAATGCAGCCTCACAGGACCACCCCCCCCCCATGGGGGTCAGTATTCTTACCCAACCCATTTCACAGATGAAAAAAGAGAGGTTCCACAAAGAAAAGCCACTTGCCCTCCCTCATCCAGCCAGCAAGCGGCAGAGGGAGCATTCTATCCCAGCCCCCCCCCATGGGGGTCAGTATTCTTACCCAACCCATTTCACAGATGAAAAAAGAGAGGTTCCACAAAGAAAAGCCACTTGCCCTCCCTCATCCAGCCAGCAAGTGGCAGAGCGAGCATTCTATCCCAGACCTGACTCCAAATTACCCTTCTTCCCTACGGCTAGATCAGGAGACACCAGGAGGAAGGGTAAAGGGTGGTCGGTGGACTTCAGCATCCCTAAGCTACCCTCAGACTCTCTATTGGCAGGGAGCCCCTCGCTCTCATCCTAGCAATAATTGTCTAGGTCAGTGGTTCTCAACACAGCTGACAGTGACATTGTTGGTTGTCCCAGAGGGTGGGGGGCGGGGGGCGTTGCTACCGACATACTAGCATCTACTGAGTGAAGGTCAGGGATGCTGTTTCGTGTCCTGTGATGCCCAGGACAGCCTCCTTGCCTGTAATAAAGAATGATCTGGCCCCAAATGTCAGTAGAGCTGAGGCTGAGAATCCTCCTCCAGAATCAAAGCCCTGTGAACACCCATGTCTGTGCTGGGAAGGGACAGGGGCCGCGGGCCTGCAAAGCTGTGTGTTAGCTGAAGGCATGCTGAAAGGTCCTTCACCTGAAAACCTCAGGTCCGATGACTAATGAGCCAGGAGCGCGACCTTTATATAGCTCAGAGCAGGGCCATGCTGACAGGTTTGGCTGTCATGGTGCCCCGGCCTCAGCAAAGGGGCTCTGACAGGCGAGCAGAGGAGGGTGCGGAAAAGCTGGTGTGTGGGGGGGAGACTGGGGCAGCAGCTGCTGCTGGAATCTGGGCCTCACCGAGAGGAACAATGCCCCCCGGAATGCCAGGCACGCCACTAAGACAGCTGAGCCCGCGGGGCGGGCGGGTGTGGGCAGGCGGGCATCTGAAGGGCACCAGTAAAAATGGAATTGTCTGGGTGCTTCTGTCCCCCACACAGACAAGGCAGATGACCAAGAGCTAAAAATACCAAGAGAGAAAAAGCCACCAAGGGGTTGTCTGGCTGCCTGGGGCCGGATCCGACCTCTGGGCTCCCTGTAAGCGATGAGAGCTGGGGCCCGGATCCCCAAGCCCTAAAATCGGAATATCAGGGTGGGGAAAGGCCCAGGGCTAGAACCTGACGTTCTGGGTCAAAATCCGGCAGGTACTCACAGTGGGGCCCTCCAGACTGACTGCTCCTCTCTGAGCCTCTGTTTCCTCATCTGGAAAATGGGTCTAATATCAGTACTTTCCTTACAGCGTTGTTTGAAGATGAACTAAGATGATGGGCAGAGCACTGAGCACAGTCCCGGTCACACGGGAAACTCTAGATAAGCGAGAGTCCGGTGTCATTGGGGACCTCAGATTGGCAAGCTCAAGGGGCGGTGGCTGGGTGGCAGTTATGGTGGGGGCAGGCCCACTGTCCCCAGTCCTTCCTGCCTACCCCTGAGGATCCACCACCAGACTTAGTATCCCCGCCAGGAGCCAACACACGCCTGCTGTACTCAGCCAGCTCAGGTGTGTCCTTTCTCCACCAAGAAAGGAGGAACAACTCAAAAAATGAGCATATTCGCCAGGTGCCACAGAGCATCTTCCCACAAGAGCTCTGCATGAGGGGCCTAGCAGGTTGGGGGTGGGGCGGGGCTGGAGTAGGAAATGAGCCTGGAAAAGTAAACCATAATAACGACATACACACACCTCAGGAGTTGTTTGTGGACAGCACTTGCAACAGTGCCCGGCACAGAGTAAGTACATGATAAATGTTAGCTGCTATCGTTAGTATCACAATTTTCTAGCTTACTTTAAAAACAATCTTCTGAGGTCAGCACCACTGTTTCCCTTTTTAACAAGTAAGGAATCTGAGGTTTAGGGTGGTTAAGTCATTTGTTCAGGGCCCCCACAGTTAAGGAAGTGGAGGAGCTGACCTGGAAGCCAGCTTTCAATCATTGCACCATTCTGGTAGGTCAGGGTCAAGTGGTAAAAGATCTTCACTGTTGAGCCAAGGAGGGGAGATTTCTTCCCGACGTAGTGGGGAGCCATTGAGGGTTCTGGAACATGTGTGGGTCATCATCAGAATGAGGCATGGAGGAAAGTATTTAGACTGGGGTATGTGAAAGATAGGGGTAGAAAGTCATAAGACGACAGGCCCCAAACCAATTGAGATCTATTACCGTAGGCCAGACCTGGGACAGGACCGGGGGAAGTGGATTTGCAAGACATTCAAGAGGCGGGGCGCCTGGGTGGCTCAGCGGGAGTCTGCTTCTCTCTCTGTCTCTCTCTGCCCCTCCCCCTGTTTATGCATGAGCTCTCTCTCTAAAATAAATAAATCTTAAAAAAAAAAAAAAGACATTCTAGAGGCAGAATAGATAGACTTTGTCACCAATGGGGCAGAATCAAGATGGCTGAGGATTTTGGTCTGGGTGCCTAAAAGAGTGGTAAAGTTGTTAATAGAAAAAGGGTTTGGGAGAGGAAGAGGAGAAAAAATGAATTCATATTTGATCATGTTATTTCTTTGACTCCCATCTCCCTGGACCCAGGTGACAGCCAAGAATAAGAGGTGACAGTTCCTGAACACTCCCTGTGTGCCCAGCAGTGTCCTAGCACTTTCCAAGTATCAGCTACCTATACTCATACTCATTCAAACTTCCTAAGAATGTTTAAAGTTAAGGACCATTATTATATAATCCCATTTCACAGATGAGAAAACCGAGGCAGGCAGCGTTGATGTTGCTTGCCCAAATTGCACTTTGCCCACAGTGAGGGTCTCATTAATGAGGCTGACCTGTCTCCACTGGGCACGAGGCCTGGTCCACCCACGTCTGACTTGCTGGAGAAGCTGCTTCCCCACTTGGTAGCTCCTGCTGACGCCTGGGGGGCCCTGACACAGGGAGATAGGCCCTATCACTTGATGACAGAGTCTATCAGCCACCAGGCTTCGGGCTGGCAGGGCCTGGTATGCCTTTGTTCTATCTGGAGATGGCTGACTTCACCACCCCCCCTTAAAGGGGCATGACCCCAAGGCAAGTTGACCCCCTAAGCCAGTTACTTCCAGTGGTATCGTATCCAGTGAGCGTGTATCTGGCACTTTCCTGTGCCAGGCTCTGTCCTAAATTTTAACGTGTTACTAGATTAACTCTTTAAGTCACTGATATTAATAGATGAACTCATTTAATTTGTCAAAGAATTTTATAAAACAACCATATGGAGAAGGCTTTCCTGTTTACCTTACAAGGTGGGTCATAACGGCTTGCATCTGCAATCCAGGAGCTAGAGAGGAAAAAGCACCTTACACAAGAAATTAATTTTAAAATGCCCCCAGCTGGGGCTGGATTAAAACTTCTAAAATACCTAAAAACAGAAAAGACGCTGACTCCCACGGCCTCATATAAAATGAAAGATAAAAACAGTGCGTAATGGTCAAACTAGCATAAGAACATCCCACAATGTTCTGATTTTCCCCCCACGATGACTATTTTAATCCTTTTTAAAAATACATCTAATCCTTTCCAAAAAAAGTTTGCGGAGTTTTTCTTTGTTTTGTTCTTGGCACCCCTGCTCAGCTGGTGTTCTAAAGAGCATGTATTAAGTGTGCTGACCGCGTGACCTGGCTCTGCCCCCAGCCTCTCCTTTGGCCACAGAGAGGAAGACGTGCATCCCATCTCGTTCGTGAGGTGAGGGCCCGGGACTCCTCTCGAGGTCTCCAAGGTGGATCCTGGAGTGGAAAGGCCCAGGTGGCCTGTGTGTGTATGTTACCATTTGTGTGAAAAAGTGTATTCGTATGTGTATGTATGTGTGTGGTATGGTATCAATGTGAAAAAATGTATATTTGTATGTGCAAATGAGAGAAATAGTCAGACACTGCAATATGGTATCCTGGGACAGAAACAAGAACAGCAGTAGAAAAATCAGAGAAATCCGGATAAACTCTGGAGTTTGGTTAACAGTAATGTACCCATGTCCCACCGTAATGTAAGAGATTAACATTAGGAGAAACTGAGTGAGGGGTATATGGGAACGTGGCAATTTTTCTGTGAATTCTAACATTAAAATTTTATTTCAAGCAAGTCTAGAAAGAATGTTATGAAGTTCTACAATGGCAAAATGAATCTATAGTGCTAGAGGTAAAAAAAAAAAAAAAAAGGTTACGGCGGGGGGTGGAATGTTGATGGGCACTAGGGAAAGCTTTGGGAGCTGGAATGTTCTGTCTTGACTTGGGTGGTGAAACAGTGTGGACATAGGCAAAAACTTGTTGCCCTGAGCACTTAAGAGACATGCACTTTCCCACAGGTGCAGCTCAAGTTAAAAAAGCAAACAATTAAAAATATAGCCTGGGAAACATAACAAGTGTTGGAGAAGATGTAGAGAAAAAGGAACCCTCGTGCACTGTTGGTGGGAATGCAGATTGGTATGGCCACTGCAGAAGACAGTATGGAGGGTCCTCAAAAAATTAAAAATAGAACTGCCCTATGATCTAGTAATCAATTGCACTACTGGGTATTTACCCAAAGATACAAAAACACTAATTTGAAGGGATACACACACCTCTAGGTTTTATTGCAGGATTACTCACAAGCGACAAATTATGGAAGCAACCTAAGTGTCCACTGATAAATGAATGGATAAGGAAGATGTGGTATGCGTATTTGTGTGTATACATCTATACACCGGAGTATTATGCAGCCATAAAAAAGAACGAAATCTTGCCATTTGTAACAACACAGATAGATCTAGAGAGTATAATGCTAAGTGAAATAAACCAGTCAGAGAAAAAGCAAATGCCATATGATTTCACTCATATGTGGAATTTAAGAAACAAAACAAATGAACAAAGGGGAAAAGAGAGACAGACCAAAAAACAGATTCTTAACTATGTATAGAGAGCAAACTGGTGGTTACCAGAGGGGAGGTGGGTAGGGGAATGGGGGGAAAGAGCTGAAGGGGATTAGGAGCACATCTATGGTGATGAGCACTGAGTAATACACAGAATCATTAAATCACTATATTGTACTCCTGAAACTAATAGAACACTCTGTGTTAACTACACTGGAATTAAAATAAAAAATTATAAAAACACAAAACACAAACAAAAACATATAGTCTGGAAGACTTTATACCAAATACACAAAGACATTCATTCCCTCCAGGGAGGATTTGGCTGCAATGATAGAAAGGAAGCTTTTTAGTCAATATATTTCTGTAGTATTTCAAATTGTTTTATATTAAGAATGCACTCATTCACATAGCATCGATTCAACTTTTTATGGACATGTAACATGGACATAGAGAAGGGCACTGATAGAGAAGTCCAGCTCCACGAATCTTCCCAAACATTACATCTGTGGAACCAGCACCCAGATCAAGATACAGAACATCCCCAACACCGTCAAGCTCCCAATTACTCATTGTTTATCTCAAATTCTGATTTAACTGGGCATTCTATATTTTTTGCTAAACCCAGGAACTTCACAGATTCATTTTGCCTATTTGACCCTGCATCATTTTGAAATTTAAAAATTTTTTTAAAGATTTTATTTATTTGAGAGAGAACACAAGCAGGGAGGAGGGGCAGAGGGAGAGGGAGAAGCAGACTCTCCTGCTGAGCAGGGAGCCCAACATGGGGCTCGATCCCAGGACCCCAAGATCATGACCTGAGCTGAAGGCAGATGCTTAACCAACTGAGCCACCCAGGCAGTCCTGAAGTTTAAAATGTTAATGTAAAGAAGAACATCAGGAGAGCACTGCTTCAGCTCCCTGCTGAGCAGGGAGTCTGCTTGCCTCTCCCTCTGTCCCTCCCCCTTCTCGTGCTCTCTCTCTCTCTCAAATAAATAAAAAAATAAAACCCTAAAAAAAAAAAAAAGAAGAAGAACCTCAGGAGCAGTGATTAGCAAAGTGGGAATCAAAGCCTTATAGGAATTCAAATGTTCCTTACCTGTCTCCCTCATTCCAAGCCTCCCTTCTACCCACTGAAAACACAGTCAACCACGCAAAGGCATTAAATCCAAGTTCAAATGGAGACATTGACCCTGAGATGCTCCATGGTGCACCATGGTGAGGCTCCAAATGGTCAATGGAAAGAAGACTGTCTCCCTTTCAGATTCCTGTCCCCTAGGCCTGGGAAAAGGTTGGAAACTTCCTGGCCCCAAGTGGGGGTCTAACAGTCAAACACCCCAAAACAATCACAGCGGCTAATATTTATGGAGTGCTCGCAATGGGCTATCTGATTTAAGCCTCATGAAAACCCTTTGAGGTGAGTGCTATAATTATCCCCATTTTACAGATGGGGAAACAGACTCAGAAGAAACTGCGTAAGATCACACAGGCAAGCTGGCCTGGACTCAAACCTTGTACTTGGGTTGCAATAGGAACCATCCATTTTTTGCTATTCACCCACTTAATTTTTAGCTTAGAAATCAGGTCTTAAAGCTCCAGGAAGTCACTTTAGAATTTCACTTGAATTTCCCTAGGCGTTTTTCGTTTGTTTGTTTTAGTTTTATGGAGTAAACCACACACTCGGTTTTTTAAAAAATAATCAAATAAATACACTGCTACAGTTTTAAAAGAGAATATTGTGCCATATTACAGTTGAACATAAATACCCACTTTTCTCAGATTTAAACTTCTTATATGCGTGTCTCCGCTTACCTGAATGAAGTTTTACTGATATACATCAGGCCCTGAAAACAGGGCCTGGTGCATAGTAAGGCTTCAACAAATAATTAAGTAATCAGTATCCTTTGAATTGGGGATCAGAATCATTCTTGCTTAAAAACAGAGTACATCTGTAAGCACTACTTACATTTTTCCCCCCTCCCCACCTCTTCTTTTAAAATTGTCAATGGAGGGCGCCTGGGTGGCTCAGTTGGTTAAGCGACTGCCTTCGGCTCAGGTCATGATCCTGGAGTCCCGGGATCGAGTCCCGCATCGGGCTCGCTGCTCAGCGGGGAGCCTGCTTCTCTCTCTGACCCTCCCCCCTCTCATGTGCTCTCTCTCTCTCATTCTGTCTGTCTCAAATAAATAAAATCTTTAAAAATAAATAAATAAAATTGTCAATGGGTAATTTTTTTTAAATTACCATTCAATAAAATTGACCTTTTTTCTGGTGTATAGTTCCATGAATTTTAACAACTTTTTTTGTTGAAATTAATATTACTCAGCGGTTGATCTGTTTTCTCCAGCTGCCGTGTTTCTCTAGATGTGGTACGTAGGCAGCATTAAGTTCTCCAAAGACGTCCACATCCCAATCCTCGGAACCCACGAATATGTTAGCTCACAGGGCTTTTGCAGATGTGGTTATGGATCTGGCAATCGGGGAAGTATCTCGGACTATCCAGGTGGACCCAGTATAGTCACAGGGGATCCTTAGAAGATGGGAGAGAGGCAGGAGGATCAGAGTTTGGAGGCAGAGACTGGAGTGATGTGGCCAACAAATGAGCCAAGGAATGTGGGCAGGCTCTGGAAAAGGCAAGGAAAAATTCTTCACTGGAGCCTCCAGGAGGGATGCAGCGCTGCCAACCCAGTTTCCATTTCTGACCTCGAGAACAGTGAGATAGTAAACTGGTGCTGTTTTAAGCCACCAATTTATGATAATATTTTTATAGCAGCGATAGGAAGTGAATACACTGGGTTTATTTTCTGATTGTTTGGGAAGTTGCTATTCTGATTCGCCTGCCCAGCATTCTTCTCTGGCTTCTGAGTACCTCAGGTGGGCAGTTATTTTTCTCTTTGGTTCCATGGGATTTGTGTGGTTGGGGGACACTTCTCAGCCGGAGGAATCCCACAGGCAGTAGAAAGGTGGAGGGTCTCGAGGGGTTCTCGGGCCCTGTGAGCCTATGGCTCGTAGGTAAAATCCAGCCAGCCCACCCTTGAGGCCAGAGAGGCTCCAGCCCCCCCATTCTTTCCAATGCACTCTTTTTTTTTAAAGATGTTATTTATTTATTGAAGATTTAATTAATTTATTTGTCAGAGAGAGCGAGAGCACAAGAATGGGGAGCGTCAGGCAGAGGGAGAAGCAGGCTCCCCACTGAGCAAGGAGCCCGATGCGGGACTCGATCCCAGGGTCCTGGCATCCTGAACTGAGCTGAAGGGAGACAACCAACTAAGCCACCCAGGCGTCTCCCTCCAATGCGCTCTTGAGGTTGATGCTGAAACCCCGGAAAGTCTACATAGACCCAGACCCCAGGTCTTCCCAGATTCTCCACTCCTAGGACCTTGTCCCAGGACTCCGGGGGGCTCCTCAGTGGTGACCCAATCCACTGGCAAGGGGGGGCACCTCTGGGTCTCCAGTTCTCTCAACAGAGCCCAAGGCCTGACGCACATCCTGTGGGCCCTAAGTCCCAGCAGTCATGTTCCCAGAATCTGCCTGACACACATAATCTCACTCACTCCCCCCAGTAGCCTTATGGGGTTATGCACTATTATGGTCTCCATTTTCCAGATGAGGAAACTGAGGCCCCAGGAAGTTTAGTGCCCTGTTTGAGACCCTGCACCTCTAGCTCCTCAGCCAGAACTCTCCCCCTGTCACCCCTCCCAAAGATCCAGTTGAAAAAAAATATATGTCCTCAGGGGGACTAGCTATATGGGCGCCCTTCAGAGTCACACTTATACACCCACCTGCCTCTGGAGGGCCTGAGCCTATGCGAACCCCTGAACCGGGGGCTCCCCATCCCCCAGCATGCATTCTGCACACACCTACCGCGGCTGCAACAACCATGCTGCTTGGCCATTTATAGCCACTGACTGCTCACACAAGTGTTCTAACGAAAATCCATGGTGTTCCTATTAGCTAGGGAAACACTTATTCTGGTGTCAGAGAATCGTGGACAAAAAAGCTCTTCTTGACTGATCTGTGCACATACGCATGGGTGTGTGAGTGCGCGCATATTAGGTGCTCCGTGTATGCACACAAATACATGGATGTCTTTGTGCGTGTGTGTGTGTGTGTATACACACCTGGGCACACAACAAGAAACACACCTTTTGTTATTAAAGATTCTGTCAGAAGATGCTCCTGGCTAATTGTGACCCACGCGTGACTGGAAAGAGGAGAATTTACATCTTTTTTTTGTCACGGCAATAAATGGTTCCTGGGTTTGTGCCCTCAAAACTGAATTTTGTTTTCACCTGAGAGGGGAGGTGAGTGATGCCTGTCTGGGCCTCATCTCCTCTCGCCCTGCCCAGAGCCTCATAAGGAAGGTCTTTTTTCATTCCCACTTTATGTGCTGAGAGAGGTGAAGTCACCGGCCCAAGGTCACACAGAGCTCAGATTCAAATGCAATTTCATCTGACTTCCCAGCCTGAGGGCTAAATCACTCCACCGTCCTGCCTCAAACCTTCTCAGGTCGAATGGAGACATTCTAACAACCCCCACTCAGGCCAGGAGGGCAGAGTCTGCCTTACTCCTTTATTAACTAGTTTGTGCATTCCTGGGAGCCAAGGATCTTGTCGGTTTTCTCCCGGCAACACCCATGGAAGGTTCTAAAACGTCAGAGCAACTGAGAACATATTTGTGGATTGATTTGCTTGATAGGATCGCCTTCCACAGTTGTGCTTGCTGGCCTTGCCCCCCAAATGCACTGGCAGCCCCCCCGGGACTGGTTAGACAAAGGGTCTCCTGCTCTGAAGTCCCCTATGGCTCCCCCTTGCATCTGGTGTAAAATCCCAAGGCTGTGATCTGCCCCACCTGCCTTGCTGACTTCACCTTGTGCCCCAGACCCCCTCACTCACTCAGCTCCAGCCACACAGGTCCTTCTGCTCCTCAAAGAAGACAATTCACCCTCTGAGGCTTTTGCTGTCCCCGCTGCTAGGAGCATTCTCTCCCAGTCTCTGCTCAGAGAGGACCCCTGAGCCCACGGGAGGCAGCCCCCGCCCGTGACTTCCACACCTCTCTATCTCATTCCGATGTAAGAAGTGTTACTACCTGAAAGTATCTTGGTTATGCATGTCTTTATCTTTGTCCATCTACTCCTTACTCACAGTGTCATGACAGGGAGTTTGTCACCTGCCAGCCCTCTCCCCCACACTAGCACAGCGCCTGGCACACAGTGGCGGGGATGAATGCTGGGGACACAGAGGACAAGGTGGTCTCTACCCCACAGGGTGTCTGGAAAATTAACTATGAGCGTGAGACACGTGTACATGGTGCCTGGCACGTAGCAAGTGCTCAGTAAGTGAAAGATGTTATTTCTTCAATCAACAAGTATTCATTGAGCAGGTGCTGTGCGCCCGTCACGAGCTAGGAGCCAGGGCGAGAGTAGTGAGGAAAACTGAAAAGGACCCTGCTTTCCCTGAGCTTTTCACTGACACTGAACAAAATAAAGAAGTGAATTACACGGTATGTCAGGAAGTGGTAAGTGCTCTGCAGAAAAACAAAGCAGAGAAGGGGTTCTGGACGGTGGAGGGTGAGTGGCTATTTTAAACAGGGTGGTGCGGAGGTCTCACTGAGGAGGTGATATCTGAGCAAAGATCTGAGGGAGGTGAGGGACGGAGCCTCGAAGATGTCTGATGGAAAAACACTCCAGGCAGAGGGAAGTGCAGGTGCAAAGGCCCTGGGGTGGGACCCTGCTCACGTTAGAGAATTTTAACAGTCTCCTCTCTGCTGTTTTCTTTCTCAAAATTGACAAGCACAAGTGCCTCCCTCCCAAGGGCTGCTGAAAGCGTGCAGCATCTCTCCCTATGACCCAGCCGCCTGTCTCTTTAACCTTGAATGCCTTTTTGGGTCTCATGTGTCACCGGGTGGCGAGTGAGCTCTCCTTACTTCAGAAGAACGGCATGGGGGTGGGGGGGCCTTAGGTGGTGTCCGCCTCACCTATTACTGCCAAAAGTGGTCATGGGGTTATTTTTAAACATGGGGAGGAAGTATTTATTGTTTCCCAGCCGAGGAGAGCTGGGCAGCCTGAGGGATTCTTCTGGGGAAGCAGTGTTGTGTCCTTTCCACCATGGTGAGTAGTGAGGGCTCTAAGAGGTGTGATGCTGCAGGGGTTGGGGGTGGGGGGAAACTGCACCTATGAGCAGAGGACCAGAGGGGAGGGGGAGAAAGGTGGCTTTCGAGGGCCCCGGACCCTGGTGAAAAAAGCAGTGCTTGCTGTGTGTGCACAGAGGAACCCCAATCAATGCCCCGATAAGCCACAAATAACAGCAGCTCCCAGGGACTCGCAAAAACAAAATAAGAGAGTTGGCTTTTTTATGGCTTGTCTACTGACCTCTTGAGGAATCAATAACTCCCAGGGCTTGCAAAATGGGATTGAACGCTTTTAAGGATCAAATTCTAATTCTTTTCTCTTGTTCAGGCAGCTGGGGAAAAGAATCTTTTTGTTTTCACCTTTTGAACTTGCAAATTTAAAACCTTTCTCCCTGTGTTGTTTGGTTAGGTGTCCCCCTCCCAAAGCAGAAAGCCACCAAATCAGAGCCAGCCTGGGGGAATGGTTAGGGGCACAGACTCTGGAGGCAGACTGCCCCAAGTGCAACTCCGGTTCTGCCTTTCTGTGACTGTGTGACCTTGGGCAAGCGACCCAACCTCTCTGAGCCCAGGCTGACTCTCCAGTAAAATGGCTATGGTAGTAATAGCATCTACTTGTGGGGTGCCTGGGTGGCTCAGTCGGTGAAGCGTATGCCTTCGGCCCAGGTCATGATCTCGGGGTCCTGGGATCGAGTCCTGCATCAGGCTCCCTGCTCAGTGGGGAGTCTGCTGCTCTCTCTCCTCCCCTCTCATACTCTATCTCGGTCTCTCTCTCAAATAAATAAGTAAAATCTTTACCAAGAAATAGCATCTACTTGCCTGGGGGGTTAAATGAAATCCTGTATGTACGGCATTCAAGCATTTGCTCTATTTCTAGTGGGGTGGGGTGGGGACACAGGTTAACTTGCTCTTCTCTGCACTGTCTGCCATACGCAAGAACAGAACATTCAGAGAGGAGATTTCACTGCCATCTGGATCAAAGGAGAATTGGGGGGGGGGAAGCAGTGGGTTTTAACACCCTGAAAAGGTGTCATTTCGTAAGGGTATTCCTCATGGTTTAGCGAGCCCGACGTGTTCCCCCCTCCAATCAATTCTCCTTCTGTGCATTACGGAAATTTTGTGAAATGTCCTGAAACAAAGGCGGCTGGATCCTGCTGGGGCTGATCTGAAAGTGTTGCCTCCTTCCCCAGAGACGCATCCCCACCTCCCCTAGTTTGCAAAGGAGGTGCTGCAGGACCCACGATCTCTGACCATCCACCAGAACCAGCGTGCTCCTGAGACACGTGATTCTGTTTTCCTCCGATCCCTCCCGTATCACCGTTTTGAGATGAGTGTGGGCCTCATACCCCCATTTCACAGATGAGCAGCTGAGGCTCACTCAGAAATGGGACAACCTCACCTAGTTCTCTAGCTCCCAGCTTCTGACTCTTTCCATTATGCTCCCCCCCACCCCCCCAGGCACCGAAGAAAGCCAAGAAGAGAGCAGAAGGCGCCAATTCCAACGTGTTCTCTATGTTTGAACAGACCCAGATCCAGGAATTTAAGGAGGTGGGTGCAGCTGTTGAACCATCCGCCCAGATGGAGAGTCCCACCTGTTAGAGAGAACGCTCCCTCGGTCCATGTTCCCTGCAGGGACCTCTGGGCTAGATGTTTTTATCCTCCAAACATTCCCAGATCCAGTCTCAACATGTGGGTGAACCATTTAAAGAAATTATTTTTAATATTTTTTGCCGATCATCAAATAAAGCACGTTTCTTGTTGAAAATGTTGGGGGGGGGGATTCAGAAAAGCACAAAGAAGAACATAAAAACTACCTACAGTTCTACCACCCAGAGATAATCAGTTAACATTCTCATATCCATCCTTCAAGTCGTTTTTGTATTACGCCTATAAACTTTTAAACTATTTTTAAACTATTTTGCTATTTTTCTTTGAGCAATTCCTCAGCAACATTTTCTATCATTTATCGAAACCACTCCTATGGTTGGAAGTTATCTTTGTTTAGACTGTTCTACAATTATGAATAACACATCTTTACTTATTTCCTTGGGGTAAATTCCTAAAAGCAGAACTGCTGGATCAAAGGCATTTTTAAAAAGGAACTAAAAACCAGGACTGCTGGCCCTCCAGAAATGCTGTACTAATCCCTACCTCCATCAGCCTCAAAAGGAAAAATTGCCTTTTCCCCCTGTATCTCCAAACATTAGGTATTAATAGCCTAAAATATTATTTCTGCCAAACTGAGAGACGAAAAAGAGTATCTCTTGGATTTTAAATTATATAGTCCCCCATTGTTGAACGCTAGCCAGGTGGAAACCCCATCGCATTCTATGGGAGTGCGCCTTATTAAGTAAACCTAAGTACCAATTAGGCCAAATTAAGCCACTGCCCGCAGGCTTAGAAGGATAGACTCTGAATTAATTTTCCAGCCGTCGTGATGGCTCACACTGAGTCATCCACACTCCCACCTGGGCGTTTAGAGGAAAATATGCTGCAGAGGCCTGTGTGTTCTGTATCAAAGAGGAAACCATTTGGGGCTTCCAAGTGGGACACGAACACTTCCACTTTTTTGTCCTCACTAATGTTCAGATCACAGGAATGTTGTGTCCCATAGGCCCCCAGGGAAAGATTTCCCAGGACGAAATATTCGTATCTGAACTTGAAATTATCACCTTGCAGGGAGAAGACGCTGCCGCCCCTTCCCCCTCACCCTGTCCCAATCTCTGGAATGAGATCAGCTGCTGGGGGGCGTGGGAGGTGGTACAAATACTTTCAGGAATCAGCTGCAAAGAACTCAAAAAAAACACGGAGATGATAAGTCATTTGTAAAATGACCAGGGCACTTACAAGGCTCTTGGGAGCCTTCATGGGAGCCACCTGGGCAACATTACCAGCCCCATTTTATAGATAACGGCTTTGGTGGTGAGGTGGGGGTGGGGAATGAGACCCCAGGTATTAACTTGATTTTTTAAATAACAACTTCATAGATATGTAATTCACACAACCCTACGTTCACCTTTGTCAGCTGCGTGCACAATTTGGTGGTTATTTACTGAAGTCACGGAGTTGGGCAGCCATAACCAGTCATTCCAGACATTCTGCTCACCCCAGAAAGAAACTGCAGGGTCATTAGCAGCCGCTCTCCCCCGCCCCCAGCCTCTGGCCACCGCCCATCTATCTTCTGTCCCCATGGATTTGCCTGCTCTGGGCATTTCATAGAAATGCATCATACAGCACGTGGCCTTTTGCCCCGGCTTCTTCCACTCAGTGTCCTGAGTCAGGGCTCATCCGTATTGTAGCTGGTGTCAGGATCTCCTTCCTTCTTGCTCAGTAGTGGTCTGTTACGTGGCTAGACCACATTTGGTGGGTCCATCCATCAGTTGATGGACATATGGGCCGTTTCCAGGTTGGGGCTATTGTAAATAAAGCTGCTATGGATGCTCAGGCACAGGTTTCCGTGGGGACAGATGTTTTCAATTCTCTTGGGTAGACGCCTAGCAGTGGAATTGTTGGATCCCATGGGAACTCTGTGCATAACGTTTTGAGGAACGGCCAGACATTTCCGATTTTTGATTCTTGATCACATGTCCTTCAGTGCTCCCTGAATCCCAGAATCCCATTTCCCCCAGTCCATAGCCCAATCTCTTGGGCTCCTCCACCCAACTTCTCCTGGGCTGACCAGCTGACCGCCCCCTTCCACAGGCCTTCACCATCATGGACCAGAACAGGGATGGCTTCATCGACAAGAATGATTTGAGGGACACCTTTGCTGCTCTTGGTATGTCTTCCCCCGCCCCTGCTAGGCGTGCAGGAGGGTCTCCTTATCCCACTCGCCTGAGGGGCAGAAGGTGGGACCATTGAAAAGGTCAAGAGCTTGTCATTTTTCAAGAAGCGGCTCAATCATGGTTGGCCTTTAAGACAAACTTCGGAAGACAGCAAAGTGTTTAGGCTTTAAGTGTCCTCACATATCTTTCATTTTTCTTTTAAAATAAATTTTTTTCTGTGATTTTGAATGCAATGCCAGCTCACAATAGAAAACTTGCAAAATTCAGAAAAGTATAAAGAAGAAAACTTAACCATTAGGTCACATTCCACTGTCGCGTTTCAGCCTCCAAATCTTTTCTAGATACATCTGGTTTTTTGTGAGTTTTTTGTTGTGGTGGTTGTTTTAAGATTGGAATCATTCTATTTTGGATTCACCTTTTTAAATTTAGCATCTCAACAGTGTGAGCACGAGTGTATGGAGCTTTTTTACAATATATGTGTCCAACCTGCCACCACGCACCCCCCCTCCACTCCCGCTCTCAGAACTCAGGGCTACCAGGAACAGCTTGCAGGTTGTGCATTACACCATTTTACAGATTACTATTCATGTCTGTAGTCACCGTAGGTTTTTATATTTAAAACATAAATTCTCTTCAGAAGGGGTGGCTTTTAAAAATTTGCACAAAGGTGCAATGTGGGCTTGTGGCAGAGGCTATAATCCAGGTATATCAGAACCTCCGAGGTTGTGTGGGTTACAGCAGGTATGATCTGACAAAGTTCCCTCAGGTGATTCTGATCTGTCTCTCCCACCTCCAACTGAGAGGGATAATTTATAATAGGAGCATTTCCCATTTAAGTAAAAAGTTAAAAGATCTGCTTAAAATGTTCCAGGTTCTGAAGACACCATTATAAAAGTAGCTAGCCCCTCTCCCCGTTGGATGTTTGGGTTGTTTCCGGCTGTCTGTCTATCATAAATAACACTGTGGAGAACATCTTTTCCAGTGAATCTGGCATCTCTGATTGTCCCTAGACTAGATTCCCTCGAGTGGAATTACGAGGGCAAATGCCAGGGTCCTGACAGCTGTTTCCGGCCCAGCCCGGGGGGCCCTGACTGTGTGTTTCCTGCCCTAGGGCGTGTGAATGTGAAAAATGAGGAAATTGATGAAATGCTCAAGGAAGCTCCAGGTCCAATTAACTTTACTGTGTTCCTAACGATGTTTGGAGAGAAACTTAAGGGTAAGTTCATGTGTAGGTCCGTGTGTGTATATTTGTGTATGTGTGTGTGCATTTGTGCGTGTGTATCTTTACGTGTCTTCATCTTTGGGCGTGAATTAAAGCACCAGGAGGGCAGACAAGGGTTGGCAGAAGATGAAGGCAGAGTAACACTGGGGGCGGGGGGGAAAACAGCAGCTCCCATTGCTCCAAGGCTCACCCTGAGCCAGACCTCATGCCACGCACTTTGGATGCATTACCTCGTTTAGTATCTAGGAGGTAGGTTCTCTTCTTATCCCTGGCCTAAGGCTCAGAGATGGAAAGCCCCTTGCCTATGGCCACACAGCTAGCAAATGCTGGAGTCAGGATTCGAATCCCAGTCTTTCTAAATCTAGATCCATGTTTGAGCTTAGGTTTGCTCAGAAATGACTGGATTCGTAGCCCATTCTTTGCAATTACCAAGGTTCAGTGCTCAGAGGAAGGCAGGGCCTTTCCTCCAAGCAAAACAGCCTGGCTTTGGCCCTTCCATCTTTGGAGGGAGTTGGGCCCTGCCTCCTGGAGTACCATGGGTTCTCGGCCACCCAGGGCATGTTCAACCCTGTTTTCTGTTTCAGGGTCAGACCCCGAGGAGACCATTCTCAACGCATTCAAAGTGTTTGACCCCGAAGGCAAAGGGGTGCTCAAGGCTGATTAGTGAGTGGGATGTGCGGGGGGGACACGGGGGTTCCCTGCTTCCCACACACACACCTGATGCCAACACCTGCTGTTCTTTCTTGGCAGCGTTCGGGAGATGCTGACCACGCAGGCCGAGAGATTTTCCAAAGAGGAGGTAATGGCCCCTTGGACGCAACACTGCACCCCAGCTCCTGTGTTACCCCCTTTCCTAAAATACCCCTGGCCCCACACTGACAGAGAACCTGCTACTGAGCCCCCTATCTCATTTCATTCTCTCAACCACCCTATCAGGTAGGGACTAGTATTCTTGTCATTTTATAGTTGAGGAAACTGAGGCCCAGGGAAGTTAGTCACTTGCCTTAAAGGACACCACCAATGCTCAACTCTGGGGCCTGGATTCAAACCCAGGTCTGTCTGACTCCAGGTCTACTTTCCTCACAGTGCACGGAGCCCTGGTTAGAGCACCGGTTTCCTGACGGAGTGAGGGTAGCTTGCAGGGTGCCGCGTACTGTCATGTAGGTTCCACACTGTGCAATTCTTCTGGATGCTGTACTCATAATATTGCAGAGTATCTATTTGTTGCAATTGTTTTCCAGCAGATGGCAGTAAAGTGTCCTGTTGTAATTTTATTTCTTCTTAAAGCAGTATATACGACTTTTTCTGGCAGGCGCAAAAGGGGGCACTTTTGCTAATTCTCCCAAAGTCCTGTATCAATAAGCAACAGTCCCATCAATGTTATTTTAATGAAATATTTAAAAATAGCTCCTGGTCAGGCCTGATGGCATCAGGTTTCACATTTCACTAAAAACTGTATTTAGATTTCCCCCTAAAACTCAAGCACTTAAAAGAGCCTGCCTTCACCTCCTACCAGCTTGGTGACTTGGGACAAGCTCTTTAACCCCACTGTGCCTCAGTTTCCTCATCTGTAAAGTGGGGATGGTAATAAAACTTTCCTGGTAGTACGCTGTGAGGATTAAACAAGTTAATATGCATAACATGCTAAAGCATGTGATAAGGACAATGTGTTAGCTATTATTGGCCAAGAGGTATTTTTAAAAATAACTAGTCAATACTTTTTAAATGTGGAAATTGCATGTTGAAAAAAAATCTAGATTTCTCATTTCCCTCAAAGAGTCAGATTCTCTCAAAAAGTGTGACCTCCTAGCCCATTCGACAACATTCGGCTGGCTCTGCCCAGTTGCTGCCCCTGTAGAGATGGGTTGTGTGTCTGCTTTTAGCCACAGGCCCCCCTTTGCTCCCTTGCACAGTCTGCCTAGCCCCTTTGTACACCTTCATTTGCGATCCCTGCTTTACCTGCTACTACAGGGCTGGATGGCCCATGGGGTCAGCACCTGCAGAAGAGCAAGGAAGGACAAGGAAGCAGGGAGGCATGGAGGGAGATGTTGAACCTCAGTTCAGGCCCAAAGAGTGTCTTGGCTTCCCCCACACCTCCCAGGGAGCCCTAGAGCTAGCATTCCCTTCTAAGAGGTCCCAAGTTGGGCCCCACACTGATCAGTTGGCTGTGGGCTGCCCCAGGAAGGCCATGACGTTGGGGCTGGCAGCTCTCTGCAGCAGCTGAGCGACAAGGCCTTCCTGGAGGGGGACCTGAGTGTCGTGTCTCCACACCCACCACAGCCCTGCTGCCTCTGCACGGGGACCAAGCCCACACCCAGCGGTCCCTCTCGCTTCCCCTCCCGTCATGCTCAGTATGTGTTGCTGGTTCATTGCAGATTGACCAGATGTTCGCCGCCTTCCCCCCGGATGTGACTGGCAACTTGGACTATAAGAACCTGGTGCACATCATCACCCACGGGGAAGAGAAGGACTGAGAGGGGCTCACCACCCAACCCTGGGCTTGTCTTTGGTGGGGAGGTGGTCCCTGCTCTCCTCTCACTTTGCCCAGTAATGCTGCCATCCCTGCTATGGGCCTGTTAGCTGGCGGCTGCCTCATTACCCACCTCCATCTTCTTTGCAGCCTCAGGGGCACATAGATACCACGTGGCCCACACCCCCCGCAGATGGAAATCCATCCAGAAGCTGTGTTCAAATAAACAGGACGTTGTGTATTTGTTCACGGTGTTTCTCTGACAGAAGTGCCTTCAGGAAGATCCTTTGCTAGTTCCCGTGAAGGCAGAGTATGAGCGAGTGATGTCCCTGCTGCCATTATTACTGAATTTTAATAACTCTTATTTGAAATAGACCTTCACAGCCACTCAGGACTATTGCTATGAAGGTCCACAATTTATTGGAATGTTAACTAGAGGACCAAAGCCCTTTTCTTCAAAGAGCTCAAGCATCTGCAGAGCCTAGCTTCCATGACCTCCTCTCCTTTAGGATGTCATTGGCATATTTCTCCCTTAGATGTGCTTAGACAGGCCCCATGAGAAATGAAGAGGAAGAGGCCTCACATTCATTCTAAGAATATGGCTCACTCAGCAAAAAATCACATCCGTTAACTATAAGAAGTTAATTTCTAATTTCAGAAGTACTAGTGGTTTGTTCTGGTCACAATCTCGGGGCGGGGGTGGGGGTGTTTCAGGAACCATGGTGACCTCCTACAACTCTTGCTTCCTGTCTCAGCTCTTCTGTCCTAATTTCTCTATCCCATCCCAGGGTGGCTCCCAGAACCCTAGTCTAGTCTCTTTGTAATGAGTGTGAGGAGGCACCAGGGTTACGGAACAAAACCTTTATTCTCTCTGGTTAAGGTACAAACGCAGCACCATCTGCCTCAGATCGCTAACTTCTTCTTGAGCCTCAGATCATCCCCCCTCTCCGGTATGCTGTCTGAGTGTAAGTCCCTGCTTCGAAACTCTCTCGCGGTATAGTTGCTGAGCACCAGCTGCCGAAGGCTGCTGTGGTCCAGGGCCTGCTCCACTGTATCAAAGAGAGGACTTGTGTGAGGGGTTTGGAAGTCAAACCCAGCATGGGGTGGGCGTAGGCAGCTTCCTTTCCAGGGACAGTGCGTCTCTGCCCCGTTCGTGGATGCCCAAGGCAAGGATGTCCAAGCCAGGTTTGGGGTCCCTTCACAGTGCTGGGAGTGGAGGGTGAGCATTCTTGAGGTTCAGGGAGGAAGAGCATTAGTAGAGAGATACTGCACAGGGATGCCCAGACAATAATTGTTTTTTTTCTCCCAGAAGAGGATGTGAAGGTGAGTTTAGTTTAATGTCAAGGAGACAGGGCCACCATGTGCAGTCGTTCGGGATGTAGACTGCCCAGACATCTGGTGGAGACAGGTGAATGGATGGGCTGAAATCCAACCCCTACTTGATTGCCAAGCCATGTCCACACAGAAGGGGCCCCTTTTCTCAATCTGTCCAGAGGGGGCGCCTCTTCGAATTCATACATATGAGCCACAGAGACTAGTGCTAAGAGAACCCAATGATTATCAACATTCCCTTGAGCGGAAGTGAAGACATCATCTGCAAGTTCCTGACCTTGTGGGGGCAGCATTACGGCACTGTGCTCTGCCACCTTCCTTTTAGGAACTCAAAGGGCCAAGGGAAGCTATGCTAAGGTGGCTAATGCCAGACCCAGGTTTCACTCCTGCTAAGTTTCTGTTGCCTCGACTAAATCAAACAAGGAGGGGGGGGGTATGTGTGAGTGCGTGTGTGTGCACGTGCGCACACCTGTGTGTTGGCACGCTTCCCCCAGTCCCCCCCATCATTGACACACCTGCACACCTGAAGTGCTACTTAGGGAAGTAGGACTTTTTTTTTTTTTAGATTTTTATTTATTTATTTGAGAGAGAATGAGAGAGAGAGAGAGGCCTGAGAGGGAGGAGGGTCAGAGGAAGAAGCAGACTCCCCGCCGAGCAGGGAGCCCGATGTGGGACTCGATCCTGAGCCGAAGGCAGTCGCTTAACCAACTGAGCCACCCAGGCGCCCATGGGACAACTTTTTTAAAAAACCCAGTTTTCTCTGATTACTAAAGCTGCTCAAGATCATTGTAAAAGAAAAATTTAAACAATAGAGAATGGTTTAACTTAGAAATGCAAAGTTCTCTGTAAATCACCACCAGAAGTACCCACTGTAAGTCAGCCTATAAAACCCTGTTTTATATGCATTATCAAGATACCTTCCTCCCTCCTCCTCCTCCTCCTCCTCTCTCTCTCTCTCTCTCGTTATATACATCTCTTTCCCTATTATACATCAGGGTTGTCAAGGGCTGTCTTGTACACTGTAGGATTTTTAACAGCATCCCTGGCCACTAGATGCCAACAGCAACCCCCACCTCCCAGTTGTGATAACCAAAAATATCTCCAGACATTGCCAAAAGTCCCCTAAGGGGTAAATCACCCCTGGTTGAGAATTACTGAATATATATATATGTATATATATTCTTATTATCCATATTTATTACAATTATATATATAATTGATATCCCCTGTGTGTGAGAGAGAGAGAGAGAGTTAATACTGTCCCATTGCGTTCTTTTCTGTGTCTGCATAGTATTCCTATTGCATGGATGGGTGAACTGTAATTCATTTGCAATGGCGTGGATGGAACTAGAGGGTATCATGTAACCAGTTTCTAATGGGTGGGCATTTCAGTCACTTCCAGTTCGGGGCTGCAGTGAACATCGTCCTACTTTCATCTTGGACTCTTGAGTAAATGCTTCTTGAAGGACCAGTTTGCAAGGGTGAGATTATGGGCTTAACAGGTGTATCCATGTCTCAGGCTTGCCACACCTGTGACTTTTAGGGCGGGGCGCCTGGGTGGCTCAGTTGGTTAAGCGACTGCCTTCGGCTCAGGTCATGATCCTGGATTCTCAGGATCAAGTCCCGCATCGGGCTTCCTGCTCAGCAGGGAGTCTGCTTCTCCTTCTGACCCTCCCCCCTCTCATGTGCTCTCTCTCTCATTCTCTCTCCAAATAAATAAATAAAATCTTTAAAATAAAATAAAATAAAATAAAACCCAGGTGGGGCCGATTTTCTCCCCACCTCCAGAGAGAAGGGCTGCTTCCCACAGTAAGGGGAGCGTCCTGAGCTTCGGCCCCAGAAAGGCGGGAAGGTCAGCAGCCTGGCCCCAGGGGCCACAGTTAGGCATCCGCTTCTGTCACCAGCCAAGTCACAGCTGCTTCAGCCATGAGGTTGGGGGACATGGTTGGGGCGGGCCAAGGGTGGAGTAAGACTCAGGGGCATAGAGTGAGGGGGACAGATGGGATCAGGGAACCTCGTGTGCCTGCAATTTGCCAGTTTGTTAACTGTGGACATTTTAAGGTTCATTTGAAACGGTCACAAAGTAGTGCTTTAAAAAAACATATATCCAGGATCACTAAACTCCGGGATCTTTGTTGTGCCCTAAGGAGAAGCATCCCCTGGAGAAACAGTCAAGGGCCACAACCACGGTGGAACCCAATGGAACACATGGGCCCACGAGGCTCATAAGGGGAAACTGAGGCTCTAGCCTGCAGTCTCTCGCCAGCACAGGTCTCCTAGCTACATGCGCAGGTCACAGGAGGAGGAGAACTCACCTTCATCCAACTTGTCGCCGAAGGGGTCAGCCCCGAACACTGGGGGGACGACCTTGATGGGTTCTGCAGGCTTGAGGAGGGCAGAGCCGCCCCAGAAAGGGTTGACAAATGGCGGCTGGACCTCAGTCTCTGCCCCTTCCATCTCCAGGATCCGCTTGTAGGACTCTAGCAGCAGCAGGTCGTTGGTCTTCTTCTCAATGATGGCTGGAAAAAAATCGATCAGAACCAAGGCGGCAGCTGAGGGACCTGGTTCGGGGTGGGGAGGCGTGGTAGGGATTGGGCGTGACGCCCCCTGCTGGAGAGGAAGGGCAGGGACTGGAGGAGGCCTTTCTTGTGGGTTATTCCCATGCATTCTCCAGGGGGCAGTATCACCCCGAGGGGGCAAAATTTGATAGTTGAGAGGCAACAACAACAACAACAACAACAAACCTGACTTTATAACATAAAACAGATATGCATACAGAACATAAACAACTAGACTAGTGTATCAAGTGTATCTAGTGTATCAAGAGTGTTAAAATTGCCTGAGGACAACAATAAGGAAAAGAATGTCTAAAAAGACTCCTTGGGGGCGCCTGGGTGGCTCAGTTGGTTAAGCGACTGCTTTCGGCTCAGGTCATGATCCTGGAGTCCCTGGCTCAGGTCATGATCCTGGAGTCCCTGGATCGAGTCCCGCATCGGGCTCCCTGATCGGCAGGGAGCCTGCTTCTCTCTCTGACCCTCCCCCCTCTCATGTGCTCTCTCTCTCTCCTTCTCTCTGTCTCAAATAAATAAATAAAATCTTTAAAAAAAAAAAAAAAGACTCCTTGGGAGGCAATAATGAAAAGGAGGTTGAGAAACACTGGGTTACACCAAAAACTGGGAGCCCTGGGCAGCCCCTTAAACTACTGATTTTTTTCCCCTATGCACTCTCTGTCTCAGGCTTCTGGGCCTTTGCTCATGCTGTTCCTTCTGCCGAGAATGCCTTTCCCCACACCCCTCCCTGAATAATGCCTGCTGGTGTTTTCAGACTTGGATCAGGGCTCTGCCCCCTGCAGGAACGTTTCTCTGACCTGCCTATTCCGGGGGACCTGCCCTACCTCTGTGTTTCATAGCCCCCTACTGTCACCAGAGGCGTGTGTTCATTCACTCACTCTACAAATGATTATCGGATGCCTGCCAGGCGCAGTGCTGGATGCTCCCAATGCATGGGGGAAAACAAAACAACAGTAACAGTAACAACGAAGACAAGATGCAGTCCCTGAGCTGATGAAGCTCATAACTTTCAGTGTATGTGAAGAAGATGGAAAGAAAGACAAATTCAACAAGGAAACAAATAGATAAACATATCCCTTGCTATACGGATGCTCATTATCTAGATTAGGTAACTACTGGATTTGGATACAATGTTTTAAATAAACCTTACACTACCTGTACTGTGGCTATTCTTTCTGAAAATCGGGAACCAAAAATATTTGCATCTGGAACTTGCTATCAGATCTCGAAAACCTCATAGATTCAGAGAGTGAGAGCCACCTGTACATGGAGACAAACTGGGTGACTGCTACATAAAGGGGCTGCCATGACAGGGAATAATAGTGTGTGTGGAGGGGAGACCAGCTACAGGTCAGGCAGCAGAGGAAAGCCTTGCTAGAGAAAGGACATTTAAACTGAAATCTGAGAATGAGGAGGAACTGGGACAAGGATTCCAGGAACAGCTTGTGCAAAGGCCCTGAGGTGGGAATGTGTTGAGGGGAGGGTTGCAAGAATACATAGGAGAGTGTGACTTGAAGTGGTAAGCAAGGACAGAGAGTAGGACGAGGGAGTTGAGAAATGGAAGCAGGGGCCAGGCTGTGCAGAACCTCATAGGCTGTGGGCAGGAAGGAGTTAACACAGCAGTCCTGACTGATCTTCTTTTTTTTAATTTTATTATGTTAATCACCATACATTACATCGTTAGTTTTTGATGTAGTGTTCCATGATTCCTTGTTAGCGTATAACACCCAGTGCTCCATGCAATACGTGCCCTCTTCTTTGAAAGGCCTGCTTCCCAGGTTGGCACCAGGCTGGCATCGGGGAACTTGGGTTTCAGGAAGGTTCCTATCATCATTAACTGATAATAGCAGCTCAGTGTGCCTAAACTGTGTATACAAAACGTGTTTCTGCTAAACACCTGTTTTTTCCCACACCCTGGGCACGGTGTCTCTAATGAGCTTCCCTGGTTGACAACATTTCAGCTATGGGCACAACTCAATGCTGGGGGAATTAAGCACATCCTGTGTGACCCCACTGGGAGAGAACCCTTGGAAGCTTGCTCCTGGCTTCCTCCAGACTTCACTCCAGGCTCCTTTTTCCTTTTGCTGATGTTGCTTTTTATCCTTTTGCTGTAACAAATCATAGCCCCAAGTACCACCATATGCTGAGTCTGTGAGCCCTCCTAGCAAATCACTGAACCTGGCAGGAGGGGGCATCATGGGAAACTCCCAAACACAGATGGTATTAAGAACCATAGGTTTTATTCTAAGAGCTGTGCAAGCTGTTCATTCCAAATTGTCCTGATCTGTGGAGGTGCATCCCTCCTGCTCTATCCTGAGCTCAGGCTTATGGCTAGAAATGTGTGAAATAGGCATTTGCTACATGCCAGGCACCGCTCTGAGCACCTTATTTCTTCCTTTCCAACCTGTATGCTTTTCATTTCTTTTTCTTGCCTTATTGTATTGCTTAGGACCATCACTATGATATTGAATAGGAGCAGTGAGAGCAAACATTCTTGCCTTGTTCCTGATCTTAGAGGGAAAACATTCAATTTTTCACCCTCAAGGGTGAGGTTAGCTGTAGGTTTGTTTGTTTAAGAGAAAGAGAGAGAGCACAAGCAGGGGGGAGGGGCAGAGGGAGAGGAGATAGCTGACTCCCTGCTGAGCAGGGAGCCCTATGTGGGGCTTGATCCCAGGAGCCCAGGATCATGACCTGAACTGAAGGTGGACACTTAACCACCTGAGCCACCCAGGCGCCCCTAACTGTAGGTGTTTTGTAGACACCCTTCAAGGTTAAGCAAGTTTCCTTCCAGTTCTAGTTTGTGGAGAGTCTTTCATGAATGGATGTTGAATTTGTCAAATGCTTCTTCTGTCTCTATTGATATGATCATAAAGTTTTACTAAAATTAAATTTTATTTAATCTTCCCAACAATCTTATGAGGTAGGTGTTAGGTTTACTCCTCAATTTTTTTTTTTTGGATGAAAAAACTAAAGCATGGAGAGGTTCAAAAAGTTGCCCAACGGCCCACGACTAGTAAGAGGAGGACCAGGATTTGAACCCAGGCAGGCCAGCGTTAGTGCCCAATGCTTCTCCACTAGGCTCACCACCACCCAAAGAACAAGTCCTCGTGCCTGCTCATAGAAAGCTCTGGAAATGGTTCCATGGTCCAACGGGCCCCAGCTTGACTCACCAAAGTACTGTGGAAGGTTGTTGTCCGTGATTTTCCCCGTCTCCCCTAAGTGCCCCAGGATTGTGGTGGCATCACAATTAATCTTTTTAAACAGATTCTCCACCGAGTTCTTGAGATACTCCAAGGTCTTGCTGATTTCCTTGTAGCTGTTCTCATACCTATCTGCCTCCTCTGTGGTCTTCTTCAGTTTCTCCTGGTAACAGACCCCAATTCCCACCTCGCATCAGCCAGACTGCCACCCCGGGCTCAGCCCCCCACCCCCAATGAGGACCTTCTGTGCCAATGGGAGTTTGGGACCCCCTGGAAACAGGGTCTCTGAACTACAGATTTTCAAACCTCTCAGGGGGTGCCAAATCAACTTATAAGCCTCAATCAGCATTTTAAAGAAAGAAAATAAATAGAACAGAAAAGAAAGGAAGAGCAAATACTAATATGCATTACAGGTAAAGAGGGGAAATATTGTTAAATGTACATTTTGTTTCACTTACATATACGTACATGTGTCTATATGTGTACTGAATTGCTATAACTTTTAATTTAATTTTTTTTTAAAGATTTTATTCATTTATTTGAGAGAGAGAATGAGAGACAGAGAGCATGAGAGGGAGGAAGGTCAGAGGGAGAAGCAGACTCCCTGCCGAGCAGGGAGCCCGATGCGGGACTCGATCCCGGGACTCCAGGATCATGACCTGAGCCGAAGGCAGTCGCTTAACCAACTGAGCCACCCAGGTGCCCCTAATTTTATTTTAAATAGGCTCCACACCCAGCATTGGCCCAAAGTGGGGCTTGAACTCACAACCCTGAGATCAAGACCTGAGCTGAGACCAAGAGTCAGATGCTGAACTGACTGAGCCACCCAGGTGCCCCAGGATTACAATATCTCTTAGAAGCTGGTGATTCATTTTTTTAACGTTCCTGGCCCACAGGAAGGAATACATTTTACATTGCAGCCCAATGTATGCATACATACATACAGACGTGTGCCCATGGGTGTGTGTTCACGTGTATTATCTAATCAAATGAAGTGTAAGTTTCACAAATCAATACTCTCACTGCGTGTTTTCATCTTTTCTGTTCTGTTTCATTATTTTTAAATGCTGGTTTGATCCGACGAACTGATTTTACCACTTGCAGTTTAAAACACATCATGCTAGCCCAGTGGTTCTCAAAGTGGGGTCCCAGGACCAAGAGTATCGGCTTTACCAGGCAACTTGTTCGAAATGTAAATTCTTGGGCTCCAGTCCAGACCCTGATTCAGAGGCTCTGGGGATGGGCCTGGCAACGTGTGTTTTAATGAACCTCCAGGAGACTGTGATGCACGGTGAAGTTTGAGAAACCCTGCAAGTCCACTGGATCTTGGCTGCCCACTGGTATCACCTGGAAGCTTCAAAACACCTGCTGCCTTGGCCCCAGCCTCAGAGATTCCGGGCCTCAGGAATTTTAAAGCCTCCAAGGTGAATCTGATTTGCAGCCCCGGGCTGAGAATCCCTGCTCTGGGGTGAAAGCTTCGGGTCACTTCCTGTCTCTCCCTCTGAGTCCGTGGCTTGCTGAGGTGAACCCGGCCCTGTGAGGAGCTGTTCCCTGTGGCTCCATATGCATCATCCCAAATAACAGTCCCAAAGGGTCAGTCCTATCCACACCCCCCATTTTCCAGGTGAGGAAACGGAGGCTCCAAAGCACACAGCCCGGAGAGGGAAGCCAAGATCTGGACCGTCACTCAGCCGCCACGCCCAGCAGCTTCCTCTGTGCCCAGCGCCCGGGGCCGAGAGACCTCCGGTGGCGGCAAGATCTGCCGTCTCACCTACGGGTGCATGAGGGGATCCCGTGGTTAAACGGAGAGCCTGATGCGACGGCATCAGACCCAAGCGTTTGTTCCCAGGGCCTGGCTGCCAAACTCTTATGCAAAACCCTCCTGTTAAGGGACAGGTGACACCACTACTCCCAGAGGGGCAGAAGATGATGGAATGGAAGGTGTGTGGAAAGGTTCCAAGACTAGAACGGAGGTAAACGATCTTTAGCAGGGGGTAAGAAACAAGGGCTCTTGTGATCCCATTGCTTTCAAGACAAATTCTCCTGTTTGGAGTATTTGCATTTGAAAAGAGGCCTCCAGAAGTCATGCTACAACCAAAAGAACAAAGAGGGGATGGAAGGACTTCAGAGGTGGGGGAGATGTTGGAGGCTGCCCCACCAGCCTCCCCAAGGTGCCCCTTTTGAGGCCTTCAAAACCCCGAGATGCAGAACGGCACCAGTCCCAGCCCCAAGGAAGCATCTGGACACTGGATGGCCCTGAGCTGAGGACATGGGACCCCAAGCACGTGCTCAGCTTGAGGAGGGTCTCCTTGGACTGGGGACCTGCTTGGAAGTTTCATTCCTGGGAGAGGCCTCTCTGAGCCAGAGGGGCAAAATGGGTGCCTTGTGCTTTGCTGCCCCCCAGTGGCCTACCAGAGAATGGCACTGCCATCCCGGTAACCAGGTGCATGCCAACAAAGAAAAAAATATGTCACAGAGAAGGAAAGGATAATGACCCAGGAGCGCAGTTCCTGGGCCGGAACTACTGGATTAGAGCAGGGCTGTGTGGTCACACTCTCTGGGTTCATATCTTTGTCAGACGTTTGCTATCCATTCTCCGCTTACACCTTAACAACAAACTCCTGATTGTATTTGGGGTGGCAATGTGCCCAGCTGAAGTTCTATTTCCAATCCTCCTCTCCAATAGAGATGGCCAGTGAGATGTAAACACAGAAGGCATTGACTGAGTCTTCACGGAAAGAAACTTTTAAGCTGCCCAACAGTCAGTGAAGTTGTTTTTGCCTCCCTGACTTTCTTCCTGCCTGGAACATATATGGGATGGCTGGATCATTGGCAGCTACAATACAACCATGAGGCATCCTTGGGAATGTAAGCCACACACCAAAGATGGCAAACAGGAGGAGCCTGGGTCACTGATGACATCATGACCAGCCCTGAAGGACCTATCTCCAAACTTCTTTCTTTTTTTTTTTTTTAAGATTTTATTTATTTATTTGACAGAGAAGGAGACAGCTAGAGAGGGAACACAAGCAGAGAGAGTGGGAGAGGGAGAAGCAGGCCTCCCACCGAGCAGGGAGCCGGATGCGGGGCTCGATCCCAGAACCCTGGGATCATGACCTGAGCCAAAGGCAGACGCTTAACGACTGAGCCACCCAGGCGCCCCTCCAACCTTATTTCCTAAAAGTAAATAATTCTACCTTGCTTAAGCCATTGTTACTTTGGTTCCTTGTGATTAGCAACTAAATACAATGCAAAGCTCTTATACAGCATCCCAGCTCCATAATGTTGGTCAAGGGACTTTACCTCTCTGAACCTCAGTTTCCTCATCTGTACAATGTAGAGATCACAGCACCTACCTCATAGGGCTGTTGTGAGGATTAAATGAGATAGTACAAGCAAGGCGCTTAGCTCAGTGTCTGATATGTAGTAATTGCTCAACAAATGTTCATAATAACTGTTATTGATTGAGAGCATGCCACAGCCAAACAAGGAGGAGAGAAAAAAAAATACTGAGGCAGAGCTCTGTCTGGGACGAAGTTATAGGCACAAGTGCCTGGGCTAGGCTCCCTGAAGTCGGGGAGTCTTTAAAATGGACATAGAGGCTATAGGGACAAAACTCTGCAGCAGTATTTGTAGCGGAGGTGGCCCGAGACGAAGGCTCAGGACATGTCAGTACACGAGCCAGGCCAATAGAGTCTCATCAGGCAGATACCATATTCTCCTCTCGAGAACCACCAGACAGGCTGCCTGATGAACAGACAGACAGACAGACAACAGAGACTCCCATGTCCCTCCCTCCCCACCCCGGTCTTACCTCCATCTCTCTCAGGACGGAGTGGTTGTCATCATGGGATGAGTTCTGCTGGGATCGCAAGAAGATGATCTCATCCTGTTCATGAGAGAACCAGACCATAAGGAAAAGTGGGTGCTCCCCTCCCACCACACCTAAAACTAAGCCTGTGCCTTGAGGAGATGATGAGGATTTAAATTATCTGTTTTGAGAGCCCCCAAATCCCTGGGCTCCTCTTATGCCCCTCTTCTTTCTGATGTCTTCCTCTCTTTTTTTTAAGGTTTATTTATTTTTATTTTAGAAAGAGAGAGAGAGAGGAAGGGCAGATGGAGAGAGAGAGAATCTCAAGCAGACTGCCCACTGAGCACAGAGTCCAATGTGACTCAGGTCTCAAACCCAGGACCCTGAGATCACGACCTGAGCCGAAATCAAGAGTCGGACGCTTAAATGACTGTGCACCCAGGTGCCCCTTATGTTTCTTAATTAAAAGGAGGATGAGGGCATGGGTGGGTGGGAGGTTCATCCTTTTTGGAGAATTGTCTAGAACAGCACAGTCAATAGAACGGTAATGGTGGCAGAGTTATCTCAGCACCACCCAGTCCTGCAGCCACCAGCCCCTCATAGGTACTGAGCACTCGAAGTGTGGCTAGTGCCGCCGAGGAACTAATTTTCAATTTTACTTAATTTAAATGAATTTACACTTAAATAGCCACACATGGCTAGTGCTACTATAATGAATGCAAGGCAGCTCCAGAGCAGGGGTTATCAAATTCTAGCATGAATCAGAACCATCTGGAGGTTTGTGAAAACACAGATTGCTGGGCCCCTGTCCCAGAGGTTCTGGGCCAGTAGTTCTGGGTGGGGCCCAGGAATGTGCATTTCCCAAAAGTTCCCGGGAGCTGCTGCTACTGTTGCTCCAGGGACCAGATTCAAGAACCCCTAGGGCTAGAACAATGTGTCCAAATAGAAAAGGCTACCTTTTGAGTAATTTCATCTCTAGGAATCTGTCCCATGGAAATAGTAGGACATGTGGGCAAAGTGGCTGCTCAAGGCTGTCTGTCATGTTATTACTTATAATGGCCCCCAGTTAGAGACAACCTAAATGTCTACTGATAGTGGATCAGTTAGATCAATGATGGCACATTCATATCATGAGGGGAATGGGTCTCAAATAAAAATACGGTTAAAAATTCAGATTCCTAGCCCATTCTCAGAGAATCTAGGTTTGTAAGTATGGGATAGAATTTGGGGAATCTGCATTTTTAAGAAGTAGCTTATGATTCTACTACAGAGCATCCAGGGTCTCCAGAAGCCATTAAAAAGAACATAGAAGATGTTGGGAGGTGTCTATGATGAATTTTGGCGGGGGGAAAGTTTCAAAACAGTATGAACAGTCTAGAATGGTCCCAGTACTATAAATGGGCACCTTTCCTGAGTCAGGACCTTTGCACTTGCTGTTTCTTCTGCCTGGAACATTCATCCCCCAGAGATCTGCATTGCTTATTCCCTCACCTACAAGTCTGCTCAAATCTTAGCTTTTCAACTTCCCATGCCCTCATTTGGCTCCAGAACCCCTCTTTACCTGCTGTACTTTTTCTTTTTATCCACACCACTTTTCACTTTTTAATATACTCTATAATTTATGTGTTTATTAGGCTTATTGTTTATTGTTTCCCTCTGCCAGAATAGAAGCTCCAAGCAGGCAGAACTTTTTGTCATTTTGTTCACTGTGCCATAATCAGTGTCTAGAATAGTGCCTGGCACATAGTAGGTGCTCAATAAATACTTGCTGGATAAACAAAACCAAAAGAACATTTCTTGCAATCAGAACATGTAACTCTTGGGGTGCCTAGGTGGCTCAGTCGACTAAGCATCTGCCTTCAGCTCAGGTCATGATCCCAGGACCCTGGGATTGAGCCCTGCATCAGGCTCCCTGCCCAGAGGGGAGCCTGCTTTTCTCTCTCACTCAAATAAATAAAATCTTAAGAAAAAGAATATGTAGCTCTCTATATACTATAGGATAATCACTATGTGAAGTTTTAAAAGCATCACACCCCCCCCAAAAAGAAGTCAGAAGGAAATAGATCAAAATACCAACAATGACTATCCCTAGGGAATGGGAAAATGGGTGATTTAAAAAATTCAATCCTTAAGTAGTTTCCAAATTTTCTATAATGAGCATATCCTTCTCTTACAAGATTTTTAAAATATAAGCATTTTCACTAGAAACGAGTGTTTTCAGGAATTATTCAGCAGGCATTTGCTGCTGTATTAAGTCCCAAAAGACACAGTTCTATAACTTCAAAGAAAAGCTCAGAAGCTACTGTTCTGGTCTGAACATCATTCTACTAAAGGAGAGCCTGAAGCCCAGGGTGATCATGGGCTTGCCTATCCTTCATCAGATACACTCATGCTAAGGCCAGAGATAGGCTGTGTAGCCTAGAGAGAGGAGACCATCATGGTAAATGGGAAAGATCAAGGTCAATTTTGTTTAGTAACCATTTCTTGATTGGGTCAGTTTCTGACTAGCATCCTCACATCCCTCTGCTATGGTCTGTCCCTGTCATCCCCCTGGGACTAGGAAGGTGCTGTCTGCTAGAAAATGACCTGCCCAATTCCCAGGTCCTGAATGGACCACCCATCCTTCCATCCTTCAGATCTCCGCGTCCAAAGATTTCCCATGCAATACTGAAGATGGCCACCTGAGGGCAGTAGCGAAGCACCTACGCCGGAGGCAGAAGCTCCAAAGGCTTGCAGGGCCCAGCGGGCCTGGGACACAAGAGCGGATCCGACCCAGCTGGTGCGGGTGGATGTGAGCCAGGGGCCTTCAGCTTAGAGTGGAGGCTGCGGGGCCAGAGTCGTCAGATGGGATTTTCCAAGAGAAACCAGAAATCCAGGTTTTCATGTGGAATATCCTGATTTTTAAATGTTGGCAACTAATAATTTTTAAAACGGGGGGGGAAGGGGAGACCAAGCAAAAGAACAATGAGAGCAGGATTCAACCAGTTACGACCTCTGACCCCGGCGCTCTCTCCAGAAGGGGTGAAGTCAGTTGTTAGAATCCTAATTGTTTTGGATTTATATATTTTTCTTACCTGAACCCTAGTTTGCGCAGAGGTGCCACAAGAAGACAAGAAGGTAAGGGTCCAGGCAACCCTCCAGCCACCCCTCCCACACCCCACCCGGCTCATCCAAAACTGCTCCATTTTACCTGTTTTCTCTACCGTGTTTCCTCACAACCTGACTTTAAATGAAAATGTTCTGTAGCTTTATTTTATTTTATTATTATTATTATTATTTTACAGAAGTTGGGAAAGTCCTGCTCTAGTCCAAGTAGGTCATTCTACAGATGTGGAGAATGAAGCCAGACAGGGCAGGAGTGGCCATCTGTCATCAGACACACTGGTCCTGACAGAGACAGTCTGTGTGGCTGAAGGAGAGAAGGACACCATCCTCATGGTGAATGGCAAGGTCAAAGTCAATTATTGTTTTGGAGCCATTTCCTGGTGCCTCCCACTGTGTGCAGGGCCATCCTGGGCATCAGGAAAGCAGAGGGAATACACAATTGTGACTGTCCCCTGGAAGATCACCTTCCAGAAGGGAGACAGAGGGCTGTTCAAGCTCATCTCTCCCCCCACCCCCCACCTCCTCTACACACACTGAGCTGGACATTCTCCATTTCTCCCCAAATCCACCTGCCTCTCTTCCCCACCCTCTGCCGCAGACCCCAGGGGCTACGGCTCTGGGCTCCCTTGTCCCCTGGCTTGGGTTGCACCCAAGGGAGGCACCAGCTGGAGATTAGTGGGTGGAAAGAGGTTGGGGGTACTTGCCCTCCTCACCCACCGAACTTGGCAGGTCACTAGCTTGGCCACAATCCCTCCAGGAGAGACACAGAGACACCCTCCTCCACACACCTCATTCCTGATTCCAGAAACAGCTCCTTCCTCTCACCTATTCTGGAGCCCTCTCTCGCTCGTCCTGCACTTTCCCCTTGTAATTTCCTTAAACCTTTGTAAATAGTCCCTTTTTAAAAAACCCACCTCTATTTACCCAGTTGGGGCATGCCATCTGCTTCCCATGACCAGCCTGATACCACCACCTTCATTCCTATCATGTTTGCGTGTCACCTGTATGATTATTACCTATCACTCTATTATTGTCTATTAATAGTTTTCTTTCAATCAGCCAGATTGTGTTCATTTTATGTTTATCATTATTTGTTTACTGTTATTATTACTTATCACCCTAAGTGATTAAATCACTAGTTTGCAAACTATATTTGTCTTAATCCTCATAAAAATTAACTCACAACTAGTAAATTAAAATGTTTGCACCTGTGTTCGGGCTACTAGCTATTTGCACATGGCCAATGCACCTGCTCCGTATTCAGGAAACAGTGACGCTGCAAAAGGAAGTGGCTCCCTTCACCATACAAACAGCACAGGGACCTCCAAGGGAGGAGTAATGAATTCCCAGTGGTGGTGACATTTGTGCACGGTCAGGACTAATGAGCAGTATTTCATCAGAAGAAAAGCAGGAGGTGGGGACACAAGGAAAGCCTCAAAGGACAGCTGAGACTGGCAGCTGTGGAGGGTGCCTTTGGGGTGATGAGGGGAGGTGAACCTGCCAAGGCAGATTGAAGCCAAGTTTTGAAGGGGCCTGAGTGTCACACTAAGGAGTTTAGATTCTATGCTATGCAGACAGTTCCAAAGGCTGTTTATGTGTGTTCTGGGAAGTAAGTGGCCCAAGGAGCCAATTAAGTTTGGGAAATTATGGACTCAACAAAGGTAAATAGGTTTCTTCATTGCGGGACTTGTCAGAGCCTTTATGATGCTCAAGTACATCAATTCTCTTCAAGGTGGATTGACCATCTCTCCTCAATTCTGTGAAGCTGTTGATTAACAGGAGTCAGCAAGCTCTTAAGGCAAAGGGCCAGATAGATATTTTAGGCATTGCAGGCCACATATGATCTCTCTTGTGTATATCCTCTTTTTTTTTTTCTTTTAACCCTTTAAATGTATAAAAACCATTCTTAGCTCATGGCCTATACAAAAACCAACCACAGGCTGTATCTGGCCATGGCTAGTTTACTGAACCCTGGATTATGGAACATGCCATGGATTATAAATGTCACTATTGGGGGTGTGGGGGCAGGACCACATTACATGTTTGTGTCAGTTGGAAGACAAATACCAATTTCAGAAAGGTTAAAATGAAGGGGGGATCCCTGAAGAAATATAGTGTTTCCCAAACCGATTAGACCTCAAGGCCCTCTTTACAGGGCATCTCAAGGTGTGCTTTGAGGAACCCGCTTTGAGAAAGGCTGTGGTGAGGGTGTGCGCGTCCCAGGCCTATAGGAAAGAAGAGCCGCCCCCACCTGGATTTTCTGGGTCTTCTTGTGCATTGTCTCCATGTCATTGTTGAGCTCTGTGACATACGTGAACCGAGCGAAGTTCTTCTCCTCCTTGGCCAGAAAGTCCTCGATGAGCTGATTCAGGTTCCCATCCTTGGTCAGCTTCAGCAGCCGGAGGTGGGCCACCTCATAGCTCTCGAAACTCTCACCCTTGCCCTTCTTCCTGTGCTTCTTTGCCTTGAGAGCTAGGAAGGAAAAGCCAGCAACCGTGAATCTGAAAGGAAGCTGCTCAGAGCAGTGCCAGGCAGGGAGACATGCTCCATAATATTGTCACTGTGCCCTGGGGAGGAGGCTAGACTTTTCCAGGAGTGGGGGCAAACGCATTACTCCTTAGTCGCTTCACAGATATTTAATTGAGCATCTACTAGGTGCCAGACGCTGTGCTGGGCTCTGCAGACACAAAATCCCTGCCCCATGGAGCGTTTAGTGGAGGAATCAGACAAAAAGAGGAAAGAAAAGGAGATACCCACATAAACAGAAGTACATCACCACACTGTGGCTCAGGTCACAGAGGAGCAGCATCAGATGCTGTGATGGGGGAGCTGCATGGCCAGGGAAGGCCTCTCGAACAAGGTGACATTTGAGCGGGGTGAAGCTCAAGGGAACCTGGTGGCAGGCTCAGACCTTGGCAAATTCAAGGAATTAGAACCAAGAAAGTTCTCCAAGCTTTGTTCTCTCCCACATGATGCCTGCCACAGCCCCACATTTCCTGAACTCAGTCTTGTCTCTGATTTAACCTCCAAATGGCCATCACAAAGATCTTTTTAGATCTTCCTAGGCACATCTGGCCATGTGACTTCTTTACCTGTTGTTATTTAGAGAGTGAGAGGTGGGGTTTCTCAGAAACACACTTTTTGCAACACCACAGTCCCAAATGAAAAGGCAGGAGGAGATGGGAAATGCCAAAAGCCCAAAGCCCAAATGCAGTCACCCGGTGTGTGTGTGGGGGTGGGTGGCGGTGGTTTCCTCCAAAGAGCTCAGATTTTTCAGTCTGTTCAGGGTAGAGTAAAAATAACAGCCCTGAGACTGTTCTCCACAGAAAGGGCTCTTCTTGCAAGGTTGGCGCGTGGCCGTACCTGGACACTTAGATGGTAAACAGTTCCCTACACGGATATCAGACTTTCCCTAAACGCTAGGAGCGCCTCACTCTGCCTAGGCCATAGAGATGGTGTGTGTGTGGTTCATGCCGAACACCTGCTTTCCTTCCAGGAGGCTGGAATTGGGGTACGCCAGGGAGAGGACCCCTATGTGACCAGCGCCCAGTGAGATCTTGGGCACTGAGGCTCTAATGAGCTCCCCTAGTAGATACCTCTTCATACATGTCACAGGGAGATGCTAGGGGAATTAAGCATGTCCTGTGTGACTGCCCTGGAGAAGATTCTGGAAGCTTGTGCCTGGTTTCCTCCAGACTGTGCCCCCATGTGCCTTTCCTCTTTGCTTGCGTGTGCTTTGTGTCCCGACTGCCTACTCATGCATGTCACTACATGCTGAATCTTATGAATCCTCCCAGCGGATCACCAAACCTGGGGGGTAGTTCTGGGGACCCGACACCCAAGTCTCCTCCCCCAAACAATGGAAGAGGAGCCTCAGAGTAAGGACGCAGCCTCTGGGTTAGGATTGGCAGATAAAATACAGGACGCCCAGTTAAATTTGAATTTCAGACGAACCGTGTATGTTTTTCAAGTATCATCGCGTCCTAATTGCCGATAACCAACAAATAACTTTTTATTTCATTTTAAAAATTTATTCGCTGTTTATCTAAAATTTAAATTTAACTAGACATCTTGTAATGTTACTCGCTAAATTTGGCAACCCTACTCCAGAAGGCCTTGGGCCCCCTCAGTTGAGAGGGAGCCAGAAAGAATGCCTGGAGAGTGTACCTTCTTCCTTTTTGGCCTGCTCCTCGAACTCCAGACGGTCATTCAGTTTGATAAGCAAGAAGGACTTGAGCTTGGTCTCGTGGGCATAGACACGCTCCAGCTCTCGGATCTCCTGGTTGTACTGAGAAATGTCCTTCTGCTGGCGGTCCTTCATGGCGGCCATGCGAGCCGTGGCTTCCAGCCTGAGCGAGGCGG
>NC_138381.1:74332398-74363785 GCF_054177405.1 Leptonychotes weddellii
CACCACCATCATCACCTCCACCACCACCATGACCACCATCACCACCACCACCTCATCATTATCAGCACTTGTCAATTACTGTGGCCCAGCCAGTCCTTACATACATATACTATTTAATCCTCACTAACCCCCAAAGCGGTCCTATAATAATAGAGTAGTGATGGAGCCAGGATTCAAACCCCAATCTCTTCAACTCCAAAACCTATGCTCTTCACAGCCCAACTATATGCCTCTTGCCCCTACGAGTATGAGGCCAGGAGATAACCCAGACTGAGAGACCCCAGGAACAGAGGCAGGGGCACCCAGAGGAGACGGCACAGCAGAGCGGTTTGAATCTCAGCCCTACCACATCCACCGTTTACCTAGCTCTCAGGTTGAGTATTTCAGCAGCTCTAAGCCTTCGTATCCTGGTCTGTAATAAAATAGGGATATAACCCCTGGGGCAGTTGTGAGGGTTGAAATAATACTCAGAGCACCTAGCATCATGCTGGGCACACAGTCAGTGCTCAGAGTGATGATGATGATTTAAGATCCCTCTAGACATAAGCCCAGGGGCAGAGGTGCTCAGCAGGGGGCCAAGAGACGTCTCTGCCCCTAGGGTCTCCGCCCAGCCCACCTCTGCTCATAGGCCTGGGCAGACTGCTCGATGGCCACATTCATGGTTTTCTTCTGCATCAACAAGCGGCGCTGGAGCTGTTGGTACACATTGTCGTAAGCAGCCTTCTCGTACCGCAGGTCCTCAATCTCCTTCCGGAGCTTAGCATTGGTGGTCAGCATCTTGTCGAAGTGCACGGTGACCTGTGGGCAGGGCTATGCTTCAAAACTGAGCTCACTCCTGGGGCACGAGATAGGCTTCCAGAAGGCAGCCAGAAGGTGGGAAGGTCCCTCCCACCTCTGGCCGCAGGTCCACAGCACAGCGGCTGAGGCGCTGGGTGAGAGGCTTGAGTTGGCCACCAAAAGCTAAGTGGTCTTGTGCAAGGTTCCTTCCCCGCCAGCCCCTGGATTTTAAATGTCTCAAGCTCTTTTATACCTAACTGTCGGTTTTTAGCAATGGCAGGGGAGAGAGGAAAAGGTAAATGACACCATAAGGAAACAATCAGGCAAATCCAGAAGGTAGAACTTTCTGTATCACAGCTGACCCAGACTCTTCAACAGGTTGATGGCCGGGAAAAGTTGTAGAGCACTGTTCTGGGGCTGGATGATTCTTCGTGGTGGGGAGTTATCCTGTGCTTTGGGGTGTTAAAGAAGCAATCCCTGCTTTCTACCTACTGAATGCCAGCAGCACAGCCCCCGACCCAGCTGTGACAACCAAAAATGTCTCTTTTTGGAGACAATGTCCCTTTGGGGGCAAAATCATCTCTGCTTGAGAACCACTGCTGTCGACTAAAGAAATTTAAGAGACCTAACAATCAGGTAGAAACTTGACTGGCTCCAACTTTAAAAAGACACTTTGGGGCCAGCCAGAGAAATTTTAATGTGGGCAATATTAAGGAAATAGTATTAATTTTGTAAGGTGTGGTATGATTTGGTGGCTATGAAAGAAAATGTTTGATTTTTAGAGATGCAAATAGAATTTAGGGGTGAAATAGCAAGATGTCTGTAATTTACCTTAAAATACTTCAGGGGAAAGAAGGGTGAAACAAATATAGTAAAATGTTACCAATTATTAAATCTAAGTGATAGGTATGTGGGTGTTCATTATTTTATTCCCTCCATCTTTCTGCACATCTTAATAAATTTACCTTAATAAAAAAAGTTTTTTATGCAAAGTGCTCCCATAGACACTGAAAAGAAACAATGACAGAAAATATTCCCAATGGATATAAAGTAGATTTGATCAGAGGTTTTTAAAGCATGTTCTGAGAAACTTTAGGTTTCTGCAAGGCTGAGAAGGGGGAAGGCAAGGGAAACCACCAGGATGCAAAATTTAAGAAGGTACTCACTCTCCCAGAGTCAACTCTGCCTTTCCATGAGCCTAAGAGTGAGTGCCTCCTTAAATTTTGCATCCTGGGCTCTTTACGGGCCTCACCCTAGTCCTGGCCCTGGGTTCCTCTGTAGGATGTGTCAGTGGCCACCACACAAGGGAAGGGAATCCAGGAACAGAATCATTCTTATTCTTTCTGTATCTTCCACTTACCCTTAAGAAGATATTGGTTATCAGTCATTCGCTCTTTAGTGTGAATTTTACTCCAGGACTGTAGACATGCTACCCATCCTCTAATTGTGGGATAAAAATGGGAGGACTTTCAGGCCTCACTGAGTAAGTGGAGGAGGCTTTAGGGTCATGGGGTATTCTGGGACCCTGAAATAACCTTTAAAGATGGTTACCTAATCTACTAAAAGGCACAGGCCAGACCTGGTCAGGGAAAAGGGGACCCGTTTGAGAAGTAAAGGAGCAGCACTCCTCTCAGAAATGAAAGAGGGGACATTACTATAGACCTTACAGAAATAAAAAGAATTATAAGGCAATGTACTAAGAACAACTGTAAAACAACAAATTAGGATAACTTAGATGAAATGGACAAATTCCTAGAAAGAAACCAACTACTTAATTGACTCAGGAAGAAATAGAAACTCTGAATAGATCTATTATAAAAAAGCAGACCTCTATAGACAAGTCATCATTAAATCATGCATGCGTTCATTCATTCATTCATTCATTCATTCAATCAACAGATGTTTGCCGAGTACCTACTCCAAGCCTCACACTGTGCTCGGCATTAATGTTTCTTAACCAAGGGAGCTTCGGTTTCACTGGGGTTGTTAATAGTGCAGATGCCTGGGTCTAAGCCTTACAGGTTCTGATTCAAAACCAGTGAATCAAGAGAATTACAGATTCTGACTCAAAACCAGGAATCTGCATTTTAACACACATCCTAGACCTTCTGAGGCATGGGTGCAAATCACTGTGCATGGATATTAAGGACACTGCCCTGCCTTCAGTCCACTTCCAGGTTACTGGGGAAACAGAGATCAGATCCAATTAACTTCAACCATCCCTGGTTAAAGCCTGGGGGTCAGAGTTTGGGGGAAGCTAAGAGCTTTGTATAGTGAGGCACTGACAGGCTTCCCTCCAAATCAATTCACTTGCCCTCTCTCCTGGCTTATGTTGTGGGAACTGTAATTTCACAAGTCAGACTGGAATGTGTTTGTACGTGCTCAGCATTCTTTCTTCCTTTCTTTTTGCTTTTTACCACTTCTTCTCAGCTCTCAGTCCGCATTGTTGGATAGGGCTGTCCTCTCTTGACTTGGGGGAGGGGGGAGTAATCCAAGGGTAGTCATGTGACTCAAGTCCATGTATTCCATTCTTCTGAGCACAGTGATTGGTTGAGGGATGGGCACTTGTCCCAAGATGGCCCAATGGGAACCCTCCCTGGGACTTGTGATTGAACTCTTAGAAAAGAGATAGTCCTTTTCTGCTGGTGTTTGTTCACACTGGGGGCAGCCCAAGAATGAAGCCATTTCCACCCAAAGGAGAGGTGGACAGAGAAAGTATCCTCAAGACATGTTTGGAGCACCTGGATCCAGCTATGCCTGAAGGCCCCACTTTTGCCCCTGAATTTTCCAGTTCTATGGCCAACCCATTCTCTTTTTTGTGTAAGTCAGTTTGTAATTTAGAGAATCCTCCTTAATGCAAAAGGTCACTATAAATTGAAAGTGATTAGGAAACACCACTTTTCTCTTTATCAAGTTATGCATGTCTATGCTGAATATTTCCTAGAGACAATATCAACAACAACCAAAAAGTACTAGGTCTAATAGAGGCGTGAGCAGATTGCAATGGGGGAAGAAGGTCTCACTAATTCTGCTTGCTGAAGGGTGATATTTGAGCTGCTTCTTAAAAATGAGCAAGAGTTTTTAAGTCAAGGCACTAAAAATAGGCATCCCAGGAGGGGTGGGGGATTGGAATAGAGGGGGTGGGGGCAAGAGCATGGTGCATAAAGTGCAGAGAGCAAGAAGGAGAAAGGCACCTTGGGTAACAATGGGCCAAGTGGGCGGAACAGAGTGGGTGGAGCAGGGTGGGTGGTAAGTCTAAAAGGCTGCCTGGCTTGTGTGAACACCACTGGTTCACCTTCTCCTGAGTCAACGAACAAGATGGGTAGGTTCTGCTAAAGGCTTCATAGACATCATTCTCTACTCTGAGCAAGAGAAGGCAGAGCTGTTTGCAAAGCTGCAGAGAACCCCTTACGTACGAGATTCAAACGGGCTTCCAGAACGTGGATCTGCTTCTGCAGTTTCCGGGGGTCATTGGCTTCCTGTATCTTTGTGAAGATCTGTTTTTGGTTTATAATTTTTTTTTCCATCTGAACAATCTGGAAAAAAAAAAAAAAGGAGAGAGAGCGAGAACCCCCAGCTGTGTTAAATTAACATCTGTATGGGTACAAATTTTACAGTTCACTAACGTAAGTGTGCTAAAATTAAACTGCAACGTTCTTTCTTTTCCTATCAATAGAATTTTAATTTCTTTCTTGAATGCATGCTCAACTCAACTTAATCTTAGCCAGTTCGGGGTAAAATGAGGCAATTTAGAGGTTTTGCTTTACCTGTGCTTGTGAATTTCACTCACCTTTTGGTCCAAGCTTCTTTTGGTTGGGTTTCACATCACCTGTAGCCAAAAGCATTCCTAACACACCATGCACTTAGGATAATTGATTCTGACTTCAAATAAGTGAAATACACTCTTGCCATGGTTGGCAGGAAAGAATTTGGGTGTTTCTTCCTACCCTGGTAGCTCCGGCCAAGTTCTCCAAACCCAAACACACCCACCATCACCTTTCCAGAGAACTCACTCTATAGTTTTTCATACAAGTACCAGTGGATCGGGTCATTTCCTCACACCGCCAACAGTGTGATAACCAACCCGCCGTATGGCTTCAGCCCACACCCAGGCAGATATCCATCCAGCTTACCTGCCCAATAGTTAGCCCCATCTAGAAGCAGCTGGCTCATGCTAAATCCTAGCAGGTTCTAGAGAAGTTTAGAGAACTATTACCTGAAGACAAGTGCCTGTGAAGACTGGTGAGTGCCAGGTCCTAATGTGTCAGAGGTACCTTATCTTCTTAGGGTTTGGGCTGAGACTGAGCTCTGAGACTTTGTTTTGGAACCCTGGTGGGTGAAGGGTGGGGGCACTGTCATTTTAAGCAATTTGATATGTCCCTGTTTGTCTGGAGGTAGTAGCTTGAATTCACAGTCTGAAGCCCAGCTCCTGTTCTGGAATGGAGAAGTTCCACATGAGGCAGGTTAAATGCTTGGTGTAATGAAATATAAAGTTTGTCAACTACATGGAGGCTGGCTTCCAGCTGGGAGCAAGGCACCCCTGTGCTGAGCTTGGGCTAATGAATTCTGGGAGCAGTCTCATCTGGGGTCCTGTGTTAGCATCCCTGAGATTTAGTTTCCTTTGTTTATCCCCAAACCTTCAGGAAGTCTAATACAGCACAGTCTCAGCTATGAGCATGGAACATTGAGAGAAAAATCTATACTAGAGTTTGCAAACTATGGCCAAGCAGGTGACATAAAAGAGTAAAGTGGACGCACTATAAGACACTACAGGATGGTAGAGAGTATAGGAAACTAGAGGACACACACCCTGCCTTAAGGGGCAGCAGCTTATATGATGCAACTACAAATTATAGAAAGTGCAACTGAACAGTGGCTTTTTAAAGATTTATTTACTTATTTTAGAGAGAGTGCATGCGTGAGTTGGGGGGAGGGGAAGAGGGAGAAAGAATCCTAAGCAGACTCCCCGCTGAGCACAGAGCCCTCTGAGGGGTTCAATCTCACAACCCTGAGATCATGACCTGAGCTGTAAGAGTCAGATGCTTAACTGGCTGAGCCACCCAGGTGCCCCATGGCTTAAACAAATTATGGTTTATCTTTCTGTCCATAAACGTTGCTGGCTTAAAGTTCAGTAACTCAGGGAAATAAATACAAGATCTCTATAATTCACCTGGCCTTTCCCTGATGGTCAAAAAATGTCTGCCACGGCACCAGCCTTCACAGTCATGTTCCAGGAAGGAAGGAAGAAGAAGCAATATGGGTAAAAGGGTGGAACCTAAATCTAGAAAGCAAAACTTTCCCAGATACCCCCAACAAACTTCCCCTTAAATTTTATTGTCCCCGCTTAGCTGCAAGGCAGGATGGGAAACATAGCTCTTTAGGAGTCTGTTAGAGAGGAAGAAGTAGAGAGTGGGTAAACAGCTCTTGTGTCACTACGACACTATTTAGGTACAGTTGCCCCGTGGAAATTCAGGCCCAATGTTGCCAGATCTTTCAGTCTTTTTTTGAAGAGAAGCCAGATATCCACTTTTTTTTCATGAAATCTCTCAATTTTTAACATGTTAACACTAATTAAAATAAATGTTAAACACTGAACAGGCCAAAGCCTTCATGTTGTCAGGCTTAATCTGTCCTGAAGATCACCAATTTGGTCTACACCCATATTTTAAGGTCTTGAAGGAACCACAGTAGACTGATGAAAGGTGGTTTAGGCAGCAAGAGATGTCAAGCAGAAGACAGAAGAGTGGTCCAGAGCCAGGTAGCTGGAAGAGGGGACAACAACCACAACTGTGGGGGACATGGTGGGTGGTTGACTGCCCCAACACCCATCCCACCCCAGAAGACTGATCCAAACCAACCGTGGTGACTTTACCCCCTCTGCCTATGATTTATTCATCAGGGATGGGCTGGACTAAACCACTTGGGGCCTCTGAATTCAGAAGGTGTGATTGCTAGAGAAGCTTCTAGAAAAAGTTTCATTTCCTAAAAAAGCGTCATAAGAATAGACAGTCTGTCTCTTCATTTCCCTTTGCCAGTGATTGGCCTAGAAGTAGATATATGCTCTAGCCCTAGCCAATGAAGGAAAACCAGCTAGAGAGATTTTGTGAAAAAGTCTCTCCCCCATAAGAGCGGATATCATGTTAAGAATCAGCCCCTCATCCCTTCTTCACAACACTGAATGGGATGATGTGAGAAGCTACACCAGCTAAACTTTGGCAGCCATCTTGAGACCATGAGGGGAGGGCCAACCAAGAGGATCAGAGAGAAAAAGACCAACCTATCATTGCAGAGCTACTAAAAAATCCCTGGGATGACCTTTTTCCAGATAGACATCTTTTTTTTTTAAAGATTTTATTTATTTATTTGACAGAGAGAGAGAGACAGTGAGAGAGGGAACACAAGCAGGGGGAGTGGGAGAGGGAGAAGCAGGCTTCCCGCCGAGCAGAGAGCCTGATGCGGGGCTCGATCCCAGGACCCTGGGATCATGACCTGAGCCGAAGGCAGACGCTTAACGACTGAGCCACCCAGGCGCCCCCCAGATAGACATCTTACTATGTGAGAAAAACAAACTTCTGTTCTTCCAGCCACTCCTAGTCAAGAATTGCTTTACCTGCAGCCCAATCTATTCTCACTGGTACATCAAGCAAAACGGCAGCTCAGATGATCAGGCATCAAGGGAACCTCTGGGTCTCACACAATCTCATAAGGCACATGAAGGCTGTGTGTGAGTGATATTAGCAGCCAGGCTTTGGATCAAGTCAAGTCAGATCCCTGTTCTACTCGGTTCTCCTCTTCTGTGTTATGGGCAGGCAGCCTCTCTAGACTGCAGCGTTTCCTTGTGCCCGCCCCTGAGTTGACCCAGAGACCTCAGGTTCCAGCTCCTTGACGAAGGAAGGTGTGTGTCAGCACTTCCTGTTGCTCCTGTGATTAAATTCAGCCTCCCATTCCCTTTGGCACCTTTGTGTCAGACGTTGTTCTTGTGACGCGGAGAGTAATTAGGCCTCTGCCTGACGGGAGACACAGCCAAGCCTGTGCCGACAGAGGAGGGCATCGCCTACGTGAGGTGCTCTCTTCAGCATAAAGGCACAGGCTTATCTGCTTTTTGAGGCCAGGCTGGGCCCGGTAAGGTCCCTGCCTCCAGTGACCTCTTGCAAGGGAGCAGCTCTGGACGTTGTGTGGTGGGCACAGCCGCAGGGGATTCTGGGACCTGCCCACCCTGCGATGGAACTGGGCAAAGAGGGTTTCTGTACAGGGCAGTGAGTGCCATATTCTTTTGAGGATCCCAAAGTAGCTGGGACGCCTGGGTGGCTCAGTCGTTAAGCGTCTGCCTTCAGCTCAGGTCATCATCCCGGGGTCCTGGGATCGAGCCCTGCATTGGGCTCCTTGCTCTGCGGGGAGTCTGCTTCTCCCTCTGCCTGCCCCTCCCCCTGCTTGTGCTCTCTCTCTCTCTGACAAATAAGTAAATAAAATCCTTTTTAAAAAGTAGCTTGCCTTTTCCTACTGTTTCTGAGGACCCACATCCCCATTTTTTTCTTCAATTTTCCACTTTCTTCACTGTTATTGCCTTTCTCATTCATTCATATATTCATTCATCAATGATTATTAAACACCTGCTCTGTGCCAGACAACTAAGGGTATGAAGGCAATCAAGACAGTATGATGGTCCCTGACCTCAACACTAGGGCTGGAAACGAGCTACGAAGCACAGTTAGTCCTGGGAAAAGGGAGAGGTAAGGTATTTTGGACACAGACAGCAGGAGCATCTGGAGAGGAAATGAAGGGACAACCATCCAGCAGAAATAGCATTTGGGCTGAGACCCGAATGATGAATAGGAGCTCCCCAGGCAGGGAAGACGGGGAAGGGCAATCCAGGCAGAGGGAACAGCAGGTGCAAAGGCCTGCAAATGAGAGACAGCACTATGGGTTCATGAAAGTGGCCAGTGTGGACTGAAAACAGAGGAGGGGGGTGCAGGAGAGAAGGTGGGAGGGGCAGGAGGGACGCAAGGCAGCAGAGCCAACAAGCCACACTGGGGAGTTTGGCCCTCATCTCAAGAACAATAGGAAATTACTGAAGGGTTTGAAGCAGAGGAAAGATGGAATGAGATTTCCAGATTCTTTCAGTCAGTAAATATTTATTGAGGACCTACTATGTGCCAGGCACTGGGATAGGCACAGGATGGGCAGAGAGGGGGACAAAACAGACATGGTCCTTGCCCTCCTGGAGGTGACAGACTATGGACAGATGACACCTGTGTTAAAGTATAATTACCACAAGGAGAGGTGCTATGAGGGAAGTGCCATGGGGTGTCATGAAAGGAGTTAAGGGAGTGTGCTGAGATCTTGTCTGCCCCCTGAGGTTCACTCTCCACTCTATTCCACCCACCCTGCTCTGGGCCCCAAGAGGCTGATCCGGAAGGATCCCATGATGACTCCCTTGCACTGGGGGCCCGTGGGTGAGAAGACAGAGGTTGGGGTATCTATGCCCCCTGGTTTGCTCTCTGTCTTCAGGTTCCAGAGTATCTGCCCTGCCCACTGCAGCTAACCCTACAGTGCGTCAATGTTCCTACTCTGTGCTCACACCCTCGTAAATACAGCCTCATAAAACTCTTCTCAAAGGTACCTTACTGAGCATACTATTTGTTTTTGGCAATTATTAATTAATGCAAGGGGGATATACTTTAAACAGGAGAAAGGGTATAGAAAAGGTCTCCCTGAGAAAGTCACATTTAGGCTGAGCCATAAAGGGCAAGAAGCAGAGATCAGGGGAACGTGAGGTAAGAACAGTTTTCACGTATTTGAAAAAAAAAAAAAAAGTCTTCTGCAGCTGGCTGAGATGAGTTGAGGAAGGAATGACATGGGATGAGGACAGAGGGGCAGGCAGGGGCTAGATCATGCAGGGCCTTTCAAGCCATGGGAAGGGATAGGACCATTAACACTGTTCAGCAAATGTCTCTAGCTCTTTGCCTTCTGGATACACGCACTTCCTAGACACTTTTGCGGATGGATAGAGTTGACTATTTGGGGGATGGGCAGTTGGGGTATATATGGATTTGGTAGACAGTTTTGAGCCTCTGGGTCATGGACAGAAGTGACGTGCCACATCCAGGCTGCAGCATTCAATTGCCAGTGTGAGACTTTCCAGAACTCTCTTTGTCTCTGTCACAACACCTGGCAATATTCAAGATGGTGGATACCCCATCAGCCTGGTCTCAGGATGAGAAGATAGAAGAGCCCACAGCCAATCCATGAGAGACAGCATGAATGGGGAAGAAACCTTTCTTGTTTTAAACCACTGAGTGGTGAGCAGGAGTGTTACTGCAGCATAATCTAACCTCTCCTGACTGGCACAGTAAGGGTTTGGGAATTTACTCTAAGTGGAGTGGGGAGGTGCTGGGGAAACACAGCGGAGGAATGGCCTGGGAGAGTAGGGGTCACAAGGTGGCAGAGTAAGCACAGTCACCTTTAGAACATGGGGTGTCAGATCTGGCCTAAGGCATCATGGGTACCCCCTCCCCCCATTCCACCCCGCCTCCTCCCCTTGCCCTGCGCTCCAGTTAACCCTCTAAGGGAAGGACCACACCTTCTCATCCAGTTCTGCCAACAGCACTTTCATTGACTTAATCAGGGCCTCATAGTCGTCCTTGGTCTGCAGCAGGAAACACAGCTCCATGTAGTTCTTCTCATTCAGATCCAAGTTCTTCGAGGACTTGATGAGACCCAAAAGCAGAGTGATCTCTTCCTGCTCTCCCTGCAGGGCCTTGATTTCCTTACTGTGGGGAAAGCGCGTGATTAACCCTGAACCGCCGAGTTTACCTTGCTCTGCCGCTCTAGGCTCCTTAGCACGGCAAGGAGACACAGAGAGGTACCACCCACCCCGGCAGGTGGCTGGGGCGGGGCCGGCGGTGGGGTTGATCCAGGTCCAGAACTCTGACCGCCTGCAACTCCACGGCTCCGCCCCCTCGCTAGGGGGCCTTTTCTCCCCAGGGAACAATTTGCAGCTGTGCCTGTCAAAACCCATTACCTAGACGGGATGGGGGCGACGGGGGCGGGGGGGCGGGTAGCGGGGGGCAGGTCCTCTCTTTTGCCAGCAGTTCACGGGCATCTGTCTGATTTTGCTGACTTTCTTTCCAGACTTTACAGCCAATTATCTCTGGTAATGAGAAGCAAGCCCATCAGGCAGGCATTTTCAATTTCGCATCAACACAGAGATGCGCAGTAACCTCCAACCTCGCCCAGTTTCTCTACGCAGGGTGCTAATGATTTATTAAATCAGCTGACAGGAGTCTCCTCTCTCTCCCTCTCCCTACTCTGGAGAGGAGAGGGGTCGGAGTGTGGACAAACAGAGCTTTTGAAAAGAAAAAAGGCTCAGGAGACGGCAACTGAACAAAGGGAAATGGCGCAGAGGCCGAGTTTCTGGCAAGGTCTGGGCACCCAGCGCCCTGGGCAGTGCAGTCTGCAGACTACATATCCTTTGGCAGCTTGGAGAAATGCAGAAGCTCAGGCCCCAACCCAGGACCTATTGAATCAGAATCTGCTTTGTGACAAGATCCTCAAGTCACGCATATGCACATTTTTTAAAAAGATTTATTTATTTGAGAGAGTGAGGGAGAGAAAGAGCACAGAGGGAGAAGGAGACTCCCTGCTGAACAGGGAGCCCAGTTTAGGGCCAGATCCCAGGACCCTGGGATCATGACCTGAGCCAAAGGCAGATGCTTAACCGACTGAGCCCCCCAGGTGCCCATGTCCAGTAGAATTTCTGTAATTATGGGAATGTTCTCTATCTACTGTCTGCTGGCATCCACCAGGCATCAAGACTATTGAGCACTTGAAATGTGGCTAGTGCAACTGAAGAACTGAATTTTTAATGTTTTTTCATCAACTACAAATGTAAATAGCCCCATGTGGGAGTGTACCCCTAATTCTAGAGCTACTTGTCTTCTAAATCTGGCAGCTGGGACCTTTCTCCCCCTCTTAAGCCACTCTTGGGAGGGGGTCTTTGTTAAGGTGGAGAGAAAAAAAGAGCACAAGAGTCCACCAGAGTTGGGAGTTCAGAGGACTCAGTAAAAGCAAAAGGAAGGTTTGTCTGTCTCATCAGCTGGGCTGGGACTGGGAGTGAGGTGCTCCCAAATTTAAGGAGGCCCTCACTCTCAGGGGGTACAGGTGCAGGACAAGCACTGAGGAAAAAGTGTCTCCTTTAATATTGCATGCTAGGCAACTCACTCAGTTCATCTCAGTCCTGGCCCCTGTTTACAGGTGTTTCGCTTGAAGAATCTGAGATCTCCACTTTTCCACCCCTCCCCTTCAGGTCCATCACAGTGAAACCAGATCAAATGGACTGGAGTAAAAGTAGGATGAAGGGTAAGATTCGAGAAAAACTGTCAGAGACCCACCAGGAAGGAGGCTTTTCCTGATGCCCACCAGGGGTAGGCTCTGAATCAGGGCTGCCACGCACAGATGTGCAGGTTGTGGACTGCACTGTCCAAGGGAGCTCTGTCTGCTTGAAAAGCAATCATTGATTTCTTGATTTACTATACTTTCCTGGGAGACACTTCATCTTGTTCGAACAAAATCCCTAGGTAATGACAGTGTTTCCAACAGATGGCAGTAAAGTGTCCTGAGAAAGGGTGCTTTTTTCTAATGCACATGAAGATCCCGTAGGGACTGTCGGAGTTAAATCCATTGAAACTCTGAACCGCCCCGCTTCCCCATCCTCTGAACTTCACATAACATCAAACAGTAAGATTTTCTTTCTAATAATGGGCAGTTTCTGCCTGTATAAACGTTATGGAGGTAGCTAAGGAATTACATTCCTTTGGAGGGAATCTAAGGATATTTGTTTATTCAACCCCAGGGAACACTTTTCTATTGTCTAAAAAAGCTATCCACATCATAATTTCTAGGACAACCAAATTTCAAATATTTGATCTTGCAGATTCCATAAGGAGGCATAGCAGGAAACATCTTTTGGGATAGCCACAGCCTGATTATTTCCCCTCCTCTGGGAACTCCCCCACCCGGGTTGCTAGAACCATGCGAGTGACACTCAAGAGCCGTTTTGTATCCTAAGGCTCAGTCCCCGCCCCCTGGCCACAGCTGACTGGACCAGGACCAGGATTAGACGCCTGACCCAAGCTAAGCCAATCAGATTCCCCCTTTCCTGGGAGTTTGGGATTGGAATTGATTCACGCACGGGGGCCTCTTGGTGTGGTGCTCCCCCTTGGAGTCCTGGTGACAGCCTGGATTCTGCGAATAAATACCCCCGGCTACTGAAGCTATCCCACCTAGGTACCCAGATTGGGTTCAGAATCGGGTCCCTGCTCAGAGGCCGCATGAGAAGGCACACCGCATGAAACCAAATCCAAAGTTTTCTCCAAGTTCACTCAGTATAAAACTCTGGCCATCGCTTACTGCTGGTTGGAGATCTTCTGCTGGGAGCGGAAGTTAAAGGACTTCCGACTTTCCACCATCTTCCTGAACTGCTGCCTCAGCTTCCGAAGCTCAGCCTCAGCCAGCTGCTCTTTGACCTTCTCCGAAAGTTCCTGGATGGTTTCGGAGCTTTTTCTCCTGTGCTTCTTTGACTGGGTGAGATGGGGAGAGGCATTGAGCAACGGGTTAGGTGACCAGAGAAGCCTACATTTCAGCTCAAGGGCAGAGGGCAGGAAGGTGTCTGGGGGCAGGGCTAGAGGTGGAAGAACAACACCCTTGGGTGATGTCAACTGCTTATCTGTTACATGGAAAACCTGCTCTGGGTTGCCAGGGTAGAGAGGAGGCTGGGCCTCATTATTGCATACTGAAAGGCGGCCTCGCTGTGTGACCTTGGCTGAATCACTTAACATTTCTGAGCCTCCAGTCTCTCATCTCTAAAATGGGTGCATATAGATTTGTTGTCAGGATTAGATGAGCTAGTATGTGCCTAGCGGCTAGCACAGTGCCTGACCCACAGTAAGCGTTCCACACACAGGAGCTAATACCTACCATCGGCATCTTGAAGGAATTGTGCTTTCGCTATGCTCAGACACCGGGGAGGTCAAAGCCAGTGAGTGCTCTTCTCTCTCTCTGCAATGTCCTGTCCACAGCGGCAAACGGAAGACAATGTGTGAGCCACCCGCTGGCAGTGTGGGGCCCAGTGGCACCTTCTCCCTTACCCCCCCCCCCCACCTTCAGTCCCTTCCTCCTCCCACCACTTTGGCGCATGTGGAGGATTCGGCAGATGGCTGACAGGGTGTGAGAAGAGCCGCCTTCTTTTTCTTCTTCTTCTTCCTCTTCCTCAAATAAATAAAATCTTAAAAAAATAATAATAAAAGATTTTATTTATTTATTTGTCTCTGTCTTTAAAAAATAATAAAAGATTTTATTTATTTGTCTCTCTGTGTCAAATAAAATCTTTTTTAAAAAATAAAAGATTTTATTTATTTGACAGAGAGAGACACAGTGAGAGAGGGAACACAAGCAGGGGGAGTGGGAGAGGGAGAAGCAGGCTTCCCGCGGAGCAGGGAGCCCGATGTGGGGCTCGATCCCAGGACCCTGGGATCACGATCTGAGCCGAAGGCAGACGCTTAACGACTGAGCCACCCAGGCGCCCCTAAATAAAATCTTTTTTAAAAAATAAAGTATTAGTTGTGTCAATCATCAGATCTCGACAAATTTCCTCCTTCTCCACTTACTAACCTTGGGCAAGTCACTTCCGTCCTCTGGGCCTCATTTCCTCCTCTGGTAAATAAGAGAAGTTCTAGAAGGCACCTCACAGGTTGGGAAGCCTTAAGGCACCTCACTGAGCCTGGCACATAGTAAGTGCTCAGTAAACAGGGGCTGGTATGATATGGTATCGTATGGGTTGTTTCATCTGGTGAAGGTCCAGGGTAATAACCGTTTATGAAGGCTTGAGGAGTGTGCAGCATTCCTCTAGCGCCTGGTCACAACACCTGGATTTGTTCTGGGAAACCACCCGGTCATGTTTTTCTCCCTGGGACTGACCCCACCCCTCCCTATCGGATTGGAGCATGTGACTCTGGAAGGGCCAATCAGAGTGCCAGATCCCTAGCTGATCTGCATAATCCCACCCCACCCCCCAACTCCTGCCAGTGTGATCCTGTCAGGGATGGGAACGTATCCCTGACTTGTCCCAGCAGAGTGAATAGTGGGGTTTAATCTTGAACACTCAGAAGAGAGGGACTTTGTTTCCTGCTGCTCTTGAGCCTACTGAATGAGGTAGGGAGTGGCTGGCAACCTTCTTGCCTCTGCAGGGAGCCTGAGAATAAAGCTAACATGGAGAAGACAAAATGGTGAGAGACTGAAACTTGGGGACATCATCCAAACCCCTGGGCTTAACCAAGCCTGAAGATACCTCTGGGTCATGTCCAGTTACGTGAATCAACATATTCTCTTAAAACAATCTGAGAGTTTTCTATCACTTGTAACCAAATGAGTTCTCATGCCCGAAGTGCTTAGATCCACTTAGCACACAGACTAAGCCCCTACTGAGTGCTAAACACTTTAGGGAACGCAGTGGTAAGTCAGCCTTCAAGGTGGTATGAATTCTGTCCAGGGTAAAATCGTGGAAAAGAAGGAGGTAAATTTTAATTTGGGTTTTGAAGGATGAATAGGAGTTCAACAAGCAGAGAAGAAAAGTGGGTAGAATTCTGGGTAGAGAGAACTGCCTGGGCAAAGGCTGAGAGGCAAGTGGATGAAAGGAGTATTCAGAGAATGGTGTGTGATCTAGGGTAGGTGGCAGCATCCAGTGGGAAGTGAATGGCAAAGAAGTCTGGAAAAGTCTGGATTTTCCTTAAGAGCAAGAAAGCAATAAGGTCAGTGTGTAAGAGAACTCAAGGTGGGGATACAGGCTGTAGCAGGATTTACTTGACTGATAAGGTTTAGGCAAAAGATACTCACTTTGGGACCTCTTTCTACTCGGGAGTTTTATGCAGCTCTAATTTCATATTGCCCAGGAGCTTTTCTATGTTCAAGGGCTCTTCTGGACCTCCGTGGATCTGTGATACCCCTTATACCTCTCTAAAAGCAGGACTCAAGTAAACCTGACAATCACTGATGGTGTGATTCTACCTCTCTGAGCCTCGGCCTCCTCATCTGTAGAATGGGGATACTCACACCCACCTCTTAGCATAAACTAATGTTTATAAAGCTCTTAGCACACTGCCTAGCACATAACAGGTGTTTGATGAATCTACCTTGTTTGTGAATCAGGATTGTCAAGTATCAGTTTATCTTGCCCTTGAGTTATTTGGTTGTGTTTTTGTGTTTTGTGTTTTTCCCCAGGAGCTGGAGGCACCATCAACTTCCCACATTTTTGCTGATACCACTCACACACACAGAGCCAGTCTCCCCCTGGGCTCTCTCCAGCTTCCAGACACCAACATAGGCCTTTCTCTGTCTGTGCCCACTGGGCTGGGCTCATTCTGTTCCCTACAGAGAGATTCACCCCCATTCTCACAGCTGGGCCTTCAGAGCCCCACCAGTATCCTGGCCCCTGGCTCGCTGCCTTCTCATTCCAGGGTTTCAAACTTGACGCCTACGGGCAGGTTCAACCTACCTTCCATCCTGTTTATCAATCAGTGTTTTAAAATGTGAATGTGGGCAATGTACTGACTCTCCTGGCTACAGACTTCCCTGCTCCCTAGTGCCTACCTAACTCCTCTCTCCAATTCCCACATTCCCTGCAACTGCCTGGAGCTAGCAGGAATTTGAGTTTGCAATTCCAGAGCTGAAACTCAAAGCCTGCCCTCAGGCACATGCCCTCCGGTGTCCTGGGCCTCCTTCCATCCGCTACAGTATCTCTATAGTCTGGGGCATAGGATAAGCTCTTAGCAAATAGTGTTTGAATGAATGAAGAGATCACCTTTACCAACTAACATTTAATTAGCTGGGGTAGGGAGGCAGGTTCCTCCTCTGCTGCTGAATGTTCACAATCTGCCATTAAAGGAAAAGCCAGACTCACGACTACGTGGGTTATAAAATGCCAGGTCTGAGAGAGGAGCCTGTAAAACCTGAACCAAGACTGCCTAACCTGGTAGTAAGTTAAAGATATCCTTGGGGTGCTAGCCAAGTAGGGGTACAGAAACACAAAACATTATTTTTTAAAATGGGATCTTTTGGGGGCGCCTGGGTGGCTCAGTTGGTTAAGCGACTGCCTTCGACTCAGGTCATGATCCTGGGATGGAGCCCCGCATCGGGCTCCCTGCTCGGCGGGAAGCCTGCTTCTCCCTCTCCCACTCCCTCTGCTTGTGTTCCCTCTCTCGCTGTCTCTCTGTCAATTAAATGAATAAATAAAATCTTTTTTAAAAATGGGATCTTTTGGGGGTGAAATGGAAGTTTGTTGTACTTTTTGAAGTTATTTTACACATTGTAATTTATTTGTGTTTAATTGAGGGGGCTTATGATATTTTCCAGGCTTAAGGCAGCTTAAAGGAAATGGGCGAGGGGCCGCCACCAGCAGGGGGAGCTGTGGAGCGGCAAGCGCGGCCGCCAGGGCGTGAAACTTACCGGGGGCCGCCAGCCCCCGCTGCGGGTCCGACCGCCGCTGCGGGTCCGACGGCACCAAGACGAGGGCTTGCTGCGCGGCCCCGCTGCACCCACCCCCAGCCCCGCGTCTGGGAGTTCTCGGACCCCTGGAACGGGCGCCTTTGTGACCCGCACAGACGGGCGTTCTCCCCTGGAAGGCGCTGGAAGAGGACCCAAGCGAAGGCGAGAAGGCGGAGGGTGGGGGAGCGACACACCTCTCAGCGGCCCCTTTCCGGAGTAGCGCCCCTCACGATACTCAGTAACAGCCCCTCACAGCGCCACTCAGCTGTCACCTCAGGTGCTCCCACATCGCTGGCATCTGCATTCACTCTCTCCTCACTCGGGCTCTCACAGCCCCGCATCCCTACCGCAGCCACGTTGGGTACACCCTCGACACGCACTGAAAGGGACCCATTTCTTCCTGCTCTGCAAAATGAGAGAAACAATTTAAGACAGAAAAGAACTTCACCAGTGCGGGGGAATTGGCCCGTCATTTTTCTTCAGGACGACCCACACCCACGCTCTATGAGCATGACACAGGGAACCCTGGCCTGACCCAGGTCACCAGTGACTCCTGGCATGAGCATTTGTCACAGGCCGAATGCAGTCTGGTAGTTTAAAGATAAACATTTTTCATACAAATGGCCCCGAAACACAAGCTGACCACTTCTTGCGGGGCTAAATTCAAGAAGCAGCCACATTGCTCAAGGCAAATGATTGGGGGTACTGGTTTCCTAGGGTAATCTTGATTCCATGTGATTTCTACCTTCCCTACTAGGCCCTGGAATAATTGTAGCTCAGCCACACTAAGATCTCCATACTCTTATCCCTAAACTCTCGGGACAGGATGTGTTTTAGAACTTACCATATTTTTGGTTTCAGAAAGGTAATAAGGTGCACAAGGAAACATGTTTTCCCTGATGTTGCTGGCAGCCACGTTGTAACCATGAGGAAAGTTAGTGTAATGGTATATAATGTATGGGATTTGGGCAACATGTCATAACCAGACACATTAACATTTCTGCAAGGAAACATATGAATATTCATGCCAAGTAGAATGAAGATTTCAAGCAGCCTCGTGTCAGGCCTTGATGATTCACATGAAGTGTTTTGGGGCAAGTGTTCCCATCCTCATTTTACAGATGAGGAAACAGGCTTGAAGAAACAGAGTGACTGTTGCAGTAAGTGGAGAAGCCAGGATTGGAATCCAGGGCTGTCTGTCTCGGGGGCAACCCTGAGTGAAACCACAGCCCCACACCCTAGCAGCCCTCCTGGAAGCCGACAGCTACCATCTCTTCGGTATTTAAAGGGCCACCGTAGCCCTCAGCTCCATACATAGCCTAGTGACTCACACATTTCAAGTGTCAGCGACTGAAAAGTGATTAAGTTCAATTAGGTTCAGGGCTTGTTAAGAATAGGCTAGAATAGGCTCTCCTCAGCAGAATTTACTCTCCCTGCCTTTATGGGCACAGATCTCAGCAGCCCCCATGCAGAGAAGTGTGAGGCTTTTTAAATTAGAACCTGCCAGAATTGATTCTGCTAAAGGGATCTTCAGCTCCATCAGCAGGGCTTGGAGCAGAGTGAGATGCCAGCTTGCCAAAGCAATGAGCCAGTGGTGAGAAATGTTGGTGATAACAGAGTCCACAGAATGGAGGAGGAAATTAGTATCAAGCTGCAGAGGAGCTGGGCAAAGGCATTTGGCTACAGACCAGGAAGCTGATGGTCCAAATGACTCTTTGGCTACAAGGATCAGAAATCCACTCGAAATAGTCCAAAATGATTTTTTTTTCCTTCTCCAGCATCTGTTCCCCCTTCTTCCTCCCTAGCAGATCCCAATTTGTTCAGGTAACCAGCCTCTCCCATTCAGCTGACTGAAGTTGATTTGCACATGTATCTCCAGGGTAGATTTCGATTACCCTTAGCCAAGCCTTTCCATCCTCCTCGCCAATGATTGGACCAGGAACACAAATGCAAGCCAATCACGGCATAGCATTCTCCTGGAGACTGCAAGGCAATCAAGAATAGGTTCATAACTGACAGTGGCCTAATCAGACAGAAAGGCAGTATTTATAGTCCAAGGTTGGAGAGGAAATGCTTTTTCTAGCTCCGTGGCTGGGAACAGGAGGAGTGTTGCCCCTGTTGTTGATGGCCCCTCTTGTAACCATGAGAGAAACCAGTGTGAGATCAAAGCCAACACACAATGGAGGGAAGAGCCTAGAACTCTGATTATACCATGCCTGAAATCCACCTTGGCTCTGTACTTCCTGTTGTAAAAATTCATAAATTTTCTTACTGCAGCCAAAATCATGCTAAATTATAGGAATACCAAGGTTATTGTGTGTGAACTAGAGACACATTCCCATGAAGAACAAAAACTAAGAACTAGAAAGCTATCAGAAACCAAATCAGCTCTTCTCTCCAACTCTGTCTTTCAAACTACCTGGTCTCACAAACTGACCTCTTGTTTTAATTTTTATTTATTTATTTTTTAAAGTAAACTTTACCCCCAACAAGGGGCTTGAACTCACAACCCCGAGATCAAGAGTTGCATGCTCTACTAACTGAGCCGGTCAGGTGCCCCTGACCTCCTCTTTTTAAAGACTGTTTATTTTGCTCTCCTCTCCTCCCAGCTTGCTTCTTTTGAGGTCCCACTTTGGAGCCCAGTTTAAAAACAAAACAAAACAAAACAAAACAAAACAAAAAAACCAAAACACATTGATGTTCTAATCTCAACTTCTTAGGAAAGAGAATCCAATTGGCTCAGTCTAGATCTGATGTCCACTGTCGGCCCAGTCACATGGGGTCTGGGAACCATGATGAGGGAACACAATAGCCCCTTTGTAGGAACTGTGAAAGTAATCTCACAAACGGGAGAAGAGGCAGGGAGGGCACAGTGTTACAGTGGAAAGGACGCTGAACAAATTGTTAAGATACCCAGGTTCTAGTCCTGGCTCTGCCACTGATTTGCTGTGTGTCCTTAGGAAAGTCAGTTGACCTCTCTGAGCCTTAATTTCTTGAGACTACCAGGGCGGAATTGAGAACTTGAAAGCCTAAAAAGATCATAAAATACTTCACTCCACCTATGGGTTCAAAATAAAAACAGTAGTAATCCATAAGATAAGGGTCAAGCAGTCTGATGGGATTCTGACTTCTGACATAATGTTTTTTTAAACAAAATAACAAATAATTTTGGAAAAAGTACATATGGTTTGGGTGTCCCTAATTCATATTTAGAGCTTCAGAGTCCTCCCCAGCAGGATTCAAAACTGACTCCCTCTTGCCCTTCCTTCCACTAAAGCCCAAAAGAGCGATGGTAATCTCAGTGGCAGCCTTCTAACATAAGGAGTGATGAGAACCGCACATCGTTCAGAAAGTAATGTGGCCTCCCATAGCAAGAGCTCTAAAAATGTTTACACCCTTCAACCCAGGAAACCTAAATCTGGGGATTCTTCCTAAAAAAAAATAAGTCAAAGGCAGGGTCCCTGGGTGACTCAGTTGGTTGAGTATCTGGCTCTTAATTTCAGCTCGGGGCATGATCTCGGGGTCCTGGAATCAAGCCCTGCATCAGGCTCCCCACCCAGCAGGGAGTCTGCTTGAAATTCTCTCTCTCCCTCTCCCTCTGCCCCTCCCCCTGCTTTCATGCTCTCTCTCACTCTCTCTCTCAAATAAATAAATCTTAAAAAGAAAAAAAGTCAAAGGCAAAAAAAAAAAAATCCATAGACACAAAGATGGCCCTTGTAATAATATCTCTACAGGGACACGTGGAAATAAGTAAAGAGCAATAAAATAGCCATTGGAGTGAAAGAAGCCAGACCCCAAGGGGCTCATACTGAAGGATGCCATTCATGTAAAGTACAAAATTGGGGAGGATGAACCTGTGCAATTAAAAGTCAGAATACAGGTTATCTGCTGGAGGGGAGTTGAAGCAGACACACTGACGGGGAGTCAGGGGACTTCGAATGTTCTATTTCTTGATCTGGTTACATGGATAAGCTCACTTGTGAAAACTCATCAAACTGCTCTTCTGATATGTCCCCCTTATATATGTATATTGTGCTTCAATTAAAAAGTTTTCTACAGAGATGAACGAGAGAGGGATTTTTTTTTTTTTTAATTTTTTACACGGTGGCATATCTGTTAATGGGACATTCTGGAATATTGAAAAATAATTACAAAAACAACCACCTCTCTTGGGCATGTGCTTAACACCCCTGTATCGTTTGCCCACCCTACCCGAGTTCTTTCTCTACCCTTCTCTGCCTGCCCTGCGTCCACATCACCCATGGGCTCCCTTGTCTTCCAGCTTCCGGTTGGGTGTAGCCAATGGGAGGGACCAACAGGAGATCAGAAGGCTGGGGCGGGAGGGGAGTGGGGCATTTCTTTCAAACTCCTTTGTTTGAGCATCATGTCTCTAGTGGTGGCCACCTCGTACCTCCAGCTGTAGCTTCTGTCTGGATGGCTCTCCCCAGCCCCGGCCCTCTCTGGGCTTCCATCATTCTGGGTCCTTCCTTATCTTCCTGTCTACTGTTGAGTTGACAAACTAAAGCTGGGAGCTTCCACCTCAAGATTTCCCGTTAGGTCAGATTGAATTAAGCATCTTCATTCTTAAGCCTTTATTAAGGGTAGTAATGACTTCCCTGTGTTGCCACTCTCTCTGTGCATCAACCTCTCTTCTCATACCCCTAACCGTGTCCACACTCTGAGAGAAGTTTCTTCTTTAAAGTCCCTTGACCCAGCTGCGTGGGATTCAGTTTTCTTCTGGGACCCTGACCATCACGGCCTCTCCCCAACCTCCCCCTGTGACAAGCAAGTGCCCTTCCCGGACTCCGTGCTGCAGAGATTCTGCCCTCTGGAGGGGGTGGGAACCAGCCTGGGAGTGAAGCCAGCATTAACTTCATTTTGGCACCAGGAGCGGTGCCAAATGCTTCCATCTTTTTTAAATAACTGGGCCCTGCCCCCTCCCCATATGTGTCATCATCCTCTCCCCCATCATGGTCCTGCCCCCGCCCCCCCACCAGGCGAGGCTATGGACAAATAGAGCACGCTGAGCTAGGGAGAGAGAGAGGGAAAGAAAAGACTCTGGATGCCCTAGATTAGCCTGGTGCCCCAAGAAGTACGAATACCCGTCATGCCACCCCGTTGCTCTAACAAAAGACCACCTCTCTCTGGCCTCCCCTGCATGGGACACTGAAGCTTGAGTGTGGCAGATACTACCAGTTGTCTCACCAAATCCACTCTCTCCTTCCTTTCTTTTTCTTACTTTTACTGGGAGTGGCAGGTGCCCAACTCTAAAAACTCCCCTCGAATTGGAGCTGGCCTTGTGACTGGCTTTGACCAAAAGATGCAATAGAAGTGAGGCCTTAAAGAAGGCCTGGCACTGCTTCTTTGGCCCTGGAAGCCAGCCACTGGGAGGGGCGTCTGATCACTCTGAGACTACCATATTGTGTGGAAGCCCAAGCTAGCCATGGGACTCGAGGCCACCCAGCGGAGCACCAAAGCCCTAGACACGTGAATAAAGCCTTCTTGAACCTTCCAGCCTAGCCCAGCTGCCAGCCGAAGGCAGTTCAGTGGCTGGCCCCACTGCCATCCTGTCCCTGCACAACATGGGACAGAAACACCATCCAGCTGTAGTCATGTCCACCCGCCGAGTGTAAGAAATAATTGCATTGTTTTACACGACAAAGTTCTGGCATGGTTCCATTGCAATAGTCACTGAAACCTCTCTCCTTCTTGGGACCACAGGGAGAGACATCATCAACATGCTGGGCAGGAAAAAAGGCAAAGGAGAGAAACGGTGTGCGTCCTGGATGATACTGTTGAGTTGACAAGCTAAAGCTGGAAGCTTCCACCTCAAGCCCTCTTGTTATGTCAGATTGAATTAAGCATCTTATTCCTTAAGCCTTCTTAATCAGTTCTTCTGGTACCAACTGCCGAAGTCACTCCAACTGGTACAGCAGATTGGTTACAGATACGGAGTGAGCTGATGCTTGTAGGCGCGGCCGTAAGCTTGTCTTTCTATTCTGATGCTTCGGCCTCCCGGGGCCTTGCTGACTCGGGAACGACAGCCTCTCCCAAGGTTAGCTCCTTCCCAGAGACAGCCAACAACCCACGTGCGAGCGCACTTTTCACATGCAAACCAGCCAATTCCAATGCCTACTTTATCAAGCTCTTAGCTCCCAGCTACTATCCCCCAGTCCTAATCACCCCAGGGCCAGAGAGCGACAACTGGGGACAGAGCCTGCACCCTGGGGCCTGCTGTAATTATTCAAATGAGCCAATCTTCAACCTTCTCAGCTTGCTTACCCTGGCTTGCCCATCCTTCCTGCAGAAATCACAATAAAGTCTCTTGCCCACGTTTTCCCCTCGCTCCCTCTACCTCCTGCCTGACTGTGGTGCTTTGCCATGTGGCCCCCTGTGAAATAATAGAAAATATACACACAGCAGACCCTCAGACCACATGAGTTTGAACTGCATGGGTCCACATTTACGTGGATTTTTTTCAATAAATAACAGTACATGCTATAAATGTGCTTTCACTTCCTTATGATTTTTAACATTTTTTCCCTCTAGCTTACTTTATTGTAAGAATATAGTATATAATACATATAACATACAAAATTGTATTAATCAACTGTTTATGTTATCAGCAAGGCTTCTGGTTAACAGTAGGCTATCAGTAGTTAAATGTTGGGGAATTCAAAAGTTATACAGGGATTTTTGACCATGGCGGGGGGTCAGTGTCACCAACCCCTACTTTGTCCAGTGGTCAACTGTATTTGTCTCAGCCCCCAATTCTGGCACAGAACTGCTAAAACCCTTGGAATTTCCTAAGTGACGAGAGCCCCAGAAGCATCTTGTGGTCTTTGAAATCCTGGTTCCTGACACAGTTCCTAAAGCATTTGGAATTGATATATTTACATTTATATGTAGTGCTTTTTACCACATGCCAGACACCGTGCTGGGCATTTGCAAACATTCATTCAAATATCTCTATGAGGTGGGTACTATTATTATTCAATTTTACAGATGAGGAAACTGGGGTCCAGGGAGGGGAAGTGACCTGCCCAACATCACACGGTGAAGAAGAAGCGGAGGCAGGATCCAAATCCGGCCTGTATGGCTCTATTCAGGGACAATCAGCTAGCGCTGGTCATAACTGACCCCTTGAGAAAGGCATGAACTCCCAGCTCACATCGGCTGCACCGCCCCCCCAGCAATTTTCTATTTCCGTTCCTCCCAGACCCCTTTGAGCTTGTGTTTTCTGGCCCCCACATCCTGGGGTGTCTCAACCACAATGGCAGCTTCCCTAAATGACCCCAGTAAGCAAGCCTCAGGCCACTATGTCCAACTTTCATTTTCTGGGTCCCAGGCTTTCTCGAAAATCGTCCTCTCTTCTGAGAGGTTTAGATTAATCCCCTTATTCGGTGGCTCAGGACCAGGCAGACAGTCAGGTCACCTGCTTCAGCCTAGCCAGACCGGATTACCTGCCATGACCCCAAAATTCACTCAGGCACACCTGCTCCTGAGACGTTTGCTGATTAATAACAGCAGGGAGTTTGGGGAGGGTGTGTTTTTCACCTTCTGGGAACGTCTATGGCTTGAACACAGAGGCCACCTGATGTAGGGCTGTAGTTAAACATGCATCTCTTCACTCCTCATCCCCAGCCCCTCAGCTACCCACCCTGAATTGGCATCATTTGGAAATCCCACCAAATTCCACATCATTTAAAGACCCAGAAAATAAAGCTGATTGAGTCAACAGTCATCAAACTAAAAAATTTGAGAGTGAACAGAATGTTCTCAAATCATCCATGTGATGAACATATTTGAGCTTTCCCTACCTTCTTCTGGTAAGAGCATCCAGAGTTCCCTTTTCCCACCCTGAGCCTGCGAAGTTTGGGGGGCGGGGGGGTGGGGGGAGGCTGCCCCATGCTATCTGGATGTAGGTGGCTTGGTTCATGGGGCTGCGTTCCTCTACCTCCAGCCCAGCTCCTGTCCTCTGTGAGACCCTAATTGCTTGCTACACCTGGAGATGGTACGCCAGTGGCCCTTTGGAGATCTGAGCCCCCCTCTCATCCTCAAATCTCTTTTCTCGGCTTCTTTTACCTCTTTGCCTCAAGCCCAAGGACTCTTCTGCTTCCTTTTCATTGGAAAATGCTGCTCCCACCCTCTTCCTTTCCGGTTGCTCCGGACACTTAGCTGCAAGGGAGGGTTCAGTCTCCCTGCAAGCCTCTTGTTCACCACTCTGAGTTACTTTTCCTTTCTTTCTTTCTTTTTTTTTTTTTAAGTAGGCTCCATGCCCAATGCAGGGCTTGAACTCATGACCCTGAGATCAAGAGTTGGACACTCCACCGACTGAGCCACCCAGGTGCCCTCACTCTGAGTTACTTTTCACTGCACAACAGGCCCTGTGCTTGGGATTTTTGCAGGCATGAGCTCATTTGCTATGTGAGAAAATCACGTGGGGAAGGTTCACAGCTCATGCAATCTCCCAAAGTTCTGACAATCATGGACACGGAACAGTTTTCCAGATTTGACAAACCAGTGGTGGGCAGGAGGGCATGGTGGTTATAGGCTTGGGCTGTGGAGTCAGAATTGAGCTCAGATCCCACCGCTGCCAGGTGCTAGCTGTGTGATTTGGGCAAGTGACATAACCTCTCTGGGCCTCTGATTCCTGACCCAGGCTGCCATGTCGCCTAACTCCAGGAGATATCATTCACCTTGGTGCACCAGGGGGCGCCATTTACGCAGACAACAGTGAATGTCACCCCTGGAGTCCTGCAGGGAGTGGAGCTCACAACACCTCTCTGGATCATTGTTGTCCAGGTTCACCCAGCAAGAATGAGCACTCAGCAATCATCCCAATAACCTACCTCCCCCCCTCCCCGATTTACAGAACAAGAAACTGAGGTTCAGAGAGGTTAAATGATATGTCGCAGGTTAAACAAGTGACTGAGTCAGGATTTGAATTCGGAGTTTCTTTTTGCCCAGAGCCTGTGAGCTCTCTAGGCTGCTGTCCTGTCTCTCCAAAGATCTCCAGTTTGGAAAGCTGCGACACCACGCGTCTTTCCCTTCATCTGTCATCATTTCCCGTGTTTTTTTGTTTTTTTTAAAAATAGTCTTCCGGGGCGCTGGGTGGCTCAGTCGTTAAGCGTCTGCCTTCGGCTCAGGTCGTGATCCCAGGGTCCTGGGATCGAGCCCCACATCGGGCTCCCTGCTCAGTGGGGAGTCTGCTTCTCCCTCTCCTGCTCCCCCTGCTTGTGTTCCCTCTCTCGCTGTGTCTCTCTCTGTCAAATAAATAAATAAAATCTTTAAAAAAAAGAAAAAAAGTTTTCCCTGAAGCGCCAACTCCCCCCCGCCACAGAACTACATACAGACCCTCACTTGTTTTTTAGCAGTCCCATTCCAAACTCTACCTGGGCTGTCTCCAACTCCAGATGAGGCAGATCCTTTCTTCCTCACTGCGGGGCCCGTGGCAGACATTACTAATCAATCCGGGCACGCTTCCCCTACAGATCCCCCATGATGCCGTCCAGGGAGGCAGGCATTACTGATTCAGGCAATCTGTCAAGGAAAACAAACAAAAAAACCAAACACTTGCTATTATTCCTTCTCAAGACTGTAATCTCATTGAGAGCAGAAGTGGAGTCTTAATCAGCTCTGCCTACTCTCTGCCGGAAAATAGTAGTAAGTTTTCATAGATCAGCAATTTTGGGTGGATGGGGAAATCTGGAGTTCCTTCCTAGCAAGTGACTTTGAATGAGTCCCTTTATCTTGCTAATGTCAAACAGAAAAGGAAGCTCAGGAAAATGAAGGGACTTGCCCAAGGTCACACAGCTGGTAAGAAAGGGAACAAAATTATGTCAAAGAGAAACAGTTCTCCTTCACTATATGCTATTGGAGGCAGGAATCCATGTGAAATTCTTAGCACACTGCTTGACACATGGTCCAAACTCAGTAACATCAGACTTCTTTTGTATAAACAGGGTTTGGCTCTCTTCCCTGGCCCCAGCCTTGTATAAAACTGTTCTCTGTCTCTGGCCAGAATTCTTCCTTAATATGAGAATATAGAAGGCCCCAGAAAGCCCAGGTTATTGGCACATAGATGTTGAGAATGCACCCTCTGGAAAACTGGGACAGAGTAACTGAGTACTTTCTAGAACCCTGGGCTGGATTCAGGAGCTGTGAGATTGTGCTCTTGAGACCCCAGTTTGCCCAGCTAAGAAGCAGAGGTTGGAATGCAGATCCCAAAAGCTTCCTCTGACGTTCAAAGCTGTCTTCTCCTGCTCCCCTCCCTGTGGCCCGAAGCAAGCTGGTGGGTGGTATGTTATATAAGGAGCTTCCCAGCCTGTTGTGCAACCCTGGGCTGCCACACAGCTGCTGGGAAAGCTGGGACCCAGGAGGCTGGGCCTGGCTCTGGAATAGATCACTTCCTGCAGGGTCTGGCTGGCCACCGAATGCATGACCACGGATGAGGTCTTTCTTCCTTCCTATCTGCCTACCTTTTTTCTCCCTTCCTCCCCATCTCCCTTCCCTCCCTCCCTCCTTCCATTCTCTCTCCCTCCTTCCCTTCTTTCGTTCTTTCTTTCTTCTTTTTCTTTCTTTCTTTCTTTCTTTCTTTCTTTCTTTCTTTCTTTCTTTCTTTCTTTCTTTCTCTTTCTTTCTTTCTTTCTTTCTTTCTTTCTTTCTTTCTTTCCTTCTTTCTTTCTTCTTTCTCATAGTCTACTGATAGAAAACATGGACCCTGGAGCCATGGGTTCAAATCCCAGCTCTGCCAGTTACCAGCTGTGGGACTTTGGGCACATTGCTTAAGCTCTCTGTGCCTCAATTTCCTCATCTATAAAATGGGGATAATAATAATACTGATCCTCACAACACAGCCTCACAGTCCCTGGCCTCACAGAACCTACAGCCTAGGAAGAAAGACCAGCATTAAATAAATAAGTCTGCAATTAACTGATAATTAATGATTATTGTCAAAGGTCTGGGGCGTCGGGGAATGTTTCCCATGCAATTGTGACTTGTCCATTAATTGTCTCTTCTACTAGCTTATAAGCTCCAAGAGGGCTGGGATCATATATATTTTATTTGCTAATGTTTGTCTGGCAACAGGAGGCACTCAGTAACTATGTTTGGATCAATGGATGAATGAATGATGTTCCACTGGAGACCAGACGATGGGTAGGAGTAAACCAAGTGAAGAGAGTAGATGGAAGAGCACCCCAGGCACAAGGAAGAGCAAGGGCAAAGGCCCTGTGGCTGGACAGAGGTTGGAGTATTTGAGGAAATGAAGCAAGGACGATATGTCTGGAACAAGCAGAGTGACAGGGACAGTGGAGCAGGCCACACAGGGGGTCTTGGGAGACACGTGGTGGATTTTCTCCTCCAAGTTCCCAGCCGGGGCTGTAATGGGGGCTGAGCTGGGTTCAGCAAGGCCTGGGTGCAGATCCTAGCTTCCCCACTGTCTGGCTGCATGACAAGTCGATTAGCTTCTGTGGGCCCCAGATCCTCATTTGCAAAGAGGACATAAGAATAGTAACCTATTGCATGGTGTTGGGGGAGGATTGTGGATAGTGCCTGGCATACCGGTCGTGCTCAAGAAATGGAACTGTGGTTGTAATAATATTATGTTATGATTGACTCAAGTCTCCTGCTTCTCTTTCACTGTCCCCTGGGAGTGTCTCCAGGTCCTCCCAGGGCATAGCCGTCCTTGCCCTCCCCACTCATTCCTGGCTCCCTCAGGCTCTCCTGGGGCTGTTCTCCCTGAAGTTCCCACAGCCAAGACTGAGGAGATGGTTCCTTTGGCTCAGGGCAGAATCTGTCTCCATGTTGCTAAGCAACCAACCCTCATCCAGATGCCAGCTGCAGCATGGGCAGAGGGATGAGGAGAAGAGAGGATTGTCAGCACTCAAGGGAGGGCCTCCTGGGGTGCTCCCAAGACCTCAGGCTCCAACCAAGGCTGTGGCGGGAGAGAGCCAAAGCAGATGGCCGCGTGCCACCCCCTGGGTCACTGCCCTCACTGAAAGTCAGCACACAGCAGTGGAAAGCCCCTGGGGTCAAGGGCAAATCTAAATGTGTCCAGACCCCAGCTCTGCAACTTACCAGCTGTGCAATCTCAGTCAAGTCAGTGAACCTCTCTGAGCCTCAGCTTGCTCATCTCTACAATGAGATGCAGACCTAACTACAAACTCCTCATGAGGATTACAGGGGATGATGTACCTGAAAATGCCCCACAGAGTAGGTGCTCAAAGAATCTTGAAATATGGATGTATATTCAGTTATGAGTCCACTAATCTTGTCACCCATCAGTGGTAATAAAGTTCAAACTCCTTAGCCTGCCTTTCACAGTCCCCTCACTTGATCCCCAACTTTCTTCTGTTACCTAATTACCTACAAGTTTAGGGTCTGTCGATCTTGTCTACTGATTTAAAAAAATCCAGCTCTATTGGAATATAATTCTCATATCTTACCGTTCACCCATTTCAGTATACAAGTCAACGCTAATCGGTATATGTGGAGTTGTGTAACTATGACCACAATTTTAGAACATTTTCATCACCCAAAAAAGAAACCCCATACCCCTTAGCAGTCACTTCCCATTCCCCTTCCCTCAGCAGCTGGCAACCACTGTCTACTTTCTGTCCCTGTGGGCTTGCCTATTCTGGATACTTCACATCAATGGAATCATATAGCATGTGGTTTTTGTATCTGGCTTCTTTCACTTAACATAATGTCTTCAAGGTTCATTCATTTTGTAGCATGGATCAATACCTCATTCTTTTTTATGGCTGAACCGTAGTCCGTTGTAGAGATGGAGCACATTTTGTTTGTCCATTCAACGGTTGATGGACATTTGGGTTGCCCTGTGCATAGAAGGATGTTCAGCAGGATCCCCCCACACACACTCCTCCCACAATAATGGCGACCCAGAATGTCTCCAGACATTGCCCATCACCCCATGCATCCCTCACCCAGCAGGCTAGCCCTAGCCCAGCGCCCTCGGACAGTGATTACAGGGCTTGCAGCAGGAACAGACAGTTCCCAGCGCACAGCTCCCTTCCAAGCGTTTGCTTGCATCAGGTTTGCCAATGCCCTAATGGGCCAAAGCAACCCACACGGCCAAGTCCAGATTGGAGGGCTAAAGAAAGGGACTCCACTTCTGGATGGGAGGGACAGCAATCCCCCAATGCCAAGGATATAGGGATGGGAAGGACTGGGGGCCACGCAGCAATCCCCCAAGGCCCTTACCCAGAAGGCTCCAGCACTGAACACAGGGCTGGCCCACAGTGTGCTCTCATGAACATCTGTGGAATAAAGGAGTGGATTCCCTCAGCCTCCACTGCCTACGGCCTCAGATCGTCACCCAGATTCCACATCAGGCAGAGAGGGCCTATAGGGGATAACATGGAATTTGGCTCCCAATCCCCCCATACCAAGGTGGCACCTATTCTATGGGGCCAAATGATACACCCCCACAATTGCAGTTAGGTTAGCGAAGAGTCAGACAGATAGAGGCTCAAATCCCAGCTCTGCCACGGTGTTTGATATTGAGGTTGGCTCGATTAAAAAAAAAAAAGGTTTAAAGAAGAAAGGAGCTTATTTCTCTCTGATGAAAAAGTCCAGACCAGGCCTGGTTCTAGTGTTGGGCAGGGTCAGGGATGAAGGGTCCTCCCAGCCAGAGGCACTTCCACTCGGGGCCCCACCTCATGGTCCAAGATGGTGGCGTTTGCATTCCAGACAGCAGGTAAAAGAAGGGACAAAGAAGCAACGGCAAAGGGAGCACATCCACCATCTCTCAGAGTTCACCGTCTCCCTCACTTTCTTTAGCCATAATTCAGTCGCACGTCCGCACCTACCCACAAAGGAGGCTGGGAAATTCCAGGTGGCCATGTTCCCCACTAACAGTTGGATTTCTTTTGCTTTGAAAAGGACATTGGGAGACACATAGCAGTCAGGCCTCAACTTGCTCTTCTGTGAATCGGGGGTGACAACAGTTCTGCCCCATAAGGTCCTTGTGAGAATTAATTACATTAATGGGGATAAAGAACTTGGCAGATTGACTGTGATAATGAGTAAAACATCCTGGTAGCAAATA
>NC_138381.1:74363885-74375987 GCF_054177405.1 Leptonychotes weddellii
AAAAAAAAAAAAAAAGAAGTCAGTGTTTTCTGTGCCAAGTAGGGGTGCGCTTTTGTTTGTCCATTCAACGGTTGATGGACATTTGGGTTGTTTCTACGTTTTGAATAATGAATAATGCTGCCATGAACATTCACAAGTTTTTGTGTGGACTAGTGACATTTTGAACCCGATAATTCTTTGTTTGGCAGGGGAAGGGTGGGAGGTTGTCCTGTGCATAGAAGGATGTAGTCGGGTTCACTGATTGGGTAAATGACAGGCAGCTGCCCCAAGAGAACACTGGGAACTTTTTAACACCCAAAGAGCAGTCAGAGGTAAATTAGTGTCTCCCTCTGTCTCCAGGAAGTGAGCCAAACTCCTCAGGAACAATTTGTGCTCCTAAGAGGCCAATGGTCAAGGTGGCCCTTGAATTAACTTGCACAACCCATGACTTCTCCAGCCTGTTGGGAGCCTGGGTGAGGAGGGACTTGGCCTCTTTGAAATGGGGAAGAGTCTGAAGGTGGTAAATCGAGGCAGGGGTGAGTGGCCACTGCCAACTGAGGAGACCCCCCCTCAGGACTGGATTCCTGAGGCTTTTCAGGGGTAGGGGGAGCAGTGTGTCAGGGCTTGGGCTCTGAACTTGGACAGGAAATCCCCTTCTCAGGAGCTTGGCAAGTTTAGTATACACTAAAATTTGAGAACTGTGGGAATATGTCTACTTCAGTCTTTTTGGGGGCAGATACATCCTTATTAACCAGATCCTACTGATGGACAGTTGTTTCCACTTGTTTATATTTATAAACAGTGCTGCAGTGAACATCTTTGTGCATACATCTCTATCTGCTGCTGCCAGTGTTTCTAGAGGGGTTGGTACAGAGTACAGTTGCCCCCTCATCCTTATGCATATCTCTATTTCATTTCTAGTTGAGGTCTTACTATCTTTGATCAGGACCCTGAGGCAACTTTCAATAAGAAGATAAAAGAAAGATGAGCAGACACAAACGAGAAGAATGGGCAGACATCTCCAGGCAAAAAGGGAAACAGGATGATTCACATGATTCCTATCGAATGCTCAATGCCTTCCTCTGCCAAGCACTTATTGTTACCTCTTCTGGATCCCTACTCAGCACCTGGCATACTGTACCTTTATTATCATACTTATCAGATTGTACAAGAACTATTCTCTTATCTCCCCTGTTTGCTGGTGATTGCTTGATGGCTCCTTGATTCCTCTTTAGAGCTCCGGTCATTCATTCAGAAACATTTATAAGTCTCCTACTAAAAGTCAGGCACTGTTCTAGGTGCTGGGGAAATACCTGTGAATAAGACAGAACAGCTCCATGTCCTCAGGGGTTTATATTCTAATGTGAAGTCAGACATTAATAAAATGGCATACAGATATATAATTACCAACTGTGGTGAGTTCTATGCAGGAAAATCCCAGGAGGTGGGGGGGTGGGGTCTGATGTAGTTATGGAAGGCTTCCTGGAGGAAGAGACATTTGAGATGGAGGAGTGAGTGTTACTGAGGCAAACAGAGGGAAGGGTATTCAGGCAGGTAGGAATCAGACAGCCTAAATGACTGGGCCCCACCATGGGAGGGGGCATGACCAAAGTTGAGGCAGGAGGTAGAAAAGACTAGACAAGGCAGGTCTGATGGGCTGCAGTGGGGATTTGAGTCCTCCTAGCCACAATGAGAAGCAAGTGGGTGATGTGGTCACATTTGGAAAGACCACATTGGCCGCAGTATGGAGGATGGATGGGAGGGGGCGAGAGTCACTGATGGCAGACCCCTTAGGAATGATGAAGTGTCAGCCACAAATTCCCAGGGGAACTTTATTGGACATTGCAGGTATCCCAGAATACTCCAGGGCATCCTGGGAAGAGGCCCTTCCCTGAGTCTAAAATACTCATACACCACTCCTCCCGCCCCCTCTCAGCTACTCTCTAGCGCCTTTCCCTCCTTTGCCTTTGTTTTAATTTTCATTGCCATTATTTATTTCTCTCTGCTATTATGTATTTATTTGTCATTTACTTCCCTCCTGCCATCCCCTCCAGCATGTCAGCTTCACAAGAGAGGGAATCTTGTCTCCTATTTTCCTTGCTACAGTCCTGCCCCTGCACCCTTCAAAGTGATGGGCACACAGTAGATGCTCAATAAAGGCACTGCATGAGTGTGCGAGTGAAGGAGAAGTTGGGAGCTTAGGACTGCTTATGGCAGTGAGCTAGATTCCTTGCCCTTCTGGAGATGATGATGATCAATAAGAGCTCTCACTTCAATCCTGAAATATAAGAACTCAGAATTCTCAAGGCTCCTTCTGAGAGGGTCCGGAGGCCGGAGAGTTGGGGAAAGGTATCCATTTGGCAGAGGAAGACAGAGAAGTAAAATGACTTAGCAGACACCAGCTCAGACCCAAGCAGCAGAGGGAGGAGTGAATTTGCCAAAAGTGCTCAATTCTTTCAGCTCTACACACGCATGGGTTTGCAGTAGATAATGAGATGGTGCTGATAATGATGATGATGGTGATAGCAAACATAAAGTAACTCACAGGGTTTGCCAGATGCTGTTCTGAGTGCTTTTGCTACATAAACTCATTTAATCTTTACAATAATCCTACAGGATAGGTAATGTGGTCATCCCCATTTTACAGAAGGGAAAATCAAGGCACAGAGAGGTTAGGCAACGTGCCAAGGTGACAAGGCTCGGAAGGGGTTGAGCAGGGATTGGAACAGGTGATCCTGGGCATTGCGTCAGAACAAAACGTCTTGCTATCATCCTGCCACCCAACCAGCCAAAGTGCCCCAAAGGCTTCTCGTCCCAAGATCAGGATTGGGTGGACCCACTCCTGCCCTCCTGTTTCATGAAGTCCCATTCAGACTACAAATTTGTCTTCATGTCCCAGAGACAGGAGAGTGGCTACAGCCTGGGTGCCAGAGTCTCGCTGTCTCTCCAGCTATATAACATGTTGCTTGAGCTCTCTGTACCTCAGTTTCCTCATCTGTAAAATGGGGGTGATTGTATTAACAATTAAAGATTGTTAGGAGGAGTTGATACATGCAAAGGGCTTAGCACAAACCTTAGCTTATAGTAAGCCCTCAGTGCAAGTAGCTTTAGAATGAGAGTGGCTTTGCACATGCTCTTCCCTCCCCCTAGAATGCCTTTCCCCCTTCTTTGCCTGTCTTAAGCCTGCTCATCTTTCCAGGATCTGGTCAGAAGCACCTCCTCTGCAAAGTCCTTCCCTGCCTCCCTCCTCTTCCTCCTAGAGAAATTAGTGAAATGCAAGAGTTCAATAAAGGGTCCGTTGGCACAGGTGTGGGCAGGTTTGACACACCTGTAAGGAGCAGTGCAATAACCAGTGGATAGCAACAGTGAGGAGCCCCTCCCACCCTATCCCAGAGCTACGAAGCCAAGAGGGGAGGGGAAGCTACGAGGACCTAGACGTGGCCGCTGTCCTTGCCATGAGAGAGGCCTGGCTGAAACGGGGCCTTTAGTAGAAGAACGCGAGGGGTCCCTCCAGAAGGAGCTGAGAAAATAAATACCATCTCCTCCCAGGCTCCCATTGGCCAAACTTAACCAGAAGCAGAGGGCAAGGGAGTCTACTGCCTTCTCGGCACAGAAAGCAGGGGAGTGGAGGGAGGAATAGGTCCGGAGGGGCAACCAAGAGACAACCATCATTGCCTGAGGGTGCACCACTGGTTAAGGGCAGTCAGAACAGGAACTCAGGCCCTCTGGCTCCCAGCATGCATCCAGACAGTTGCTGATGGTGAGATGGAAAGACCACCCAACAGACACAGGACAGATACCCAACACGGACCCATCACAGTTTCACTTATGCAGGTGGCTGGGTCAAATCGCATGCTCCTCAGTGTCAGACTTGAGGGTTTTTCCAGAGCTCTCCCGACCTTATTTGCATTGTTCCTTGGGGGCCTTACTGGTTAAGTACCCAGTACACACTGGCTTTGGAGTCAGACGGACTTAGGTTCAAATCCCAGCTCAGCCACTCCCTAAGGACCGAGGGGTAACTGAAGGCACCTTTGGGAGCCTCAGTCGCACATCTGCAAAACAGAGCAAACGAAGTTTCCACTCGAGGTGGGTTGGGAGGACCTGGTGAGGAAATCCGGCCGAGCGAGCGCCTGCAGGTCGCAGCACGTCTGCGCGTGGAGCCAAGGGGTGCTGTTTTTCTTCCCGCCAATCTTGACCCATCTGTCCTCTTGCTGCTTCCCACCAGCCCACCTCCCACCCCAAGCCAGCAGCCTGCTCGCTGACCTTGCCAGAACCCTCCCGCCTTACAGCGGATCAAAGTCGGAGAAATTAAAAGCCCAGCAGGATCCCTCCAGACTCCCCCAGCTTAGCAATGCAGGCAATTAAAGAAATCTCTCGGATTTGAGTTCTGAGCAAATCGGATCTTAAAAAAAAAAAAAAAAAAAAAGTCGCAAACTCACGGATGAGCTAAATCTGGTGCCCCATAAAGCTATTGTTTCAAAATCCTCTGGACATCGGCATTATTGGGAGGTAAGAGTTTTGAGCATCTGCGTCTTAGAGGGGCTGCCCAATCTTTTCAAAGGGCTCAAGGTCAACGGAGATGTTAGCAATACAGCTTCCCCAGACAAATGCAAACCAAGGGATCTTCTGCCAACCAACCGGTCTAGACTCTTTGAAAATGTCAAGGTCATGAACGACCAAAAAAAAAGCTGAGACACTTTCAGATTAAAAGGGACAAAAAGAAATGACAACTAAAAGCACTCTGTGATTCTGGATTATTAAGAAAGGGGGGGACAAGTTAAGAAATTTGCTAGGTACTGTAGATTAGATAATAGTATTGTAACAATGCTAAATATCCTGAATTAAATTTGCTAGGTACTGTAGATGAGATAATAGTATTGTATCAACGCTAAATATCCTGAATTAAATTTGCTAGGTACTGTAGATTAGATAATAGTATTGTAACAATGCTAAATATCCTGAATTAAATTTGCTAGGTACTGTAGATTAGATAATAGTATTGTATCAATGCTAAATATCCTGAATTTGATAATTATGCTGTAGTTATGGACAATTTCATTGTCCTTAGGAGATAAGCAAAGATAAAAGGCATCACATTTGCAACTTCTCAAATGGTTCAGAAGGAAATAATGTGCATACTTACATATGGAAAGAGGAATGATAGAGGAAAGGGATGAAAATCGGGGTCAGGGGATATGTGAATCCTTTGCACTAGTTTTGTAACTTTTCTGTAAGAGTAGAATTATTTCAAAGTGAGAAGTCTTTTTAAATGCAGATTTCGGAGGGGCTCCTGGGTGGCTCAGTCTGTCAAGCGCTCACTCTTGGTTTTGCTCGGGGTCCAGGGATGGAGCCTGGCGTGGCTTCCACACTCAACATGGCGTCTGCTTGAGATTATCTCCCTCTCCCTCTGCTCCTCTACCTGCTCTCGCGCGTGCTCTCTCTCTAAAATAAATAAATAAAATCTTTAAAAATAAATAAGTAAATAAATACCTTAAAAAATGCAGATTTCTGAGTCACATCCTCCTGGAGAGCCCAACTCTTGGATCTTCAGAAGGGCCCAGGAATCTGCATTTTTAGCAGCCTTCACCCACCCCTGGGTATTCTGGCACATAGGAAGCCTGACTGTAATTCCAGCTCTGCAGAAAGTTGGGGCCTTCTTTCCCAATCAGAGGGCAGAAGCACAGCCCCCTGTGGTTTTTGCCCTCCTTCCTGCCCTCCCCCCTTCCAGGCAACAACCAAAGAGCCGCTAATGGAGGGTTTTGCAAACCAACAGCATGAGAGTTTCCTCCAGACTTTTGCCAAGAACAGCGCTTGCTCCGAGCTCTAACCCACTTATAATTACATGACTTAAAATACAATTTGCTAAAGACAATCTGCTGGGGAAGGGAGATAGAAATGAACTGAAGGTAAAGGAGCCTGCCAAGACAGGATCAAGGGGGGCCCTGGTGGAGCATCGGGCTCCTGTGTGTGTGCTTCATCGGGGATAATGACATTGCTTGGCTTTAATCCTTAGTCGTTTTCATATGGGGACATTGGCAGCAGCTACCATTTCTTAATGCATGGGAGGACCAGCAGCTGGGCTTGGCGTTGGTGTTCCAGTGTGCCAGGGGGCTGTCTCACCAAGACAGGGCTGCCTCTCACAGACGGAGCCTTGGGAAAGGTGACAACACCCCAAAAGCTAATTAGAAGGAAAACAACTCCAACGGAAGTGCGACCCAGCCCAGCCAGAGGCCTGCGAACCACTTTGACCAGGACCCACAGTTAAGGAATGCATTTGCATGACAGCCTGGTTTAGCTCACACACACACACACACACACACACACACATGCACGCACGCTGATGGACAGGAAATGCTCCATTCTCCTCCAAGGAGGGCTTTGTTAACTTCTGGGAATGCTGTCTGCAGAAAGCCTCCAGCTGTCAGGCCCTTGGGCTGAGTCCCTGCCTCACCTGAAGGGAGCCACCTTGCCCAAGGTCACACCCTTTTCTAGGCGGTGCTCGGGTCCAATGATTGACTGGGGGGTGGGGGGGGAGTGGCGGATAAAGGCCTGGCTATCTTGGCTCACTCAGCACAATTCTGAAGAGCCATTTTAACTCCCACGTTCCCTATGGGGTTAGTCAAGGTCATTGCAGGGCCTCTGTCCCAGCTTAACCTCTCCCCGCTGCCCACTCCTGCTTCCTTCCTCTCCCTTCCACAGGCTTGATCTCAACAATACTCCCTAATAAACCTCCCAAACACTAAATCCTGTCTCAGGACCTGCTTCCTTGAAGAACCTGACCTGACACACACATATTTAAAGCAAGAGTTCTGTGAAAACATTATTTATCCTTTCTGTGTGCCGTGCATTCTCATATTATCTATTCTGTTTCATTTTTTTAAATGTTGGTCATGACCTACTAAATTGATTTCATGACTCAGCTATGAAAATGCTAGCCTGGACTACACCCAGTTTGCAAATGCTAGCCTGAGCGATGCCCATGAAGCATGGAGATGGCCAGTGTGTCCTTTGAACTGTCTTTGGCTGCAAGTAAAAGAACACCTGAGTAAATGTGGATTAAATAATAAAGGTTTTCATTTTACATAACAGATTTGGCAATGAGTTTGTTCATAACTCAACAACTTCATCAAAAACCCAGATTCTTTCCATTTTTTGTCCCACCATCCTTAACATGTTGGCCATATCTCCCCATAGTCACAAGATGGCTGCCACTGCTCCAGGCATCATGTCTTCATACAACCACCTCCAAAGGAAGTTGGGGTGGGAAGCATCTCTTCACACATTTCTTTTTAATTCATGAGAAAAAAAAATCTACTGAAGTCCAAGGATCAGATGTCCCTTTGTTTCTCACTGGCCAGAACTAGGTCATTGTTTATGTCTTAATTGGTCTCTGCCATCCAATACCTAAGGTTCCATTAAAAAGACAAAAAGGTGAATGAAGGTTGGTAAGCAACCAACAAAGTCTACTACAAGTCATGTCAGGTATCCCGTTTAGCCCTTATTTTTTTCTAGGGTCCAGGGTAAAAGACCCTGAAATGAGGGCAGAGTCATTGATCTCAGGCAGATTCACAGCAATCATACTACCACCCAGCATCCCAGACCCATGATAGACAGCAGTAGTCAATTACAGCAATCTGTTCCACTAAGTAGGAGTGCGATTTCACAATGTGTCCCCACAAAGTACTCCATGCACCCATTACCAATTTATTAGAATTAACCTGAGATAAAATCTGGTTCCTACCCTGGCCTCTAGACCAGAGGATAACAGTGGAAGCTGATATGAGGGAGGATTAACCAGTTTTTGCTCTACGTTTTCAGAACACTCTCTGACTCATGCTATCCACACTTCCCTCCTCACTTGGAATATTTCCAACTTCTGTTGGCCTATCTAAATCCCACTTGTCCTTCAAAGGGGTCCAACTCAAGCCTGACTCCTCCAGGAAGTCTCCCTGGGTATCCCAACCTTGTCTAAAATTATTCATTGAACCCACTGATAGGCCTTAACATTACTCAAAGTGGGATAACCAGACATTGTGAGCCCACTGGTGTAATGCGGTGGACGTATTCCTAGAAAGTATTCTTGCCAAAAACCAACCTGAATTACATCCATCCTCAAGATTACCTAATTTACAAGAAATATGGGGACTAACATTAAATGACACATGGGATGCAATTTGAAGAAGCCTTAGAATGACAAAAACTAAAGAACCAATGACCTCGTGTCTTAAGCAAGTAAATGACATTTTTAAAAGGAGGGGAAGTTTTGTAGACTTGGATCAGTTGTTTGCCACAATCATGCTGAACACTAGAATGTAGTGGTTTAAAATGACAATTGATTATTTCTCAAGAGTCTGTGGTCAGCTGGGCAGTTCTTGTGGTCTGGGCCAGGCTGAGCTGATCTGGGCTAGGTTTGATGGATGGTCAGATGGCAGGTCAGATGAGGACCAGCTGGTCTGGAATGGCCTCATTCACGAAAGTCCTCCTGCACAAGTCCTCGTACCCCACAGCAAGCTGCCTGAGCTGGTTCTCTGGCAGAGGCAGGGGTGCAAGAGAGTAAGTGGGATCATGCAAGATATCTCACCGCCCGGGCCCAGAAGTCATGCAGCATCACTTCTGCATCCCGTTGGCTGAAGCAAGTCCCATGATCAAGCCCAGATTCCAAGGACGGGAGATAGACTCCACCTCTCAAAAGGAGAAGCCGCGAAGTCGCATCGCTAACGAGGTGCATATGGAGAGAGGCCGTTTACTGCAATCAATCCAACAAGGGGTTCAGAGAGACTGTGTGCCTATCAGCCAAATGCAGTGTGTGCTGGGTTCAGATCCAGATTTAAACCAATCATGTGTAAACCTCACTTTCGTGGTCATTGGGGAAAATTGAACACAGACTGAGTTTTAAGTACAATATGGTATTGCTTTTTAAACATGTTTTTTATTTATTTATTTTATTTTTATTTTTATTTTTTAAAGATTTTATTTATTTATTTGAGAGAGAGAATGAGAGAGAGAGAGAGCACATGAGAGGGGGGAGGGTCAGAGGGAGAAGCAGACCCCCCGCTGAGCAGGGAGCCCGACGTGGGACTCGATCCCGGGACTCCAGGATCATGACCTGAGCCGAAGGCGGTCGCTTAACCAACTGAGCCACCCAGGCGCCCTAAACATGTTCTTTAAATGTCCTTATTGTTAGAACTATGTACTAAAGTATTTGTAGGTGAAATTATATGATGTTTGGGTTTTATTTTTAAATATACCAGGAAAAAAAGAAGTGTGTGTATGGGAGGGTCGATAGTGGATGTATAAGAATGGCAAAAGGTTGGTAGCTGTTGAAGCTGAGTAATGAACACATGGGGGTTATACTATTATTCTCATTGCATTTATGTGTATGTGTTTGCAGTTTTCCATAATAAGAAATGTTTTTAAATTGTTCAGCTTTCTTCTGTTTGGGTAGTTTCATAGAGTGTGGTGTGATTATCCCTGGTGGTTTAGGAACATTTAAGAGAAAGTCTCCGTTTGGTACTTGCCAAAATACCACCTATCAAACCCACATTAATCTCTCTTTATGACAAAGTGAGAGCGGGTCTTAGGTTCCAGAGCCCTTGGCGGAAACAGTATCCAGCAAGAAATTCATATCATTGTTTGATTTTCAGTGCATTTATTTTTTTACTATTACCTTCTCTCTACCACGAGTGATGCTGTTTTCTGTTCACAGATAGTAACATAAAATTCTCCTTTTAAATACATTTAAGGCTATAAAGAGTGAATTGGGTTTCTTTTAAGTGATTAAAGCAACAATGGCAGGATGGTGAATGTGGTTGCTTTTGTTAAGGTCGGATACCCGCTTCAGCGAACAATTCCAAGTCTTACTGGCTTTACCCAGCAAAGTTCTATTTCTCAAGTCATAGCCTGATGCAGGGCAGTGGTGGCGGGGAGGGGTCTCTGCTCCATGGAATCATTCGAGGACCCGTGCTCCTTCCAGCTAATGGCTCTGAAACCCTTCAGGCCTTGGAGTCCACTTGGACTCCTGCATTCAGCTCGCAGGCTGGAGAATAGAGAGCAAATCCACAGTGTCACGTGGCAGGATTTGGGGGCCAGGTCTGGACATGCACACTTCACATCAGCCCACATTCTTTCAGCTAGAACTTCATCACATGGCCACACCTAGCTGCAAAGGAGGCTAGAGACGTAGCCACATGCTCAGGAAGAAGGGGGTTGGGGTAACAGCATTACCTGTGTCACAGTGACCCTAAAAGGAACTTTGAGGGGAAAAAAAGCATTCTAAATGATGAAGCCCAAACTCCTCAGTGTGGCGCACAATGGTCTCTGTGATCCTGGCTGTATTAGGCACCAGCGAATCCCTATGAACTGCACAGAAGAAAGGATAGAACACATACAATTATGGAAGCTGGTAGAGGTACCCAGGCAATGATCTTGTGTCTGCAGCACTTAGATCAGCTGTCAAGGAGGAGGGCTGGGCATGAATGGGAGCAAGGCCAAATTGGAACCTGGGCGGATGAACTTGGAGCCACGAGGACAACTGAGAAGACCAACTGGAATGTGTGTCCACAGTGCCTGGGGCCCTGCACTGACCCTCCAAGCATAAAAAACATGGCTTCACTTCCACCTTCCACATCTCACACAGATCTCTCTTATGGCCAATGCCAACCCAGAACCATCCAGGGAAGGTAATCCTGGAAAATGACTTCTAGCCTAGCTGAACACAGTAGAAGCTGTACTGTTCATGGACCTGTGGAACACTCTGGCCTCATCCTCCACAACTGCTTGCACTCAGCACTCTAGATCATACCTTCCACGCTAGCCATGCCAGCTACTTCCATTTTCTTAACTCTGCCAGACGTTTCCTCACTTTATCTATGCTGTTCCGTCTCCCTGGAATGTTCTTACCTGTCCTTGTCTTGTGCCCAACTCCTCCTTAGCCTTTAAGATCTGGTCCGATGTCACCTCCTCCAGGAAGTCTTCCCTGCAATCTCCAGGCAGAGACGGGAGAGTGGTAGAGCCATAAATACAGCGGAAGTTTGTGCAATGTGCCGTGTGATCCTTCTTCATAAGCCTTGAAATCTGCAGCAAAGTTCTGAAAAGCACTAAATGCTGAGCGTGATTGCGTTTCTTCTCAAAATTAGCGATGAGGCTGGGCTTCTCACCTCTGTTTGACTCAGGGTGGAGGCAAGAAAGAGCAGCATGTTACACATGCACGGTAAATTGGATTATCACTCTCAATTCTTCACTCTCTTCCCCCATATGACCTTGAAGTACACGAGAGTGAGGCAAATATATTTCCCTGTCATGTCGATGTTGGACTTGGCCATATGATTTTTTTTTTCCAGTCAATGGAATGTGGGTATAAGTGACTAGTTCAAGTGCTAGTTCTGAGCCAAGGTGTTAAGAAACTTTACAGGCGTCTACTCGTCGCCTTGCACTTCTGCTGTTCACCATGAACGGAACACGCCTGAGCAGTTGCCGATCCAAACAGGATGAAGACACACAGATAAAACATGTGGAGCATATACCCAAACTCATCTGCTGCCAGGAGCCAAGCCCAGGTGATTCCGCGGAGCTGCGGTTCACCTGTAAACCAAAGGAGCAAGAAAGTTAATGTGTGATGTTGTTGTTGTTGTTGAAGAGCTAAATTGAGACATAATTTACATACAAGAGAATTCCCCCATTTAAATAGTACAATTCAATGGGGTTTTTTTAGTATATTCACAGTTGTGCAACCATCACTATGATCAGTCTCAGAACATTTTCATCCTCCCAAAAGGAAATTCCTATCCATTGCATTAGTGGTGTTTTCCCATTTCCCTGTTTGTTGATACACCGTGTTATTGGGGTAAGAGCAGACCCATACACAGCTATCAGAAATGCGTCCAGTACAAACAAGTCCACAGTTTTTTTAATTAAAAAAATTTTTTGGGCGCCTGGGTGGCTCAGTTGGTTAAGCGACTGCCTTCGGCTCAGGTCATGATCCTGGAGTCCCTGGATCGAGTCCCGCATCGGGCTCCCTGCTCGGCAGGGAGTCTGCTTCTCCCTCTGACCCTCCTCCCTCTCGTGCTCTCTGTCTCTCATTCTCTCTGTCTCAAATAAATAAATAAATAAAATCTTTAAAAAAAA
>NC_138381.1:74376487-74457094 GCF_054177405.1 Leptonychotes weddellii
GCGCCTGGGTGGCTCAGTTGGTTAAGCGACTGCCTTCGGCTCAGGTCATGATCCTGGAGTCCCTGGATCGAGTCCCGCATCGGGCTCCCTGCTCGGCAGGGAGTCTGCTTCTCCCTCTGACCCTCCTCCCTCTCGTGCTCTCTGTCTCTCATTCTCTCTGTCTCAAATAAATAAATAAATAAAATCTTTAAAAAAAAAATTTTTTTTTAAGTAACCTCTATGTCCAATATAGGGTTCGAACTCATCACCGAGAGATCAAGACTTGCATGCTCTACTGACTGAGCCAGCCAGTGCCCCCAAAAGTCCACCATTTTATATTCTCCTTGCAGGAGTTCAGGGTAGGAAAGCTTTACTTGAACACATCCACGCAGACCTCCGGACACACGTTCACACAATATATGCTCAGACACACTTCCGCTTTCGCACGTTTAAATGTATCACGCACCTACACTCAAAGACTCACACTCATCTTCATTGATACAAAGATTCATATACAAGAGCCATTTACACACACTCACAATTACACACTTGTAGACACACACACCCAGACAGCAATTTCCCAAGCTCCAGTTATTCAAATGACTCATCGCAATTTTTTCCATATCTGCATGTAACATATGCTTTTATTTCCTTGTTTTCTTTAAATGACTAAATTTTTATTTAAATAAATTTGATTTTAAAGGAAAGTGCTATAAATAGATAGTCCTCATCTTTCCTGTTTGTTCTTGCCTCTTCTTTCGGCCACACCCAATCCTACCCATTACAAGTGGGGGTGAGGGATCCTGGGCCACCACCTCCAGGAAGCTCCCTGACCAATGGCTTGCAAAGGGCAGCTGCACAGGACCCAGCACTTAGAAGGACCTCTTGCTTACATTACTGCTCTACTGTAAGCATTTAGAAAATCTTAATAATGTGTTAATTAGAATTACAATGTATTTTCATTTTGCACTAGGCCCCACAAATTCTGTAGTCTCTCCTGCCCGTGACCACTGAGTATCCCAGCTTCTAGGGGCTTCCTGAGGTGGCAGCTCCTCTGTTGGACTGTGTGCTGACTCAGGGAAGGTCACATCTTACACAGCCCAAGTCTTGGAGTCCAGGCAGATAGGAGTTTGAATCTTGGCTCCATTTACTGGCTGAGGAAGCTTGAGCCAGCCTGCCCTGACATCCACAGGACCCGGGACAAGAGTACCCATGGAAGCCTGCAGGCCACATGTCTAAAACTCTTCATGTTATAAATCAAGCTTCCAAATTGTCAAATAAAATACGTTCTAACCTCCTTTTTAAACAAATACACCTTCCTTATAACAAAGTGAAAGAATATGTGTAAAGCATGGTTTTTATATGTCCTCAAATTGGCAAAATATCCATGATGAGTGGATTAAATATCAATGATGAGTGGATTGTGCATGCCTGGATATTGTATTGATGTGCCAATGTTGTCTAAATGAATAATTTTAAAAGACATATAGAACTGGGGCACCTGGGTGGCTCAGTCAGTTAAGCATCTGCCTTCGGCTTAGGTCATGATCCCGGGGTCCTGGAATTGAGCCCTACATCGGGGTCGCTGCTCGGCGGGGTGTCTGCCCTCTCCCTCTGCCCCACTCCCCACTCATGCTCGCACTCTCTCTCTCTGTTAAATAAATAAATAAAAATCTAAAAAAAAGGACATACATAATTAATAAATTACTATATGTTTGTTCCATACATTTTTCTTGCCTTCATTTCAGCAAAATTGCTCATCATGTTATTATTATAAAGATTTTTACATAATTTGTGTGCTATTGACAATGATGATCAAAAGGAATAAAAAAATCAAATGAAACTCTACCAAAGTATGCAGTTTGAATACATTCTCATCAGAAATGTAAATTAAATGTAAAAAATTAACAAATTAAAATATTTTATGTTTTTAAGTTATTTTCTCCTAAAATATTTTATTAACTTCTTCTGTTAAAAAGAAATTTTCTATTAAATTAAAATTATCTTTTAAAATCAAAAGGCAAAACGAATATAAAATTAAAATAACATTTTAAGGTAAATTATTTAAATAAAGCTATAAATGTTATTTTTTTAATTTAATTAAATCCTAATATTTCAAAATAAAACTAATGGGGCACCTGGGTGGCTCAGACAGTTGAGCGTCCAGCTCCTAATTTCAGCTCAGATCATGATCTCAGGCTGGTGAGATCGAGCCCTGTGTCCCACTCTGCTCTGGGCGTGGAGCCTGCTTAAGATTCTCTCTCTCGGGGCACCTGGGTGGCTCAGTCGTTAGGCGTCTGCCTTCGGCTCGGGTCATGATCCTGGGGTCCTGGGATCGAGCCCCGCATCGGGCTGCCTGCTCCGCGGGAAGCCTGCTTCTCCCTCTCCCACTCCCCCTGCTTGTGTTCCCTCTCTCACTGTGTCTCTCTCTGTCAAATAAATAAAATCTTAAAAAAAAAAAAAAGAAGATTCTCTCTCTCCCTCTGCCCCTCCCCGACCTCTCTTAAATTAATTAATTAATTAATTAATTAATTAATTAAAAAAACTAATAATCCTAGATTTCAATGTCTCGTGAGCAATGTAAAGAAATGTATCACACTTCATGCCTTTTAAATCTAGATCTATATATGTTTAAACCTAAGGCTAGTATGAATCATTTAATATTTCAAAATGATCCTCTGCTGCTGTGTTAGTTTTATATTGTTGTGTAACAAATCACCATAAATGTAGCAGTTTAAAGCAAACCAGATTTCCTCTCTCACAGTTTCTGTGGTCAAGAATCCAGGCATGGTTTAGCTGAACCCTCTGCTTCAGAGTGTCTTATAAGGCTGCAGTCAAGATGTGGGCTACAGGTCGTCTGGGTGGCTTAGCTGGTTAAGTGTCTGCCTTCAGCTCAGGTCATGATCCCGGAGTCCTTGCTCGGCAGGGAACCTGCTTCTCCCTCTGCTGCTCCCCCTGTTTGTGTGGGAGCGCGCGCTCTCTCTCTCTCTCATTGACAAATAAATAAATAAAAATATTAAAAAAAATAAAAAGAGGTGGGCCAAGGCTGGGATCTCATTAGACATTCAGCTGGGGAAGGACCTCCTTCCGGGTGGTAGGCTAGGATTCAATTCTTTATGGGCTGGCTGACTCTAGAGCCTCAGCTCCTTGCTGGCTGTTGGCTGGAGGTTGCCCTCAGCATTTTTTTTTTTTTTTTACCATGTGGGCCTCTCTATTATTGTGGCTTACTTCATCAAAGCTAGCAAAGGAGAGCATCAATACGGGAGAATCTGCAAGCAAGACAGTAGTTACATCCGATGCAAGGTAATCACAGATGTGAAATCCCATCACTGTTGCTGTATTCTCTTGGTTAAAAGCAAGTCACAGGTCCCATCCAGAAGGTAAGAATTATGTGGGACATTTTAGAATCTGCTCCCTACAGATGCCGTGTGCAGTTTTTACAAAAATCGCACTCATGCGTGTGTACCTCTGGAACTCCAACACGGAACGCAGAAGGCAACCCGAGTTCCTTCTGCATTTGTGCTGACAGAAAGGCGGGATCTTGCAAGTTAATTCATTTGTCTTTGCTCTTATCTGAGTGCTTGCAACTCTCAATTATCCCTGCGCGAGAGCCCGAACTGGAATGCCCGTCTCCAATTTGGCAGCCACACAACCTGTGACGCTGCATTCGGACACAGCTGTTATTTCGAGGTCATGACCTAAGAGATGTGGAGAAGCTTTTCCCCGGGGCCCGAATGGTGTTCATCGGGAGAGCGGATGTTCAGGATCACAAAGCGGTTCTGTGAGAGCTCTGTATGCCGGAGTCTGAGTGACAGAAGCCCCATGTGTTTTTAATAAATTCTTCCTTTGGGCGTGTATGTTTGTGATATTCAGGGCTGCTTGAGCATCCTCAGGGCATGGCGGCTATGCTCCCCCAAAAGGGGTGATCCAAGAGAGAGAATGGGAAGCCACAATCTTTTATGAACTAGTCTTGGAGTTCACACACCATCGTGTCTGCACTATCGCTCTGGTTATGACCCAGGTCAATCCTACTCAGGTGGGAGCATCCCACACAAAGGTCTTGTAGTAGCAGAGTTGTAAAATCGCCCCCAAGCTTCCTACCCCCTGGCGAACGTGTGCTGTGAATTCTCCTCCCCTTGAGCATGAGTGGGGCCTGTGAATACGGTGGATGTCACTCATGATTATGTTGGGTTACAGGGCAGAAGAGATTTTTGCAGATGTAATTAATGTCCCTAATCAGTGGGTTGATCAAAGGAGGAATACCCTGGTGGTGCTGACCTAATCAGGTGAGACCTTCAAAGAGATCAGACTGATTCTTGAAGAAGCAAGTAGCTATGTTTGAACTGCCTGTGAAGGAGGTCACGTGGCCAGGCTCCGAAAAGAGCCACCGGGAGCTGAGGGTGTAGCCCCGTGGATAATTCGCAGGAAAACAGGGCCTCCCATCCCACAGCTGGAAGGAAAGGAGTGCTGCCAACCACATGTGCTTTGAAGAGATCTCTGAGACTCAGGGGAGATCACAATCCCCACGGACACCTTGATTTTGGCCTTGGGAGACCCTGAGAATAAACAAGTGTTGTTTTAAGGTGCTCGATTTATGGCAATTTGTTACACAGCAGTAGAAAACTAATATCAGTGTGACTATCAGAAGGCGAGAATTATTGGGGGCTGTCCTGGGGACCAACTACCAAAGCTCGATATTGTCAGACCTTTGAATTTTTGCCTGTCTTGTTGGTGTCCATCCACTTCCCTCTCTTTCCTATGCACAACCTCCTTTACACTTCACCCAGTCACTCACCTACTCCTGTCTTGATTCGTTCATTCCACAAACAATTCTGGGTCCCCTACTCTGTTCACACCCAGAACGGGTTGATGGGGACGCAGAATTGAGTTGCGTGTGTTCCCTGACCTCTAGAAGCTCCGGTCCGGAGCAGGAAGCATTCCGTGGTCTTCCTCAGCCCCCTTAAGATTCCTCCCAACATAACTCACATGTGGTTCAGACCCCAGGACCTTCCAGAGACCCGTTTCAGCACATTGTTCCACCCCCAAACCATAAATTCAGCCCCAAAGCATCATGTACAACAGATTTTGCTCAAATTCCAAGTCGAGACCAAGGACAGTATTATATTACATATTAGAAGCCAAATGTTACCAAACTTCCATATTAAACTTCTCTCTCCTCAAGTTCTATTATTCGGGAAGTCTTCTCCCACTCCACCGTGGCTAAACATCTTAATTATCCTGGGAAGTTCTATTTTATTTTCATATCCCCCTTGGCAAAACAGAAGCCTTGTGAGAAACCAAACCAATGTGGAGGTGGGTGGATAAGGGGGTTTGCCTCCATGGTTCTGCAGGCAGCATCCCCCCCCCCCCGTGACCTTGAATGAGTTACTTGCTGTCTGAGTTTCCTGGCCTGCATTCTGCCAAAGGCCCTAAGGGAGAAACAGCAACTCCCTGGGGACCCCAGCCAGGCTTTTGAAGTTCTTGGAAGAAGGCGTGACGTAAACAGCAAATCCGAGTAATGCCGTCTGAGGGCCTTCAGAATGAGGGCATTGGAGCATAAGGTCAAAGGCCCTGCAGACGGCATCTAACGTTTACTTCCAGAACACACTGCAGCCACCCCAGCCGGAGCCCCTCAGGGCCCCTCTGGGTTTGAGGCTGAGCTGCTTGCTGGGTGTCCCACCACCATTCTAGGAGCTGGTCCCCACCCCCCACCCCCCCGGGTGATGTGTATCATCACCCTCTTGTCTCTTGAAGAGGGATCTGTCTTCACTCACTCCCACACAATCTCATCCAGTCGTGTGGCTTTTAATACCATCAATGTGATGACTCATCAGTCTCCTGCCCTGCCCTCTTCCCTGAGTCCCAGACTCATTATCCAGCTGCTAACCAATATGTCCACTGGGATGTCTAATGGGCAGAGCACACTTCCTGGGTCCAAAGTGGAATTCCATTTCCTCCTCCTCTCTCCCCAACCACCCCCACCAAAACCTACTTATCCCCATCCTCCCATCTCAATAAATGGCTCTGTCACCATCCACCCAGCTGCTGGATTCAGAAACCAAGGGGTTATCCTTGATCCTTCTTTTTCTTCCATCACCCAACCATAATTCATCAGCAAGTTTTGTCAGCTCTCCTTTCAAAATGCTTCCCCATTCTGTTTGTTTCCAGGTCACCACCCTCTCAGGCCTCCTCAATATGCTACCTGCTTCCTCTCTTGCCACCCCATGGTCTATTCTCCACATAGCAACCTGAGAAAATATTATCCCCCTACTTAAACCCTCCAAGACTTTACTCAGCCAGCAAGACCCAGTGTGATCTGGCCCCTGTCTGCATCTTGAACTTCACCTCCTACCACTCTCCTTTGTATTCTGCTGTAGCCACACGGGTATTTTCTCTGTTCCCTAAACACACCAAGCTTGACCCAACCTCAGGGCCTTTGCATATACTGTTCCCTCTGCCTGGAATCCTCTCCTCCCTACCACATATTTGTGTACCTCACTCCTTCTTGCCATTCAGATTTAGTCCAAAGGTCACTTCCTTACAGACCCTGTCTCTATCTGAAGTTGACCCACCCACCTTCACCCCCCCAGCCACTGCCTATTATCTCATATTTCCTCTACAATTCCTATTACTATCTAATTATCTTACCTTTTCTTCTTTGCCTACTTATTTGTTTAGATTGTCTTCCCCACTAGAATTTCAGTTCTGAGAAGGCTGTCTGGTTCACTGTTCGATCCTTAGCCCCTCGACCAATGTCTGACATACAGGACCTGCTCAAGAACATCTCTCAAATTCACTCATTCATTCAGTCAGCACATATACATTGAGTGCTTACTGCTTAATGCATAACCAAAGATAACCAAGGATAACCAAGATGTCTGGCATCAATGGGTTCAAATTCAGTTTGCACCATTACCCAGCTTCTGGCCTTCCCTATCAGAGACTGTTTCCTCATCCAGAAAATGGGAATGACAGTGCCCTATTTGGCATGATTGCTATGAGAATTAACTTGTAAAAGGCTACCAGACAGCCTGGCACATAGTAGGTACTCATTAAATGAGTACTTTTCATCCATCACCAAGGATGATCTTGTCTGCCAGAATATGTGGGCACAGGCCCCGGGGGCTCTGAGGCACCCATGGAACAGCTGGATGCTCAAGTGGGAGGGAGATCAGTGTGGGCAAGGGGACACTAAGGTCAACTGGTGACCCACTTGGACACAGAAACAAGGGGGAAAGGACTATAAATGAGTCAGGGCATCTTCTTGAAATAATAGAGAGTGGGAACAGCCCCCGGGACACTGAATGTCTCCCAGGGACCTCCTGGGAGGTCAAGGAATATTTCCAGTTCTCAGTGCCCTGCTACCCACCCAGCCCACCTAAGGGTGTACCAGCTGGGGGCAGAGAGATGTCTGGTAGGGAGTAAAAGATACCAAACTTCTGGGCAAGGTTTGAAAATAGAAGTTGTCCTTCCACTCAATAGCAACCACCAAAAGCATGAGGATTTTTTTTTTCCAAGCTTTTTTTTTTTTTTAAATAATCTCTACACCCAACGTAGGGCTTGAACTCAGAACCCCGAGATCAAGAGTCAGATATTCTACCAACTGAGCCAGCTTGGCACCCTGGGAGGATGCTCTTTACGCACTGATATGAGTGATCACTCAAAATTCTAAAAGGACTACAAAATATAACACATACATGTTTGCTCATGTACACCTTCACTATCTCTGGAAGAACGCATAAGAAAGTTAGTGATGGCAGCTGTCTCTTGGAGCAGAAATGAGTGGTCAGGGCATAGGAGGGAAGGAAGACTTCACACTAAATGCCCCTTCGAGGTTTTTGAATGTTGAATCCCTTGAATGTAATACTTATTCAAAAATACTTAAAATTTGAAAAGAAAAATGCAGTTGCCACCCACTTTGGGGAATTGCTTTACCCCTCCTCTCTCACCCAAGGGATTGAGGGAGAGCATACTTCCAGAATGATCTGTCTGAAAGTAAAACTGGTTCTATCATTCCTCTTTATGTCATTCCTCTGGTTAAAGCCCTTTATTTTTTTTTCATTTTTTTAAAATACTTTATTTATCTTTTGACAGAGAGAGAGACAGCGAGAGAGGGAACACAAGCAGGGGAAGTGGGAGAAGCAGGCTTCCCGCTGAGCAGGGAGCCCGATGCAGGGCTTGATCCCAGGAACTTGGGATCATGACCTGAGCCGAAGGCAGTCACTTAATGACTGAGCCACCCAGGCACCCCTGGTTAAAACCCTTTAATGACACACAGCTGAGCATATTGTATAACTTCAAAAAAAGTATTTGTTGAATGCATGAGTAAATAAATGAACCAGTCACCTTTCATTTCTTAATTTTTATGTATTGATATGGAAAAAATCCATGTTAAGTGAAAAAAGAATATTGCAGAATATTAAATCAAGGATGATCCCATTTTTGAAAAATAAGATAATTACATATACATAAAATTATATTGCGTATTAGTATACTCATGTATATATTCAGATATTAGCGTATACATGTACATGTACATGATTATTGGTCTAGAAAAAGAAAAAAATCTAGAAAGATCCCAAACTTGCTGGTTCTGTATCTTGATCTTAGTGATAATTACATGAGTATAAATGTGGGTAAAAATTCATCTATCTGTACTTAACAATTGGACATTTTCCTATATATATAGTTATAGCTCAATTTTTAAAAGGAAAAAAGTTATACCCCCAAATATTATTAGATGCCATCTTCTGGGCCAGTTGGGATGATGAGGGGGCTTCTGATTTCCAATGTATAGCTGAATATTTTACAACAAGCACACAAGAATGAATCCTTTTAAAATACATACCTTTTAATTCATATTTTATTTCAGATTCTTTAGCTTAGGATGCAAAGCCTTCTACTTCTTCCACCGCCTCCATCCTTCATTACAACCACATCAAATGCTTCACCTTCCCAAATATGTCATGCTGTTTCTTACCTCCAGGCCTTCACCTTTGCTGCTCTCTTTTCCTGAGACACCTTCTCCCACCTCTTTGTCTCCTCCCACCTACCTAACCTTTTCTAGTCATTTAAGTCTCAACTGAAATGTCGCCTCCTCCAGGAAGCCTCCCTTGACCTCCCCACACTGGGTCAAATGCTGTAAAAACACCTTAGAGTTGACTCTTTCGCATCACCTGACTCACTTGTCCATCTCACCATCCAACGGTGAGCCTCCTCAGGCCCAGATTAGAATGATGGGGCCGCAAGCCACAGACCGTCTGGAGCCACCAGAAGCTGGCAAGATTCTTCCCCTAGAGCCTCCAGAGGGAGTGCAGTTCCCCTCCTACTTTGATTTCAGCCCGATGACGCTGATTTCAGACTTCTGGCTTCCAGAAGAATAAGAGAGTAAATTTCTGTTGTTTTAAGCCACCAAGGTTGTGGAAATTTGTTACAGTAGCCTTAGGAAATGAACATAATTGATACCTCCTTTCTAGAAAAGAGTTTGGCAAAACCAAATTATAAAGTTGGTTATGTGTTTAATGATGAGCCAGCAACTTCACTTGGGATAAACCCCGAAGAAACATTTGTTCACGCCCACCAGAAGACATGTGTAAGAACGTTCCTTGCAGCATCATTTATACTGACAAAACCTGGAGACAAGTTACATGCTCATGCACAGGAGAACGGATCAACCATGGCATATCCACATCATGGAAGAGTATGCAGCAGGAAAATGAACACACTGCAGCTATTTGTGACAACAAGCAAAAATTTCACACACCTAACGCTAAGTGGAAGAAGCAAGTCACACACACACAAAATATGAACAGTATGATTCTGTTTACATAAAGCTCAAAAACAGGTAAAAGTAAACAATACATTGTTTTGGTGTTTAAACTATAAAGAAAAGAGGGGAATAATTAAAGCAAATTTCCAGACATTGGTTACTCGAGGGAAGGAAGGGTCTGCAGTGGGGTAGTGGAACATACAGGACGCTTCTGGGTAAGGTGACCATGTATTTTGTGGCCTAACTGGCGTACTTTGGGGGATGAAAAGAGGGTGCTAGTTATAATTATGGCAGAAAACAGGTCCAAATCCAAACTGTCCCAAACAAACCAGAACATAAGATCACCCTACTTCTGAGACACATAAGATTTTATTTCATGGCCTGGTTGGTGTGGATATGGGTATTTATTAGTGCTTTTGAGACTGGACAAATACATTTTCTATATATGACATATTTCAGAATTACTTTTTTTTCAACCAAATAAAGGAATAAAGTGGGTTCCAGAATCAGTTCAGTTTTCAGTAGCAACTCCAGATACAGAAGCAGACTCTTGACTAAATTGAGCAGAAAGGGAATTTATTACGGGGAGAGTGCTGAGCTCACACAATTGCCAGGCAGGCTGGAGAAAGAGGTCAGAAACCAGGCACAGACGGAAGGCAGGCACACAGCAGGGCCCACGGCCGGAAGCTTGCCCGGACCAGGCCGCCGAGGACACACAACTCCTCCCACTGCGGCTGGTGCGGCACCCCGCCAGGCCGGGCCAAGGGACGCTCCCGCCAGCCTCCCTCCCGGCTACTGCTCTCCCTGGAGCCCAGATGGTGTTGCCGCTTCCACACCACCCGCCCCACCACCTTCTACACATCCCTAAATTTCTCCTTGTCCCTGCTGCTTTGCCGACTCCACGGTCAAACCCCTCAGTGGGTGCATGTGACTGGTTGAGCCAACTGCCAGGGATGCTGAGAAAGTGAGTACTGGCCAACTTCCTTCCTCCCTTCCTCCCTTCCTCCCTTCCTCCCCCACGAGAGCCAGTATCTGGGGAAGTCCCAAATTCAGGATGAGGGTGCAAAGGCTCAGCAGCTGAAAAATGGAAAGCCCACGATGTTTGCGAGGGGCGTCAGAGACTAGGGACAGACGCCAAAATGGATCCAAAAGGACCTAGAAGGTCTTAAAGGTGGCCGAGTTCTAGAATTTTAGAATTCCTCTCACTAGCAGGGCTCAAGTTAAGACTTAGAGTGAGGTTTCTGAATTTAACACCTTAGTTGGTGTTAGGGTTATGGTTAAGAGAAGTGGCCAGATGTATTGAAAACCAACAGCGATTTACCAACCTCCCCCCCGACCCCGTTCCTCTGGACCCTGTGTCTAGACCAACAGGATCACTGATTGGATCAGCCATGGTCACCTGATCCAAAGCTAGTTAACCCATTGGCTGGACAGTAAGCAATTAGAGACTGTGTCTCCAGCAGGTGCTCCCAAACCTACTTAGTGGGCGCTTTGCCTATTGTCTCTGTCTTTTTTTTTTTTTTTCCCGTGACAGCCCTAGGCGAAAAGTAATACCTAACAGTTCCGTTTATTAAGTAGCTAGCTCCAAACAACTTAGTAAGTCTTTATGGCCTAATAACGTAGACTTTGAAAAGATAAATTTGAAAGAAAAAATTTTTATTTCATTCTTAAATAACCACAATTGCTGTCTAATGGGATGGATGTGCCTGTCGGGGCACCGCACGAATTCTCAAACCTTGGAAGCAGATTGGGTTACACCTTCTTTCCTGTTCCAGGTTGATTTTCAAGTAGTAATTGCTTTTTATTACAACAGCCACGGAAAATCCACCTTGCAAAGATATGACATCATGGAAAGGAATGTCGTGCAATCTAATGCTGAAACTAGCTTGAGCTACCTTGAGCTTAGTAGCTCCAGAGGCATCGGAAAGATGTCAACTATCATTGTATTTGCCTTGAAAATGTAAAATACGACGTGGTGCCCCTGTGAGTTTGCTGCAGAGGCTCTGGGTGCCTTGGCACACAATTTGAAAATTGCTGCTCTAAAACATAAACTAAGAAAGGCAGGAACTTGTCAAATCAGGGTAGGGTCAGATGTTTTCATGCTGACAAATAATCAGAGAAAACGTATTTGCAAAGAGAAGAGGAAGAATCAAAATATAGACAAGCCAATAGGCCACGGAAGGCAGTCACCTGATGCAGTGCTGCCTGCTGTTGGATTTCATGACCTCGCCCCAGCATCCATGGCTGACCCTGAGCTCCTGATCTGTTGCCCTAAACTAGCCCCTCCCACTATCTTTCTCAGATTCAGGGAGTGGTGAGAGCTCCAACGTTTCAATTGCTGAGGCCAAAATTTTGGATCATCCTGACTCTCTTGTCCTCTTTGGCTCATCCTTAACTCGCTTATTCTCTCACATCTCACACCCAATGCAATCCGTTAGCAAATCCCGTCATCACTTGCCTTCAACATATATCCGGAATCTGACCACTTTTCCCTATCTCTATGCTATTGACCCAGCCACCATCACCTCTCATCTGGAAAGTCTGTGACCAACTCACTGCTTCTACCTGGTCTATCCTCAGCCCAGCAGCCAAGAGAGATCCTCTTTTTGTCTTTATTAAAACATTCTTTAATTTCATCATAATTTCATCATAATCATATAGGTTAATTTTACATTCTATTTCATAATATATATGCCTTTATTTTACTATTAAAGTAATACTGTTTAAAAGTTAACAATAGAAAATTGATATATATAATTTATATATATTACCTATAATCAATATTGCTTATTTGATATTTGGGGTTTTTTTTTTAGTTTTTTTAATTAAAATTCAATTAATTAACATGTAATGTATTATTAGTTTCAGAGGTAGAGTTCAGTGATTCATCAGTTTTATATACTACCCAGTGCTCATGACATCACGTGCCCTCCTTAAATGCCCATCACGGAGTTACCCCATCCCCTTTCCCCTCCAACAACCCTGTTTGTTTCCTGAGACTGAGAGTCTCTTATGGTTTGACTCCCTCTCTGATTTTATCTTGTTTTATTTTTCCCTCCCTTCCCTTATGATCCTCTGCTTTGTTTCTTAAATTCCACATGTGAGTGAGATCATATGATAATTTTCTTTCTCTGATTGACTTATTTCACTCAGCATAATATCCTCTAGTTCCATCCATGTCATTGCAAATGGCAAGATTTCATTTTTTTGATGGCTGAGTAGTATTCCAACATATATATATATACCACATCTTCTTTATCCATTCATCTGTTGATGGACATCTGGGCTCTTTCCACAGTTTGGCTATTGTGGACATTGCTGCTATAAACACTGGGGTGCAGGTGGCCCTTAGGATCACTATGTTTGTATCTTTGGGGTAAATTCCTGGTAGCGCAATTGCTGGGTCGTAGGGTAGCTCTATTTTCAACTTTCTGAGGAAACTCCATACTGTTTTCCAGAGTGGCTGCACCAGATTGCATTCCCACCAGCAGTGTAAGAGGGTTCCCCTTTCTCTGCATCCTTGCCAACATCTGTCATTTCCTGACTTGTTAATTTTAACCATTCTGACTGGTGTGAGGTGGTGTCTCATTGTGGTTTTGATTTGTATTTCCCTGATGGCAAGTGATGTGGAACATTTTTTCATCTGTCTGTTGGCCATTTTATGTCTTCTTTGGAGAAATGTCTGTTCATGTCTTCTGCCCATTTCTTGATTGGATTATTTGTTCCTTGGGTGTTGAGTTTGATAAATTCTTTACAGATTTTGGATACTAGCCCTTTATCTGATAAGACTTTTGCAAATATCGTCTCCCATTCTGTCACTTGTCTTTTGCTTTTGTCAACTGTTTCCTTTGCTGTGCAAAAGCTTTTTATCTTGATGAAGTTCCAACAGTTCATTATTTTGCCTTTGTTCCCCTGCCTTTGGAGATATGTCTAGCAAGAAGTTGCTGCAGCCAAGGTCACAGAGGGTGCTGCCTGTGTTCTCCTCTAAGATTTTGATGGATTCCTGTCTCACATTTGGTCTTTCATCCATTTTGAGTCTATTTTTGTGTATGGTGTAAGAAAATGATCCAGTTTCATTCTTCTGCATGTGGCTGTCCAATTTTCCTAACACCATATGTTGAAGAGACTGTCTTTTTTTCTATTGGATATTCTTTCCTGCTTTGTTGAAAATTAGTTGACCATAGAGTTGAGGGTCCATTTCTGGGTTCTCTATTCTGTTCCATTGATCTATGTGTCTGTTTTTGTGCCAGTACCATTCTCTCTTGATGATTACAGCTTTGTAACAGAGCTTGAAGTCCGGAATTGTGATGCCACCAGCTTTGATTTTCTTTTACAACATTCCTTTGGCTATTTGGGGTCTTTTCTGGTTCCATACAAATTTTAGGATTACCTGTTCCAGCTCTGTGAAAAACGTTGATGATATTTTGATAGGGATTGCTGTGAATGTGTAGATTGCTCTAGGTAGCATCGACGTTTTAACAATATTTGTTCTTCCAATCCATGAGCATGGAATATTTTTCCATTTCTTTGTGTTTTCTCAATTTCTTTCATGAGTGTTCTATAGTTTTCTGAGTAAAGATCCTTTGCCTCTTTGGTTAGGTTTATTCCTAGGTATCTTATGGTTTCTGGTGCAATTGTAAATGGGATCAACTCCTTAATTTCTCTTTTCTGTCGCATTGTTAGTGTACAGAAATGCAACTGATTTCTGTGCATTGATTATATCCTGCCACTTAGCTGAATTCCAGTATGAGTTCTAGCAATTTTGGGGTAGAATCTTTTGGGTTTCCCACATAGACTATCATATCATCTTGAAGAGTAAGAGTTTGACTTCTTTTTTGCTGATTCAGATACCTTTTATTTCTTTTTGTTGTCTGATTGCTGACTTTCTACTACTATGTTGAACAATAGTCGTGATAGTGGACATCCTGCCATGTTCCTGACCTTAGGGGAAAAGCGCTCGATTTTTCCCCATTGAGAATGATATTCGCTGTGGGCTTCTCGCAAATGGCTTTTTTGATACTGAGGTATGTTCCCTCTATCCCTACACTGTGAAGAGTTTTAACCAAGAAAGGATGCTGTACTTTGTCAAACGTTTTTTCTGCATCTATTGAGAGGATCATATGGTCCTTGTCCTTTCTTTTATTTATGTAGTGTATCACATTGATTGATTTGCAGATGTTGAACCAACCTTGCAGCCCAGGAATAAATCTCACTTGGTCGTGGTGAATAATCCTTTTAATGTACTGTTGGACCCATTGGCTAGTATCTTGGTGAGTATTTTGATATCAATGTTCATCAGGAATATTGGTCTACAATTCTCCTTTTTGATGGGGTCTTTTCTGGTTTGGGGATCAAGGTAATGCTGGCTTCATAGAAAGAGTTTGGAAGTTTTCCTTCCATGTCAATTTTTTGAAACAGCTTCAGAAGAATAAGTATTAATTCTTCTTTAGATGTTCTGTAGAATTCCCCTGGCAAGTCATCCGGCCCTGGACTCTGGTTTGTTGGGAGATTTTTGATTAGTGCTTCAATTTCCTTGCTGGTTATGGGTCTGCTCAGGTTTCCTATTTCTTCCTGTTTTCAGTTTTGGTAGTTTATACATCTCTAGTATGAATCCATTTTTTCCAGCTTGCCTAATTTGTTGGCATATAGTTGCTCATAATATGTTTTTATAACTGCTTATATTTCTTCGGTGTTAGTTGTGATCTCTCCTCTTTCATTCATGATTTTATTTATTTGGGTCCTTTCTTTTTGATAAGTCTAGTCAGGGGTTTATCAATCTTAATAATTCTTTCAGAGAACCAGCTCCTAGTTTAGTTGATCTGTTTACTGTTCTTTTGGTTTCTATTTCATTGATTTCTGCTCTAATCTTTATTAATTCTCTTCTCCTGCTGGGTTTAGGCTTTATTTGCTGTTCTTTCTCCAGCTCCTTTAGGTGTAAGTTTAGGTTATGTGTTTGACACCTTTCTTGTTTCTTGTGAAAGACTTGTATTACTATAGACTTCCCTCTTAGGACCGCCTTTGCTGCATCCCAAAGGTTTTGAACAGTTGTGTTTTCATTTTCATTTGTTTCCATGAATTTTTAAAATTCTTCTTTAATTTCCTGGTTGACCCATTCATTCTTTAGTAGGATGCTCTTTAACCTCTGTGTATTTGAGTTCTTTCCAAATTTCCTCTTGTGATTGAGTTCAAGTTTCAAAGCATTGTGGTCTGAAAATATGCAGGGAATGATCTCAATCTTTTGGTACCAGTTGAGACCTGATTTATGACCTAGGATGTGATCTATTCTGGAGAATGTTCCATGTGCACTCGAGAAGAATGTGTATTCTGTTGCTTTAGGATGGACTGCTCTGAATATATCTGTGAAGTCCATCTGGTCCAGTGTGTCATTCAAAGCCCTTGTTTCCTTGTTGATCTCCTGCTTCAGTGATCTGTCCGTTGCAGTGAGTGGGGCATTAAAATCCCCTACTCTTATTGTATTATTATCGATGTGTTTCTTTACTTTTTTTAATTAATTGGTTTATATAATTGGCTGCTCCCATGTTAGGGGCATAAATATTTACAGTTGTTAAATCTTCTTGTTGGATAGATCCTTTAATTATGATATAGTGCCCTTCCTCATCTCTTATTACAGTCTTTGGTTTAAAATCTAATTTGTCTGACATAAGGATTGCTACCCCAGCTTTATTTTGATGTCCATTAGCACGATAAATCGTTTTCCACCCCCTCACTTTCAATCTGGAGGTGTCTTTGAATCTCAAATGAGGCTCTTGCAGACAGCATATTGATGGATCTTGCTTTTTTATCTAATCTGATACCCTGTGTCTTTTAATTGGGGCATTTAGCCCACTTATATTCAGAGTAACTATTGAAAGATATGAATTTAGTGCCATTGTATTACCTGTAAAGTCACTGTTTCTGTATATTGTCTCTGTTCCTTTCTGGTCTATGTTACTTTTGGGCTCTCTCTTCACTTAAAGGATCCCCTTTAATATTTCTTGCAGGGCTGGTTTGGTGATCACAAATTTTTTTAGTTTCTGTTTGTCCTGGAAGCTTTTTAATCTCTCCTTCTATTTTGAATGACAGCCTTGCTGGATAAAATATTCCTGGCTGCCTATTTTTCTCATTTAGCACCCTGAATATATCATGTCAGTCCTTTCTGGCCTGCCAGGTGTCTGTGGTAGGTCTGCTGCCAGTCTAATGTTTCTACCTTTTTAGGTTATGGACCTCTTGTCCCGAGCTGTTGTCAGGATTTTCTCTTTGTCTCTGAGACTTGTGAGTTTTACTATTAGATGTCAGGGTATTGACCTATTTTTATTGATTTTGAGGGGGTTCTCTGTGCCTCCTGGATTTTGATGCCTGTTTCCTTCCCCAGATTAGGGAAGTTCTCTGCTATAATTTGCTCCAATATACCTTCTGCCAGAGGGATCCTCTTAAAATGTAAATCAGTTCTAGGCTCTGAATCCTTTGATGGCCCCCATCTTGTTCAGAGTCAAAGCCAAAGCCCTTAACATGGCCATGCAGGCCTACAGGAGTAATAGCACCTGCTGTTCTGGCTCTCACTCACTTCATTCCAGCCACCCCAACCTTCTCACTGTTCTTCAAACATGTCACGCACAGTCCTGCCTCAGGGCCTTTGCACTGGCTATTTTCACTGCCTGGAACATCATTCCCCAAATATCCTCATGGTTTCCTCCCTCACTTCCCTCAGTCTTGGCTCAAATGTCACTTTGCCAGTGAGTCCTTTGCTGACCTTGTGTATAAAACAGAAAGAGCACCCCCTCCTCACAGCACTCCCTGGCCACTCACTTTTAGGAGGGATCACTGAGTTGTAGGACCTGACAGACTCAAGTGAACTCATATACAAAGAAGTATATTTAAATAATTCATTTTTTAAAACAAATACTTATTGTGCAATCTACGTGCCAGACATTAAGCCAGGCACTGAGGGTGAAATGGCTGCTTCAGTTCAAAGGAGGCCGTCTCAAATCACCTACAATCAGTGTCTTGGACCATGTTCCCCAGTTAACTATGCTCCTCTATTCAGGAAATACACTAAGAGGTGCTTAGAACTGCCTGGGAAGCCTGAGTTAGATTGCCTGGGTGAGGCCCCACCCCAAGCACCATTCTAGGCCTGGAACCTGCATTCACCCTGCCCTACCCTGCATGTCCAGCTGCCATTCAGGACTGTGGTGGTGAGGCTGGCCCAGGGAAGTGCTCAACTCCTTTAGTCTGTGGGCTGACAGGGAAATCCCAGGGGTGGGCCGCCTTGGGCATGAGTAAGAACACAGTCCAGGCCACAGGTGCAACTCGATTTTAACTTGTAATATATTTAGACATATGGTATGTGGGCCTCCATTTGTACTCTTACTCCAATATTTCACACAGGATCTAGATTCTGGTACAGGAATGGCACATAATGGCCACCATGACTGTCCCCTCCCAGACCATGGCAGACATCAATAATGGATCACAGCATTCCTTCTCCCTGAGATGTGGTTTCAGAACTCCTTCGCACACAGCACTCTGGGAAGCCACTACTAATCGTCCATCAGCATGAGAGGTGCAAGGAAGTGCGTTCCCTGTTCTAGCACTTCTACATGGCAGTCCACTCTGTGCACCCCCAGTGTTTATCAAGAGGCCTCATTCTTGTCCAGAAACTTTCTTCTCCTGTGAAAAAGAAGCCGCTGATGCTAGATGTTTGTGGAAAGTAGATAAACACTCAAATGCTGTCTTTGGTTGCTCCTCAGAAGGTCCTGATATTCTATGGAGAAAAGACAAAAATGAATAAAATAATTTCCCATTTGGGGAGCAATTACTTACATGAAAACCATTTTTTAAAGCCCACTCTTTCCTCTGGAGAGATTCATGTTTTGCATTAAGGCCCTGACACAACACATTCTGACTCCCAAGATTTTTTGGCAGAACAGAAAATCCTGATGGCTCTTTTTGTTTGAATGGTTTATTTTCTTCTCCTTGTGGATCTGTTTCTTTGCCTTTTTTTCTCTGTTTGTCTCATTCTCTGTCTCTTTCTAGTCTCTGCTCTGTATGTGTATTTGTCTTTGCCCATCTCAATCTCTCTGTCCCTTTCTACCTCTGTCCCTCTCTTCCTCAGTGGCCGGGCAGCCCATCTCTCTATGCGAATCTGTCACTTGGAGTATGTCTGAGTGTCTGTGTGTCTGTGTTTCTTTGTTTCTGTCTCTGCACGTGGGTCTCTCCACTCCCAGTCTTTGTCTCTTTCTCTCACTCTTTCCAGTCGTGTCTGACTTTCTCTGTGTGTCTCTCTATCTCATCTTTTTATCTCTTCCTGTGTTTATGTCTCTGTCTCTATGTGAATTTCTCTATCTCTGTCAGTGTTTATCTCTCTCCATCGCCCTGCTTGGGTCTCCTCTCCCTCACTCTCTTTCTCCCTCTTCCCCCAACCCCCCCTCTGCTTTCCTCCCTTTGTCTTTCTGTCCATCTCTGCATGCTTGTATCTGTCTCTCTCTGAGTATCTCCATCTGTCAGTCTCTCTCTCTCTCTGCTTTCTCCCCTCCCCCTTGCCTCTAATTTACCAGTGTTTCTTCTTTTATTTTTTCCTTTTTCCTCCTCTAGAGCACTAAGGTTGAGTCCAGACAACAAAACCGTGACTGTAAAGTGAGAAGTCACCCAGAGGTTTCCAGGCCACCAGATGTGCAGCATATTTAGACAGAACAGCTGGATAATTTAACAACTTCCTTGTCCCCCCCCCCACTCCCCGGAAGGTCGGCCGCCAGGGCATCTCAGACAGCCTGTCTATGTGAGGACATACACGTGTATGCACCGGAGTATTCCCTCCTGAGATTCTGTGCAAAAGTCACCATTCTCTCGAAAACCCCACGTGTATTCTTTAATGTGATCAGATTCAGATTTCCCTCCCTACAACCTCCTTTTTCCTCCTCCTGGATAGTCTGGCTTGGAAGCCCGGTGCTGTTTGTTGAAGCATCCCAAAGATCTTCCACTTACGTCCTATGATCTTCATCGTGATCTCATGAGTGAGGTGTTTGGGACAATGACATAAAAAGAGGTAGCAAAGGTCTAAAGGAAGCCCTAGAGAAAGCTGGCAAGAAAACCCTCAAAGGCAGGGCACTGTGTTTCTTGGCCCTATTTTACTGATGACAAAACTGATAGGCAAACTCCAGGGTCCAGAATCTCAACAGAACTAGTGCTCAAAATCAGAACGCTCAGCTCCCAGCATGCAACTCACCTCCCAGCACCACAGAGCAGCAAAACTGGGCAAGACCCACAGATGGGGCAGTGTGGTACAATGGGCATCGCCTCAGGCTCTTGCATCTGGCAGACGGCCCTCAGCTCAAATCCCTTCTCTGGGACTTAGGAGCTGCCTGGTCCTGGGCAAGCCTCCGTTTCCTCATTTGTAGAAGGGAAATGATAATAGCATCTGCCTCAGAGGGATGTTGTGAAGATCCAGTGAAATAAAACATGGGAAGTTTCTGGATGAGCAAGTACTCAAATATATATATTGCTGTTGTTCATATTAGAATTAGTATTCGTATAAAACTGAGACCCAAGTTCACACAAACTAGTTAACGGCAGATCCAGACTCCGCACCCGGATCCTGCAGCTCTCACATCAGTGTACCTGCACCAAGAGAGTTTCCTGCTACCTTCTCCCAACCAAAAAGCACAAAAACATTTTTTGAGCACTTTTTCTGTCCCAGGCATGATCACAACACCCTACACATGTTCACTTCACTTAATTCTCAAAACAACCCAGTGACGCACGTCCCCTTATCATCCCCACTTTATTAAGAAACTGAGGCTCAGAGAGCATAAGAGACTTGCCCCAGGGGCGCCTGGGTGGCTCAGTCGGTTAAGTGGCTGCCTTCAGCTCAGGTCATGATCCCGGGGTCCTGGGATCGAGCCCCGCATCGGGCTCCCTGCTTGGCGGAGAGCCTGCTTCTCCCCTCCCTCTGTCTGCCGCTCTGCCTACTTGTGCTCTCTCTCTATCTCTGTTAAATAAATAAAAATCTTAAAAAAGAAAAAAAAAAAGAAAGAAAAAGAAACTTGCCCCAGGACACACAGCTGGTAGGTGGCAGGGCCGGCTGGCACCAGAGTCCCCACACCGGCCCTGTTTTCTGTTTAAATTCTTAGAGATTCACCCCAAATCATGGTTACATTTCTTTACCTTTCTCTTTCTCTCACCTTTCGCTTATATATAAGTAACACATGAATACATTCTCAATGGAAAAAATCGGCGGCATTACTATAAACTGTGTTTTGATATTATCCCTAAGCGCCACTCTTAACAACCTGGTAAGAATCCTTCCCGACTTTTTCCTGTACATTTGCATATGCACGTACTGCTGCTTGTCAGACCCTTTTTGCTGGGTCTCTAGAAAACAGTAGTTGAGGTAGTGACCCTGAGATTGAAGGAAGGTGGTGGGGCCTGGAGATAGTCTCACTTTCTGTTTTCTAGAAATCGGTTACCTATAAATATTCTGAAAGCTTCCGGCGGTTGACTTGGCCAAGGTCCCAGCGATCTGGATGCATAATAACGTTTCTTTGGCTCTACACAGAGACAGAACCAGAGAAGGATGGGTTTATCTTGTCCATACAGCAGCCACTCCCCACATACGGTTCTGAGCCCTTGCATGTGGCTGGTCCTGTGCTATCAGTGTAACATACACACTGGATTTTAAAGCCTCATGCATTAAAAAAGAAGGTAAAATATTTCATGAATACTTTTCTGTATACTGTTTACATGTTGAAATATTTTGGATATATTGGGTTAAATAAAATATAACATTAAAACTAATTTCACTTGTTTTGGGGGCACGTGGCTGGCTCAGTTGGAAGAGCATGGGACTCTTGATCTCAGGATTGTGAGTTTGAGCCCCACACTGGGTGTAGAGATTACTTAAATTAATAAATAAATGAAAGCTTTAAAAAATAATTTAAAAAATTAATTTCACTGTTCTTTTCACCTTTTTAGTGTAGCTCCTGGAAAAATTTAAATTCCGTATATGGCTCACATTCTATTTCTAATAGGTGGTACTTTTCTAAACAGTTGATCAAGGAGACACTCTATTTTTTTAAAAGGATTTATTTGGGGCGCCTGGGTGGCTCAGTTGGTTGGGCGACTGCCTTCGGCTCAGGTCATGATCCTGGAGTCCCTGGATCGAGTCCCGCATCGGGCTCTCTGCTTGGCAGGGAGCCTGCTTCTCCCCCTGACCCTCCCCCCGCTCATGTGCTCTCTCTCTCTCTCTCATTCTCTCTGTCTCAAATAAATAAATAAAATCTTTAAAAAAATAAATAAATAAATAAAAATAAAAGGATTTATTTATTTATTCTGGGGGTGGGGGGAGAGAGGCAGAGGGAGAGGGAGAGAGAGTCTCATGAGATCACAACCTGAGCTGAAACCAAGAGTCAGATGCTCAACCCACTGCACCACCCAGGGGCCCCGAGATACTCTATTTTTTTTAAATTACTGGGAAAAAGTAATAATAGTTAAATTGTGTTGAGTGCTCAGAGCCAAGTAGCAGGCTAAACACCCCATCTGTCATCCTATCCATCCCCTCACATAGCTGTATAAGGTAAGCACTATTGTGACCTTCATTTTACAGAGGAAAAAACTGAAACTCAGAGAGGTGAAGTTATTTGCCCAAAGTCACACAGCCAGCAAGCAACAGAGCAACAATATGAACACGTCACTCATGGGATTAACCCTGCACAGCAACAGGTCAAGAAAGCCCTTCGTCGGACTCACCTCAGAGTTACGTGTAGCCAGAGGAGGCCTTTGAAAGTTTGCTGGCATTGGGTAAAAGGCAGAAGGCCCAAGAGAAATGCAAGCCCATCTCACCGACAGGCTTGGTGAGACCCTCCTTAGAAAGTTTTCCCCAATATCTGTGCTTCTTTCTTCCTTTAGTAATAAAACCACACAAGGCCATCCAGAATAGAGATTACACTTCATCATAGCTCCACTGTAGCAAGATATAACCATATGATTACCTTTCAGCAAATGGGATGTAAATAGATGTATGTATAAGTTCTAGAAAGTATCCTTGAAAGCAGGAGACATACCCTTCATTTCCCCCTTTACAAGCTCTCCATGGTTGAAATGCAGATGTGATGGCAGGTGCTATAGCAGCCATATTGTATCACAAGAGGGGAGGTACATACCAGAAATAGAAGAAAAACAAGATGGAAGGAGCCTTGGTACCTGATAATTATAGAGCTGCCATTTAGCCCAAGGCCGCCTATTTGTACCTTTATACGAAAGAGAAATAAGTTTCTATATTATTTCAGTAACTACTAGTTAGTATCTCATTATTAAAGCAACTAAACTTGTATTATAACTAATACAGAGCCAATGCTCAGAGTGACAAGTAGTAGACTGAATAGAGTGGGGAGGAAAAGATCAGTGGGATTGCTGGGAGAGCTTGGTGGGAGTGTTAGACCACTTCAGATGGCACTGAAGGCATTAGAAAGGAGATGGCAGCTATAGAAATTAAAGGGTTAATGTCTCAGGACCATAAACCACCATGCAGAATAAGCAGGGATGACTTATCTCAATGGTCGAGCGAATGATTTATAAATTGGGGTCAAGCTCTCTAAGCCTCGGTCTTCATATCTGTAAAATGGGTTGATAATGCTAATGTATGGGATAAAATCATAAAAAGGTATTATTGTGGGGATAAAATGAGACACCATTCTTAACATCCTGCCTGGCCCATAAGAAGTGTACTGTAGATGGTGGTGGTGGTGGTGGTTGGAATTTCTTGCTCTGACTGGCCTGGCTGGTCTTCTAGCTCTCCTGCTACCGAAATGCCTTTCCACTGGTTGCCCGACAGGAGGCTGAAACTGTGGCAGCCTATTCATTCCTCCTAGGTGGTACAACACCCTGCAGGAGAGGTTTTCAAAGACAACAATGTCTTAGCAAATGAAGCAGAGACCACTACAAGAGCCTAGACTCCAAGCCTTCTATCACGACTCTATGTGACTTTTTGAGGTGTCTTCCTTGAAGGGGTAGGGTAGTATTTTAAGTGCTGATGGGAGAGAACTTAATATTTGTGACCAAGAAGGCAGACATAGTAAACTGTATTATAGTTCTCAATTTTTCACTCTTTCCCCTTTCCCTGTAAAAGGATTGTATGTCACTGCCCCCACTTGGCCATATGACATGCTTTGGCCAATAGGATATGAGGGGGAGTGATGCACATCACATCCAGCAGAAAGTTTTAAGGGAGTGTTGCTAGCGTTTTCTCCCTTTTGGTGGGCTTCCCTTCTGCCACAAGAATGGACATATTCCTCAGGGCACAGAATGAGAAGGTGCACTGAGCAGAGCCCAGCAGAAGCACAGAGCAAGAAATGTGTGTGTGTTGTAAACCACTGAAATCTTGGGGTTATTTGTTATGCAGCGAAGCTGACTTACACATTCACCCCCAGCTTCTGAGAAGGGCTGAGTCCTTGGGAGGAAGGCAGACCTGGGTTCAAATCCCAGCTCTGCTGAGTAGCCAATGTTGAGTGCCATTGAGCAAATAAGTTACTTCACTTCTGGGAGCCCCATTTTCCTCATACATGTTATGGAAATAACAAGAGTGCTTCTACTTCATAGGTTATGGTGAGGATTAGATAATGTACACAAAGGCCTTGGTGTTGAGAAAGGGCTCTGTTCAGGGGAGAGAGAAAAGTCTGAGGCAAGGTCTCTTCTCTTAGGTGGAAGGACCAGTTCAGCTGACATTTCGGATCCCAGGCCTGACAGATGCCCGATCCTGGGCCTCAAACTGGGATTGTCACCTCTCTGAGTCAGTCTTTGGCAAAGCACCCCTAAATAACCTGGAAAAAATTTTTGTAAAATTTAGGTTGACAAGAACCCCACAACAGTGGCTGGTTTAAGCTACATCAGCTTCCTTCCTCCACCCTCCTCTTCCCAGCCTCAGATCTCTGAAAGAAACCCTCCCCCTGAAAACCCACAAGAACAGGTGGGGGTGCTCTGGCTTGAACTCTGAAAACTCACAACAAATGGCAAATTCGTTTGTGCTGATCTTATCAGTAGATGCCCTTCCTGTTAGGCTGTTTGAAAAGAGAAATTGGTCTTAGTCAAAGTTTGCCTGCTCTTGGCTGGACTGGATGACCTTGAAGTTTCAGGCAAGTTTTTATGGCGTGGAAGTGGTCCATCTAAGAGGTCTGTGAAGATGCAATGGAACACTCATATGCACATACGCACATATGTACATGACACCATATACACTTGCACTTGAGAACTTTCCTTGGCAACCCACAGATAACACAGTTCTCCCCCCGCAGCATGGCCAGAGCATAAAAAAAAAATTTTTTTTTAAATACAAAGCAGAATATATACCATAGAATTGATTTTGATTTAGCCAGTTCCCTGTTTAGGTGACCTCCAGGGTTTTTTCCTAAGTTGCTTGTTTTGTTTGCAATTACAAACAACGTTGATCTGTATAGGCAGTGTGTCATGGTTAGGACTTTAGACTCTACTTAGTTTGAGTTTCCCCTAAAGAGACTCAGAGACAAGGATTCTACTGCAAATTATTTATTTGAGAGGTGACTCCAGGAAATATCAGGGAGGGAGTAGGAAAGGAAGGAAGTTAATAAAAGGGTACACTTTACCAAGCAAATTACCACTATGGGCAGCTGGGACTCATTCCTGCTGGGGAGCACTGGGAACCATAGAACATGCCTCAGAGCTATCCCAGAGGTGAGGGGGCTGGGGTATTTATCCTCCAGAACAAGAACTTCTGTCGGTCATTGGCTGAGGGATGCTGCCACGCTAACTTCCCGGCACTTCTCGTTGGCCCCCACACTTGCTGAGCCAGCCCTGGTGGACAGAGCCAAGTCCAAGCGCCGGCAGTTAGGAGGTCCGGGACCCGAGGGAGCCAGGTGAGGTGCCTAAGTTACAAAATCACAGGAGGTACTTACTTTTGGGGTTGTGCAAGCGTGGGGTGGGAGGTTTGAAGCATCAGATGGGCTTGCACAGAAAGGTGGTTGCTGGAAGGAGGGCAGGGAGGTGCTGACAGTGTCTGCTCTGGGCTCTGCAGCCAGGCTGCCTGGGTTTGAATCCTAGCTCAGCCACTCAAGGGCTACTTACTTAACTCCCCCATGACTCAGCTTCCACATCTGTAAACTGGGTTAATTACAGTCCTTACCTCATAGGACTGTTTGGGAGGGTTACACAGGATAGTTCACATAAAACACTTAGAACAGAGTTGGGCACAAAATAAGCCTCCCGTGAGTGTGAGCTCTGATGACATTGCCATGGATATTACAGCACACATGTCCTGACATAGATTTTGAGAATCAAGGGAGCAAGATCACCTAATAGTTAAGAAAAGGACCTTCTGAGTCAATCAAATGAGAGTTCAAGTCCCTGATCCACCACTTACTGTGTGACCTTAGGCGAGTCACTTAACCTCTCTGGGCCTCAGATCCCTGATGTTTAAAATCATTACTAAATAATAACACACGTTACCACAACTAAAAATTTTTTTCTAGTAAATAAAAAGAGGCATGCAAGGTGCTTCTATAAGCATTGTGCCTGGCTTGAAGTAAAGTGTGCAATAAATCTTAGCTGTGACTATTGCGTGTTCAGTTTTCCGTACAAGCAGGAGGTTGCCGCTGTGTTGGAGGAGACAGGGAGATATAATTCATCAGCAATATTTACTGCACACCTGCAAGTTGCAAGATACTAAGGTAGGAAATGAGGGCTACTAGAAAGAAGTGTTAACACTCCATCTTGGCCCTTTTGGTGCACTGGAGTATTTTTGTTCCTACTTCAATAAAATCACACATTCACACCCTTTGCTTTGCTCCTCCCTTGAGTGGGCAGAGTAAACTTTCCAGCAGCCCTGAGATCTGAAGCCAACTCAAAAGAGAGCAGAGAGAAAAGCTAGCAAAGCTTGGTCTCTGATGACTTTGTGGGTCCCCCACGCAAACCCTGAGCTGCCCACCCATGAACCTGTTTTCATATGAGAGAAAAAACAGAGTAATATGTGCCTAAGTGTCTGTTATATGCAGCCGAAATTAATCCTATGGTATACATCTCTCTTTGTCTTTTATTTTCTTATTTTTATGCCCTGGGTATGGCATGGGGGGAGAACGGTGTTACCTGGAGGTTACCAGGGAGAGTTCTCAAGCCTGGCAAGGAGGAAACAGTTTCCAGGCTGACTCCTGCAGGGTTTTGCTGCCCTGCCTGGCCTCTGGAGTCCAGCCCTCTTCTTAATCTCTTATTCCGGTCAGAGGCCTCCAACCCCAGTTCTGCTGTAACCGGGTGCCTCCTGCTTTCTCTAAAGACATGCAGCAGACACATCCATCTTTTCAGATCAGGCCTGAGGCTGGAGAGGATGAAGAGCGGTTCGAGCTGCCCCCCCACCAGCTCAGCCTTCTTCCCTCTCCTCTCTTTCCTGTCCTCACCGGGCACCAGTTCTACTCACAACACACCTGTCCATCTTCCTTCCAGGCTCATTAATAGAGCAGCTGGGCCTTTATATCCTGATACATTTTTTTGGCAGGAGATGTCAGAACTGCTGGACAATTTTCAGAAATAATTTTCTGGCTCAGCCAAGGATAGCCGGGTTAGAAATTTGGAGAAAGGAGGCCAACCACTATCTTCAAATTCAGCAGCCATTTACTGATCACCTATTCTGTTTCTCTACTCACCCACCCCCAACTTTTCACCCTTCTTCAAGGAACAACACCTTAATTTTCTGCAGGACATGCCCCTCCCCCCCACCCAATGGTTCACGTTTTCTGCAGGACAGCAATTCCACTTCCGGTGCCCAGGATGGTCATGTGACCTGGACCTGGCCAATCAGAGAGCCTCACATGCCCCTGGGCCGCAGTGATTGCCACCCGAGTTTGGACCACTGAAGAGTCAGACCCCGACTTTTGTTCTGTCTGTTAGCCAAGAGTTGAGTCCCTTCTCAGCTGGTCTTGGAGTTGTGAGAGTGGGGAGCTGCTAGCAGCCATCTTTCCACCCACAGGGCAGCACCCGATGAGAGTGGAGTTAGCACAAAAGGAAGCTAAACTGAGTGGAGGCACAGAGGGAGGCCAGCCATGTTAGCATCATTTGAGCTCCTGGATCAAGCCACCCCTGAATGTTATTTTATTTATTTATTTTTTTTAATGCATGCACTCTTCATTCAGATAAGCAGCTAACTTCTTCCCTTAAGCCACCTGGACTTGAGTTTTCTGATTCTTGCAAATAAAATTCCCAATTTTCTATCCCCCTTCCCTCATTACATCACCCTACAACATTCTATATAGTTTACTTATTTATCCTGTCTGTTGACCCCAACCTTCCCCCAAGTGCTGCGTAAGGGCAATAATTTTTATCTTTTTGGAATGGAGGAGAGGGGTTCTGTTTTGCTTACTGCCATAGTCCTAGAACACAAAATGGTGCTTGGCACATAGCAGATGCCCAATGAATATTTTTTAATAGAAAAAATGAAGAGTCCTGAATAGTCCTGATAGGAGCTCTCTCTATCTAACCTCATTTGGACCTTGTTCCCATTTTGCAGATTAAAAAAAACTAAGGCTGAGAAGTTTAGTGTGTCCAGAGTGACTGGCCTAATTAATGGGCAATGTAACATTTACACCAAATCTTTCTGGCTCAAAGTCCACTGCTCTTACATTATATTGCCCTGAAGTTCCCTTTATCATTCTGAAACAACATAGTCACCATGTCACCATGACAACTACCATTTACTGAACTCTTGCTGCTGCTATGCAGACTCTCAGCCCTCTGCATGAATTGCCTTATTGACTCTAACTCTCCACTCCCCACCAAAGTAGATGCCACTAATTATCCCAGTGTACAGAGAAAGAAATCGAGGTTCATAAATGGGATCTGTGCTTTTATAAGAGACCCCGCAGAGCTCTGTCAACCCCTCTGCTAGGTGAGGACACAGCAAGAAGACAGCCATCTATGAACCAGGTTGCAGGCTCTCACTAGACACCATTCTGCTGACACCTTGCTCTTGGACTTCTGGCCTCCAGATCTGTGCAAAATACATATTTGTTGTCTATAAGTCACTCAGACTATGATAGTTTTATTATAGCAGCCCAAAAAAGGGACTACTTAGTTAGAATATTAAAGCAAAAGACAGAAATTTAAGAGTAAAAAATAAAAGTACCAGGTATTCCAAAAGCCAGTGTTTTCCAGATTTCTTCACAATGTTTGCCATATCTTTATGCCCTCTGTATTATTACATATTAAACATATTTAATCAACTTGCAATTCTTGTATTTAAAATCTATTTTAAAAAGAAAATTTTCAGAAGTGGAAATCCAGTGTCACTTGCCATAAATAGAAAATAACTGTATATATATATACTTTGAAGACAAAACAATGTCCTTAAATTCTAACTGGATATTTTCTCACCTAAAGAGTGGGCCTGAGTTCTAATTTGTCTTTATTAAGAAGAGATTATCAGGATTAGGACACTGTTAACGACTTAGCAGCACCAACTGAGACTTTCTCCTTAAGATCGTCCTTTCTAATTAAAATATTAAATTTAATTTTAGTAAATTGAATCACTGCTCCAAACGAGGGGTTGTCAGCATAGGCCCATGGATCTGGCACATGTCTGTGACTACTTTTGTTAACAGTGGCAAGGTTGAGTGGTTACAACAGAGACTGGCTCAGAAAGTCAAAAATATTTACTATCTAGCCCTTTAAAGAGAAAGTTTGCCAACCCCTCCTCTAAATCAGGTCACATTCAAATTCTGTGGTGTGGATTTTTGTCACCTTCTAGGAGAAGCATCTCCTTTTAACCAAAAACCCACTGTAATCTGAAAACATCAAATGCCAACATCATATGCCATCCAGTTTGTGTTGAAAGAGGGTCTTTATTTTATTTTTTAAGATTTTACTTATTTATTTGAGAGAGAGAGTGCACGCATGCACAAGCGGGGGGTGGGGAAGGGGAGGGCAGAGGCAGAGAGAGAAGCCGACTCCCCGCTGAGCAGGGAGCCCCATGTGGGGTTCGATCCCAGGACCCTGGGATCACGACCTGAGCCGAAGGCAGCAACTTCACCGACTGAGCCACCCAGGCACCCAAAATAGGCTCATTAAATGCAAAATCCCTCCCAACTTTCTGAAGGCAACAGGCCAGAAATGCCTCCCCCATCCTGAGTGAGGAGGTAAGAAGAGTGGTCAGAGCCCCTTTTTTCCCGTGGGTGGGTTTGCTGGCTGGTAGAATTGTGTGTGACTTTATTTCTTCCACTTCTCTATATTTTCCAAATATTTAACATGCTGAATTACTTTGCTTAGGCTGCCATGACAAAGTACCACAGACTGGGTGGCTTAAACAACAGACATTCATTTTCTCACAGTTCTGAGGCCAGAAGATCAAGATCAAGGTGTCAGTGGGGTTGGTATCTTCTGAGATTTCTCCCCTTGGCTTGTAGATGGCCCCTTCTTCCTATGTCTTCTCCTAGTCTTCCCTCTCTACCCATCTGTGTCCAAATCTCTTTTTATTAGGACCCCAGTCATGTCAGATTAGGGCTTGCCCTAATCTCGTCCTTTTTACCTGCAGTACCTCTTTAAAGACCCTATTCCCAAATACAGCTACACTGAGGTACTTGGAGTTAGGACTTCAATATGCAGATTTTAAGGAGACACAATTCAGTCTGTAGCGCACGTATGATTTGCATTCTTTAAAAATGGACAGTAAATTGCTAAATATTCTTAAAAGGTACACTAACAATTGTAGCGAACATTTTAACTTGAAATTTTTATTATGTAAGTAATGTGGGTCTAATACTTTAAAAACTCAAAATAGTGCAAAAGGGTGGCAAGAGGAATATAGACACCTACCCACACTCGATCCCACTCCTCCCTGTTGACAGTTTCTTGATATTTTCCAGAAATTTTCTCTACCCAAACAAGGATATACAATATCTTCATAATTTTATTTTAAAAAATAGGATTATGTTGGGGCGCCTGGGTGGCTCAGTCGTTAATCGTCTGCCTTCGGCTCAGGTCATGGTCCCAGGGTCCTGGGACCGAGTCCCGCATCGGGCTTCCTGCTCGGTGGGAAGTCTGCTTCTCCCTCTCCCACTCCCCCTGCTTCTCCCGCTCCCACTCCCCCTGCTTGTGTTCCCTCTCTCACTGTGTCTCTCTCTGTCAAATAAATAAATAAAATCTTTTTTAAAAATAGGATTATATTCTATATATTGCTCTACAACTTGCCTTTTTACACCGAACAATAAATAATCATTGCGTATTTTCAAAGCAGTATGTACATCTTGCACCCCAAACTCCACCTCCACACTTGCTTTGGGAAAACCCAGCTTGCAAAAGGGTTACTTGGAAGCAAATCCCAGACATCATGTCATTTCGCCTATAAACATTTCAGTAGCTATCGCTAAAAGATCAGTAAAAGATTTTATTTTTAAGCGTAACTACAAAATAAAACTAGAGGAAGAATATGGGTGGTGGTTTGGCGGGAGGGGGGTGATTATTCTTTTAATTTGTATTTCTGTTGCTGATATTGCAACACTGATTTGGAAGGCAGCTATGCTCACCACTATACCATCAACGCTGGCAACACTGATTTGGGACTTTGGAATATAAGATCAGTAAAGAGCCCTTTGTTCCCTACCATCAAAATAAGCACAATAAGCCCCAGATATCGCTCTGGTGTTCAACCTTCCTTAACCTGTGAAGCAGCGAGGCCAGAGAGAGCATCCCAGGCCCCAGGGGCTGCTTTCTTACCCTGCAGTGATGGACACTCCAGGGGAAGGCAGAGAGGCCTGCTTTGCCCCATGGGATGCACCACAGATGGCCACTGCTCCCCACTGTCCCCACATGCTGTCCTGTAGGCCTCAGCCAGACCTGTGACCAGAGGTAAATAGCAACCTTACAATGCACACCTCCTCGGAGCCAAGTGCCGTGTGAGGCATTTACCTAGATCATTTTATTGACTCCTGCCCCCAACTATTATTGTCCCCATTTTGCACTTATACTATTAATAGCTTCAGTTCATTTGTTTATTCAACAAATTTTTAGTGAGCCCCTTGTATGTGCCAGGCGCTGGGAAAACAACAGTGAACCAAGCAGACAAAACCCCTGCCCACACAGTGACAGAAAATGGGCAAAGACATAATACAATGGCAGATGATGAAGAGTGACATGGAGAAAAATAGAGCAAGGTAAGGGGATAGAGCATGATGGAAGGGTTGGGGAAGGGGGCTATTTTAGGCAGAGTGATCAGTGAAGTCCTCTCTGACAGCTGAGGGTGACAGCTGAGTAGAGACTTGAATGGAGCAAGGGAACAATTATCTGGAGGAAAAAGCATTTCTGTCTAAGCACGGCTCTAGGACGGGAATATGCTTGAGATGTTTACAGCACAGCGAGGAGGCCAGAGTGTCTACCAGTGACAAGCAAGGGAGAATGTGGTGGGGACCTAGGCTGGAGATGGGATGCAGAGCCTGCCAAAGCAGTTCATACCAACTCCCAAGACATTGCATTGGTAGCTTGACATTGACCATGGTGAGAGTATTTACACCACGAAAATTGGCCAGCACTGTAAATCAGGGCTTTTTTTGTTTTTCTTAGAGAGGGACTTACCAACACACCACTGTTGGTAGGCCACAATTTGGAGTTTAGATTTCACTCTAAGTTTGAGAGGGGTCCATGGGAATCTTTGGAAGCAGAGAGGGCCATGATCCTATTTCTCTTTCTAAGATCTGGTTCCTGCCTGCCAAGTGGAGAAGAGATGGCAGGAAGGCAAGAGTAGAAATAGTTAATTTTGAAACATATTCCCAGAGCATAGTGCAGTGGAAAGATCAGTGTGTCACACTGAAGATGCTGATGGCTAGCTGGGTAGTATTCAACAGTGTGAACAGTTCACATCCACAAAATGATGACAGGACCTTCTAAGTACTATAGCTACATAATAGTAAAGTTCGGTAAAACATATGGAAGCAACAGGACTTAATATATACAACGATGAAAAGTTAGTTTATGTGTTTTGCTGAGATTGGCAGTTTATCCTCATCTCCTTTACAACGGGTCATTGGTGAACATTAATAAGTAGTCATTTGACTTCTGTTTCTGTCGTTCAACCAATAACGCTCTTACTGAGGTTCCCCCTGCCCCACTCCCAAGAAAGAAATAGTTAACTTTGGTCCTGCAGGCACGAGATGGGAGTGGCTTGGACTTGGGACTGAATCTGGGATGTGTTTGCATTTGCTGATGGATGGGGAGTGTGAAGTGTGAGCAAAAGAGAGACATCAATAATGAGGTTTATTGTGGCTGTTTGCGTGTTCTCGTTCTCTATTGCTGCATAACAAAACACCCTGAAACATAGTGGCTCAAAACAATCACGCTCATTTATTCAGCTCGCAAATCTGCAATTTGGGCAGGGTTCCGTGGGGACACCTCATCTCTGCGCTACTTGGCATCCACTGGGGGTGCTCAGAGGACTCTGTGGATGCTGGACTCATCTGAAAACTCTTCACTCCCCTGTGTGTGTGATGGTCGGTGCTGGCTGTTAACTGGGACCTCACCTGCAGCCAGAACATCCACACGGGCCTTCTGTACGTAGCCTGGCTTCCTCACGGCAGAGTGGCAGTTTTCCCAGAGCGAGTGTCCCAAGAGAAAGAGAGAGTCAGGGGAAGCTTGGCTACCCTTCTTTCCCCCAGCTTGACTGAGATATTACTGACGTATAACATACATAAGTTTAAGGAGTAGAAGTGATGATTAGATACATGTATATATTGCAAAACGCTGACCACAATTAGGTTAGTTACCACCTCCATCACATAATTGTGCGTGTGTGTGTGTGTGTGTGTGTGTGTGTGTGTAGTGATAACATTTAAGACCTATACTCTCTTAACAACTTTCAAGGATACAATACAGCATCATTAACTGTGCTCACCATGCTGTGCATTCAATGCCCAGACCTGATTTATCTTAGAGCTCGGAGTTTGTATCCTTTGGCCAACATCTCCCCATTTCCCCCACTTCCCCCAGCCCCCGGTAATCACCATTTTACTCTCTCTGAGTTCGGCATTTTTAGATTCAGCACATAAATGAAAACATATCATCTTTGTCTTTCTCTGTCTGTCTTCTTTCAGGCCAGGAGAGAGTGGGATGGCCTATCGTACCTTCTGAGACACAGCCTCGGAAGCCGTGGAGTGACTTCTGGTGTAGACATGGTCCTACCCAGTCTCGAGGGTCGGGAACCTGGATCCCATCTCTTGGTAGGGGAGTGGTAAGGTTCTAGAAGAGCAAGTGGGACTGGAAATATTGTCGCGGCCAATTTTGGGAAATGCAGGCCATGATATTGTGTTTTAAGTACCATGTGAAGCAGCCACATACATGGTTTCGTTCAGTCTTGCACTATTCTCACCTCACAGATGACACAACCGAGACTCAGATGTCACTTGCCCAAGACCACCCAGCTACTAAGGGGACAGACAGGGGTTTGGGTCCAGGTAATAGGCAAGCACCAGCCAAGCTGACTTGGAAGTGGCAGAGAATGGCCTTTGGAGGGGAAGTCAGAGACAGGGTGGCCAATATTGGGGAACTGGATGCTCTGAACCCCCTCACAGCCCCTCTGGCCTCCCCAGCGTTAGCCTTTGTTTCTCAAATGGCTCCAAGGCCACAGTTTTCCCCTAACTACCAGGCTATGAAGAGGAGATAAGCTTGGAACACTCATAGGCAGAAAAGACAGTTTGCTCTGAAGCAGGCCCTGCTCTGGCTTGGCTCTGGAGGGCCCCGAAATCTGGACAGAGCTTCCTGGCCAGGCTGGGTGGGGGCCAGTGTGTGGGCAGACGGAAAGGCTAGTGGAAAGCACTTATTCCGGAAACCATCCATGTGTGGCTCAGCTTCTCAGCAAGGTTGCTCTAGGGCCAGGCATTCCAGGCCACACAAATTCGAGATCCACAGAAGGCTTTCTACGCTAAGCCAGCAGCCCCTTTACTGCAGTCAGTACTTCCCAGGAGAAGAGGCCAGGTCGGTGCCAAAACCAAGATGGTCTCCAGGGAGCACTGGTTTCTCTGCCCCGTTGCCCCATCGTCAGCTTGCGCAGTGGGCAGCACTCAGTGGTTTTCCAGCATGCTGGCAAGGAAACATGGCCTTGCTGCTGGCAAGGAAGCATGGGCTTGGGGTTTGACACCAGAAAAAAATTGCCAGAATAATATGGGGAGAGGGGATGTCACAGAGTTTATTATTATTTTTGTTCTTTGTGTTTCCTTTTTTTTTTCTTTTTTTAAAGCTATCTCAAATTGTTTGTTTGTTTGTTTGTTTATTTAGTAGGCACCACACCCAGCGTGGAGCCCTACCCAGGGCTTGAACTCACGACTGTGAGATTGAGACCTGAGCTGAGATCAAGAATCAGATGCTCAACCAACTGAGCCACCCAGGTGCCCCTGTATATATATATATATATTTTAATAACCATCTCAGGTGTTTAAAAAATGATATTAAGCCCCCAAACTGGAAACAACCCAAGTGCCTTCCAACAGGCGAATGGATAAACATATTCTTATCTATCCATACTATGGATACTTCTCACAAATAAAAAGATATGTTCTATTGACACACATGACATGTATGGATCTTAAGACCATTGTGCTGAGTGAAGGACACCAGCCACAGAAAATGCTCACTCTGTGATCCCATTTATCTGAAACGCTAGAAAAAATCAATCTAATCTGTCATGGTAGAAAGCAAAGCAGCTGTTGCCAGGAACTGGGTGGAGGCAGACTGACTACAAAGGGCATGGAGAAAATTTCATGGGCGATGGAAATATTCTATATCTTACTGGGTGGTGTTTCCATGGTTGTATTCACTGGTCAAAATTCACTGAACTGTACATTTAAAATGGGTGCATTTTATCATACCTAAGTTGTACCTAAGTAAAGTTGATTTTTTAAAAGATTTTATTTATTTATTTGACAGAGAGAGAGAGTGAGCACAAGCAGGGGAAGTGGCAGGGAGAGAGAGAAGCAGGCTCCCCACTGAGTAGAGAGCCTGACAAGGGGCTCGATCCCAGGACCCTGGGGATCATGACCTAAGCTGAAGGCAGACAACGATTAACCGACTGAGCCACCCAGAAGCCCCAATAAAGTTGATTTTAAACACAAATATAACAGGCTCCCACATAACCACCTTCCCATTTAGAAAATAAAACATAAGAAAGAAAATTGCATTCAGTGTATACCCATCCCCAATTCCTTCCTTTCTCCTTTCCTCCTAAATATGATGTGGTCTTTATATTTTTACTATGTGGAAGCACTTTCCTGAATATGATATGTATTTTTCTCATGTGTCTTTATGCCTTTACTGCATCATGTATATTCCTAAACCAGTATTTTTCAAACCACAGGTTGCAACCCTTTAATAGATTGTAAAATCAGTTTAGAGGGCCACACCAGCATTTTATTTCGTTTGTTAAAGATTCATTCATTTATTTGAGAGAGAGAGAATGGGGAGACGGGCAGAGAGAGAGAATCCCAAGCAGATGCCCTGCTGAGCATGAAGCCCCACACGGGGCTGGATGTGGGGCTCGATCTCACAATACTGAGATCATGATCTGAGATGAAATCAAGAGTAGGAAGCTCAACCAACTGAACCACCCAGGCGCCCCACACAACCAGCATTTTAAAAATTAGGATAGAGGGGCACCTGGGTGGCTGTCTGTTAAACATCTGCCTTTGGCTCAGGTCATGTTCCCAGGATCCTGGGATCGAGCCTCAGGCTCCCCGCTCAGTGGGAGGCCTACTTCTCCTTCTGCCTGCCGCCTCCCCTGCTGTGTGCTCTCTCTCTCTGTCAAATAAATAAATAAAATTAAAAAAAAAATTAGGATAGACTAGGGTAAGATAGGACTAAAAAATAATAATAAGAGTATATCACGTGTAGTAAGGTTAGTATTGTCTTCTGAAACTTTCGCCTGGGTTTTACATCTGTGTGTATGTGTACCGGATTGGTTCATAAGATATCTTTCTTACGGCACCATGTGGCCCCCAAAAAGTGTGAAAAACACTGTCTTAAATATGCAATGCTGTTTTGTCATGTTAAACTTTTATGTAAATAGTCTTCTACGGAACTAATCCTTCCCCAACTAGCTTTTTTGCTCCCTTGACGTTAGCTTCCAGATATATCCATATTGCTCCATGTTGCTTGCTTTCATTCATTTCCACCACTGCAAAACCATGCCTGAGTTATTTCTCTACCCTCCCACTATTGGATTTTTTTCTTTTGCCAAATGGGACATTGAAAAAATAGCTATCTGTCACTATCGCCTCCATTTCATACTGGGAAGGACATTTTAATATAAGTAAAGCTGGAAAGCCCAACCCTCAGAATCAAAGGCAATCTTCTAAATTGAATAAATCTGGCTTTTTGAAAAATGCACTCCATTTGCCCCTGGGAGTTAAGATTGTTGTTTTTCTTCCTTGTTGATCGTTAACTTGTTTGCGTGTTGTAAATTGGGAAAAAACATAGTCACCCGTATACACAACAATCTTGGGCTAGCTACTTCTGGGGAGGGGGAAAAGAATTGAGTAGAATGGAGCAAGGATTCCAAAGGAGTCTCAACTATAATGTTTCATTTCTTTTGTTACCTAAAAACAAGTCTAAGTCAAATATGACCAAATGTTAACATTTGTTAAATTCTGGAGCATGAACAAGATCATCCAAGCTTTGCTCTAAGCTTTAAACTGTTCACCAAGAAAATTTTTAAAAAATAGAAAAAAAATAAATCACCAAATTGTACTTGCTCTAAGTTTTAAATAGTTCATTAAAAATATTTCATCATCAGGGCACCTGTGTGGCTCAGTAGGTTAAGAGTCTGACTCGATTTCGGCTCAGGTTATGACTTCAGGGTCCTGGGATCAATCCTGTGGCGGGCTCCACACTGGACATGGAGCCTGCTGCTTGGGATGCTCTCTCTCCCTCTCCCTCTGCCCCTACCCCCAACCCCCTGCTCATGCTCTCTCTCTTTCAAAAAAAAATTTTAAAAATTTCATCATCAACCAGAATTAGGAAATGTCCATTACAGGTAAAACAGGTAAAAGACAGTTTGGTCTTCATGATTTAAAATCCAAACCTGCCAACTTGTCTGTTTACTCTGTGATCTTGGGGAAGACATTTAACTTTCCTGGGCCTCATGTGCCTCATCTGAAAAAAAAGGGCTGTGACAACCTAAATGTCCATCCACGGATGAGTGGACAGACAAAAGTGGCATATCCATACAATGGAATATTATTCGATCATAAAAAGGAATGAAGTACTGTCACCTGCTAATGTCGATGAACCCCAAAAACATCATGCTCAGTGAAAGAAGCCAGATACAAAAGGTCACGTAATGTTGGATTCCAATTAGATGAAATGTCCATGATAGGCAAATACAGGGAGACAGGAAACAGACTGGTGGGGGCCAGGAGTTGGGAGGAAGGAGGAATAGGGAGTGACTGCTAATGGGTATGGGGTTTCTTTTGGGGGTGAGGCAAATATTTTGGAACTAAATAGAGGTGATGTTTGTACAAAAAGCCACTGAATTGTACACTTTATCTTTTTTTAAGATTTTATTTATTTATTTTGGGGGGGAACGCCTGCAAGAGCATGGGCGGGGAGAGACAGAGGCAGAGAGAGAGGGAGAAAGAGAATCTCCAGCAGATTCCACGCTGAGTGTGGAGCCTGATGAGGGGCTCGATCTCACGACCCTGAGATCATGACTTGGGCCGAAGCCAAGAGTCAGATGTTTAACCGACTGAGCCACCCAGGTGCCCCTGAATTGTACACTTTAAAATGATTCATTTTAGGGCGCCTGGGTGGCTCAGTTGGTTAAGCGACTGCCTTCGGCTCAGGTCATGATCCTGGAGTCCCGGGATCGAGTCCCGCATCAGGCTCCCTGCTCGGCGGGGGGTCTGCTTCTCCCTCTGACCCTCTTCCCTCTTGTGCTCTCATTCTCTCTCTCAAATAAATAAAATCTTTAAAAAATAAAATAAAATAAAATGGTTCATTTTATGTGACCTTCATCTCAATTTTAAAAGGGGGGAGGGCTGTGCTTCCTAGTGTTACTGAGGATGAAAGTAAACATGAACACATAGTACAAGGTCCCAGCACTCTCTGGCTGGGAGGCACCATTATTGCTCAAAGGGCCATCTCTCCCACATGAGGGGAGGCAGGGCTGGGCTTATGTTTCACCTACGAAGTCAAGCTAGTGACTTGCCCAAAGCCACACAGTGAATCACCTGTGGACTTTGCACTAGAACTTGGCTTTTCCAATCTGTGAGTCCAGAGCAAATTCACTCCATTCTGCTTCTCCAACTTGATACTAGAATGGCATTTTTATAAAATATTTTATAAAATTTTTTATAAAATATTGTTTATAAAATATTTTTCCCCTGGTGATTTTCTAACAGCTTGTCTTCAGAGGCTCAGCATGGCAGAATGGTTAGAGATTGTGGCCCCTGGAGTCAGACAAATTTGGGTTCAAATCTAGGCTCTGTCACTTCTTAGCTGTGTGTCTCTCTGACCCTTGATTCCTCCATGTATAAAATGGGAATAATGACTTATCCTGTGTATTAAGTGGGAATGAAACCAGAAGATATATATATAAAGCGAGAGTTAGGTCAATGCCTAACACAGAGTAAATTCTCAATAAATGATGGCTGTTAGTAGTCAAAGAAGCTACTCGGGCAAAACACTTAACACATAGGGTTAAAAGTGACAGAAGAACAAAACAATTTGAACGCCATTTGTCACAGGCCCCAAATGCTTGAAAGCAATGGTCCCCAACAGGGGGGATGGGAGAGGGAGTGATTTTGACTTTGCAGGGGACATATAGTGGTACCTGGAGACATTCCCAAATGTCACTATTGGGGAGGGGGCGTGTTTCTGGCATCTAACAGGTAAAGGTCAGGGATGCTGCTAAACATCCTATAATACACAGGGCAGCTCCCCCCCCCAACAGACAGTGATCTGGCCCCAAATGTCAACAGTACCCAGGTTGTGAGACCCCTGCTCTAGAGTGAGCCTCCCATTGCCTGACTTAGTTCCAAATGACAGTGCAATCCACTCTCCAGATACTGGGAGAGCTTGCGCAGTGAGTCATTTTGTGAAACTAAGGAACTTTTAGCAAGGTGAAAATCATCATAACTTCTCTGTTGAGTAAGTCTAGATGGAAGTACATTTGAGGTTGTCTCAAAGAGAGACACACCCAACATCAACATAAACTCCACGAGTGCCAACGATGGTTCAAGAAATTTGAAAGACACATGTAAATCCTCCTTGTCAGAGACTGGTGGGAACATTCCAAAGAATCTGCGCTCCCTAATCATGCCTGGAAGGTCATGAGGACAGAGACTGGAACACAGTAAGCACTCAATAAACGCTAGCTATTATCATCATCTTCATTGCCACCTTGTTACTATTATCTCCCCAAGTACATTGGAAGGATGTTCTCACAACAACCTTCTGAGATGTGTGATATCATCCCCATTTTGCAGATGAGGAAACGGAAGCTCAGAGCAGTGATGCCACATTTTTCATCAGCCCCCTCCCTGATCTCCAACTGCCACTCTTACCCACCAGTCCATTACCCCCACAGACACCAAAGGGATCATTTTCTTTTTCTTTTTTTAAAGATTTATTTATTTATTTTAGAGAGAGAGAGAGAGCATGGGGTGGGGAGGGCACAGGGAGAGGGAGAGAGAGAATCCCAAGCAGACTCCCCGCTGAGCAAGGAGCCTGATGAAGGGCTCGATCTCACAACCCCAAGACCATGACCCGAACCGAAATCAAGAGTCCGATGCTCAACCAACTGAGCCACCCAGGCGCCCCCAAAGGGATCTTTTTCAAATGAAATCATATCTCTTTTTAAAAATATTTTATTTATTCGTCAGAGGCAGGCAGAGGGAGAAGCAGACTCCCCGCTGAGCAGCGAGCCCAATGGAGGACTCAATCCCAGGACCCTGGGATCATGACCTGAGCCAAAGGCAGACACTTAACCAACTGAGCCACCCAGGCATCCCAAAATCAGATCTTATTTAGGAGAAAATGCTCTCTAGGTAATAATGTACCTAATTTTTTTAATTTTTATTTTTAAATAATCTCTACACCCAATGTGGAGCTTGAACTTACAACCCCAAGATCAAGAGTTGCATGCTCTACCAAATGAGCCAGGCCAGGCACCCCTGTTATGTAATATATTCTGATCCAACGTTTCTTTATGATTTAGGTGTCTTAAAAAATGAAGAGCAATGCCATGGTTGGGTTAGATGTTAACATTAAAGGGAAACTGAGTGAAAGGTATACGGGAACTCTTTGTACCATCTTTGCAAATCTCAGTAAATCCCAAATTATTTAAAAATAAAAAGCTTATTTAAAAAAACGAATCAGATCCTGTTACTCCTCTGACTCACCCTACAGTGATTTCCCACTCATCTTAGAATAAAATCTGATGTCTTCTCATGGCTTCCTAGGCCCTGAGTGGCTGGCCTTTGCCCATATCTTCAACCTCCCCTCCCAACACTTGCCCCTCACACTATCCTTTGGCCTTCTTTGAATCTACCAACACTGGAAGATTGTCCCTGCCTCAGGGCCTTTGCACCTGCAGTTAACTCTGTTGAGAAAGATTTTCCCCTATGTAGTTCTTCCCATGACTCTCTTTCTTATTCTTCAGATCTTGATTCTAATGTCAAATCCTCAGAGTCCCTCTCCCATGTAATCATGTGATCCCTTCTAATTCTCTCACAAAATTTACCACTCTCTGAAATCACCCTTTGATTGGTTTCTCTGTTCCTGTCTATCTCTTCCAATAGACTGGGAATTCCATGAGGGCAGAGGTGATGATGGTTTGCTTACTGCGGTGTCCCCGGCTTCTTACATGGGGCCCAACACAGAGTAAGGCCTCAGTGAATATTTGCCAAAAAGAATACCAGTGTCTGCTGGTAATACCACAGGACATTGAAACAAAGCTGTGGACCTTGTCAAGGGCTTTCATCCATATTTTTTCCAATGGTTCTCTACTTTGTACAAAACCACCAGAATACCCAGGCCGGTCCAGATTTGCTGGCAAAACTCATCATCGTTTATTTGTATCATTTAACAATAATCCTAATGCTCATTAAATTGAGATAAGGGAAGGAAAAGAGTTCACCCCCAACTTTCTAGAATAGAGTTCCAAATTATTGGTTAAGGGCCAAATGTAGCCCAGATATGTTTTGTCAGTCTCATATAGTGTTTTAGAAGAATTAGGGTTCATGACAAGCCAGTATAAAAATTGGAACTTTTTAGGGTGCCTGGGTGGCTCAGTTGGTTGGGTGTCTGCCTTTGGCTTAGGTCATGATCCTGGAGTCCTGGGATCGAGTCCCACGTCGGGCTCCCTGCTCGGCGGGGAGTCTGCTTCTCCCTCTCCTTCTGCCCTCCCTGCCCCTGTCTGAAATAAATAAATAACATCTTTAAAAACAATTGGGGGCGCCTGGGTGGCTCAGATGGTTAAGCGTCTGCCTTCGGCTCAGGTCATGATCCCAGGGTCCTGGGATCGAGTCCCACATCGGGCTCCCTGCTCCTTGGGAGCCTGCTTCTCCCTCTGCCTCTCTCTCTCTCTCTCTGTCTCTCATGAATAAATAAATAAAATCTTTAAAAAAAATAAAAAAATAAAAATAAATAAAAAAAAATAAAAACAATTGGAACTTTTCACATAAAAACCCATATGTCCAAGTTCTCCTGAAAACTCAGAGGATCTGGCCACCCTGTGCCTGTTTCTCACATGGCCTCAGTGGACTCGAACTGGAAGTGGCTGGCTCCTTAGGTGAAGGGGTGTGGGCTCTCAGCTCACCACAGTCTCTATCCACTTGGTTTAATTCTTTTATGGTTCCTGAATCCTCCTCAAAGCTAAAGTATCCCTAGAAATACTACTGAATTTCCAAATATGTTGGCCACAGCCTCTCTTACCTGGAAGCTCAATGTATAAAACAGATCACTGTACTAATAGTTATTACTAAATGCTTACTGTGTACCATGGTGTTGCTCTGATTGATGCAAGGGATGGGGGACCAGAACCTCATCAGATCTCCGCCATCTCCAGCAGCCCCCTAAGAAAGCTCTGTGGATCCACGGAAGAGCATTCAAAAAGCACATTTTAATCCACAGTCCTCATTATCTAGATAGGCAAAGTGAGGCGTAGGGAGTGGAAGGAACACACCGCCTATTAGATGGTAGTCTTTCAGGCAAATACTTGTCTGCTAGTCCTTAAGGAGGCCATTAGTATTGATAACAGCAGAAAAAGGCCACTAGGGGACCAGTTCTTTCTTCCAAGAATTGTTTGCTGGTTTCTGGGAGCCATTCAGGCCTACTCTGTGAGTCCATGCCATTCTCAGGCTCTAAGCCAGCTAATTCATGTAGACATATGCCAGCAAAACTGGACTCAAGGGGAGTTGCCCAATGAAGAATGGCATGTGGATAGAGGCCCTCCCTATGCCCCAGTCCAGTCTGAAGTCCTCCTCCAGCCCTGATGATATCAACAGATATTAAAAGACCTGCTATTTTGTGTGTGGAAAATCATGGCACTCTTTTTGTGGTAGGGACATGTTTAGATCATTCCATCGGGTTCCACATTTATGTGTCAGGGTTGTGCTAGGTGTAGGTCGTGTAGGTGTAGGTCGTGCTACAGTGGTGGTTTGTTAAATATGAACAAGGGCTTTGGTTTCTAGCTGTCCTAAGTACCAGGCCCGGCTCTGCAACTTACTAGCTGTGTGACCTTCAGAAGACAACCTAGCCTCTCTGTGTCTCACTTTCTTTATCTGTAAAATGGGGATGATAGGAATAGTACATAATTCCTAAGACTGTCTCAGGGATTTGATGAGATAATTTTTGGCACATACTAAGAAAACGAGTGTAGTGTTTTGTTTCTTTTTTCTCCCCTGCACTTATCAGAAGCCGATATTTCTATTTGCATCTTTGTTTATTATCTGGCTTACTAGATGACTCTCCATGAGAAGGGCCTTGTCTGTCTTACTCACCCCTGCTTTCCACCCTAGAACAATGCCTGGCACAGAGTAGGTGCTCCACAAATATTTGTCTGCTGAATGAATCACTGTCTTTCATATTCCTGCTCTAATTGCTGTTGCGATGATGCACCCTGCCCTGGAGGAGCCCAAAGTCTTGTGGAAACCAGCGAGAGCCACCCTGACTTCAACAGCCTGCTGTTCTCAAGAGCTGGGCATCAACTCCAAATGTCACCAACTGGGCCCTGTGCCCTAGGCTGACAAACGACACTTGTGTATCTTCTGGCGGACAGAGCTACAGCATGGGAGAATGAATTTAAAAGGGGAAAGTGGCGTTAGAAGCTGAGCCAAGCGGGGGGAGCCCTGAACCTCAACACTCCACCCCAACCCCCCTGCCAGCAGCAAGGGAAGCACAGTCCACGTGCAAGGAGGTTGCCCAGGGAGGGGACCCCTGCGGAGGACTGATGCCCAGGGAGGGCACCCCTGCAGAGGACTGACGCCTGGGTGGGGCAATCACCTCAATGGCATTTGGGGGCGGGACATGCATCCTGCGTGCCTTGAGAAACAAAATTAATTTCGCTGGGGTTGGGAAAGGGTTTTGCAAACTAAAACGCTGCAGGAGAAAACAGACAAAAGTAAAGGTCAGGAAAGGAAGGAGAGCAGATGTTTTGCTGAATGTGGGCTGCACTTCCAAACCCAGCTAAAGGCAACGCACAGCGCCCCCCCCCCCGGAGGTGGCATATTTTGGGGGCTTCTTGGGGAGGGGTGCACTTGGGGAGACAGGGAAGCCGAGGGGAACGGGCCAAAGTCTCCAAGGATGTCTGCAGAAGCCAGGATTGCCCGCACTACTGGCCCCTGCAAACTCGCTCCTCTCTTCCGGCCTCGAGCTCCGACGCGCGAAATCTGCAAATTTTCTCTTTATCTGCTTGCACACGCTTGTTCTGTTCACCTTCGCTCTGGCTGGAATCAGGATAACCGTACCAGTGATTATATAACTTACTGAGTTCAAGAAAGATAATCCAAAGATAGGAATGATGAAAAAATTTTGAGTGGATTAAAATAAATTTCCCCCAAATGTAAAAGTTACAGAGGCCACAAACAGACACACACAAATGTACAAATACCCATAATCCCTCCACTCAGGATAAGTAACTGTTAGCCTCTTGATTTATCTGGGAGACGACTTTTTAAATTAGTGACCAAATAAACCTTTCCCTTCCCCCAAATCCCAGCAAATTTGAATCCAAAATAAGTCAACCTACTTCTCTTTAATACTCTGTCTCTACCTCTACGCCAGATTTATCTTAGGGCGTAAATTACAGGGCCCCAGAATTCTCCCGGTGGGCTTTCACACGGCCAAGTCTGCAAACATCCAGCCTAATGAACAGTATCTGGCGGAGGCTACAGTCCTAGCAGCGCACAGCGACAGCTTCCCTCTCATCTCCGACTCCCGCGTGCAACTTTGCAGCTCCCGCTCCCGCCAGGGGGCCTATTTGCTCGGCCCGTTTGGCGGAGGGATCCCGCGCGCGGTCGCAGTTACGCTCAACCGTCCCCGCCTCATTCCCGCGCTCTGGCCCCGCCCCCTCCCGCGAGCCCTATGGCCCATAAAGAAGTCCCGGCTGGGTCGCTGCACTCCCCCGCGCGCATCCGTGCGCCGACCGAGACTGGCTAAGGAGTCGGCGGCCATTTTGTTCTTCTCGTGGTTCCAGTGGGGAGAGAAGGAGGAAGCAGGGAGCGGGGCGGTTGGGGGGGGACCCGCCGCGGCTGCTGCCACCGCCGCCACCGCCGCCACCACCGCCGCTCTGCTGGTGGCGTGGGAAAGGAGGTGTGAGTCCCGGGCGCGAGCCGGCGGCGGCGGCGCCGCTGCGGGAGGGTCGGCGGTGGGAAGGCGATGGCGGATATAGATAAACTCAACATCGACAGCATCATCCAACGGCTGCTGGAAGGTGAAGGGGTCGGAGGACGGACTGAGGGGAGGCGGGCGGCCTCTGGGGCTCGCGGGGGAGGGGGAAGTTGGGAGGCCGGTTGGGCTTGCAGCGCGGAGGGGAGTGAGCCCCGCGAGTTGGCTCGTGGGGCCAGGGGCTGCAGCCGGAGGGAGGCCGGCCGGGGTCCCGCACTTGGCCCAACCCGCGGACCCTTCCGGCGCCGCTCATTCATTGCTCGGAGCTGCAGCCTTCCTCCCGGAGATTTGAAAACTCCGCTCCCCACCCCCACGTTTCCGGTCCGTACCCCCTTGCGCCCTGCAGGCGGGACCAGCCTTTGGAGGAGAGAGGGCTGGGGGCCCCGGTCCGCCCTACAGGACCGCGTGTTCCTTACTTTCTGGTACCCGCCCTCTCGGAAAGCAATTTGATGGGGCTGTGGGTTCCACCAGCTTCGAGGGCTTCTTTCCTATCTTGCTTATTTTTTGTGTGGGGCTGGGGTCGGACGGCCCATTTCTTGTTACTTGGTGACGAACGTTCAAATCTCCTGAGGGTGTCGGAACCCATCCCCTCCTGCCTTCCCAGATACTCTTCTTAAGTTATCCTTATCTTGAAGAGGTCTCCGCGCTCTTTTCTGAACGTGCCACTGAACATGAAACCAGCGATGGTGACAGTTTGTTATCTTTCCAATGTGCCAGGTTCTGTATTAAGCGCTTTGCGTCCATCTCATAATTACATTTATAGCAATACTCAGCGTTTCTAAAGCGCTTACTGTGTGTCAGACATTTTTAGAGCAGTTTACACACATTTCATAAATTCTCCCAACAGTCTTTTGGGAGGTGAGTGCTTTTATTTTTTCCTGTTTTTCAGAAGAAACTAAGACACAGAGAGGTTAAGTCACTTGACCAAGGTCACACATTAGTGACAGGTTTCCAAGCCAGCCGGGAGCTAGAACTTGCTACGTTCAGCCCACCTTATGTTTGAAGGAAGGTTAAGCAGAGGTTAAAAGAAGGCTTTAATTTTGTCTGACCTAAGACTCCTGAGGTGCCTGACAATTGTTTCATATTGATGTGGGATGCAGATGAAGTTTGGATTTTAAAGGGGGTCTTTGAAGCGAGCCTCCCGCACCCGAATTCCCAAGCCTGTCTGCTAATGCTAATGTCTTTTTCTGAGACTTTGGAAGGATTCAAATCCCTTGATTTGGGCGCCAGATAATGAAGATTTGTCTGAGTTTTAACTGCTTTTTGCCTTTATAACTGTTCTAAAATAATGTAGTGTAAGTGCTTGAGAGATGGAGTCCAGAGCAAGAACAGTTGGGGCAGGTTTGGTACTAGAATTTGCGGATCTTTTAAATTAAGTCATTAAAATGAAATTTCTGAAAATATCTTCATCCATCCTGGGGTGTTTTTTTTGCTTTTATATTTTCTTAAAAGAAATGTGTCTGAATGTGTCTATAAAGTCCCCTCAAATGCTCTTGAGATGTCAGTGGCATTTATGGGTAAAAACCTTGTCACTCATTCAGTACATGTCATTTATTATAAGAACTAGATTTTTCATATATTTTCATGCTAGTTAATACAGTCCTTTGATTTCTATGAGGCCACAGTCAGCCAGGAACCGATTAAAACAGTTTGCAGTAAGAAAGGACCTTTTAATTAAATATTTTCATTTTAAGTCTTTAACTTTTGCATATCTGTACAGGGTTATGGATGGGGAGATATGATGGGCTTTACTTCACTGAGGAAACAACAAATTGGAATCTGTGTTGATTAGAATCATCAGAACTTTAAAACCATTTTTGTTAACTTAAGACCTGTGTTGCTTACAACTCTGTATTCACATAACAGATTTGTTCATTTTAGTCTTAGTTTTTAAATCATGATAAGAAATTTACCTTGATAAACTTGGATCATCTAAAATGAGATCATTTGTTTCTTAATAGTTCTTCTCTACGTGTTATGTTGCACTTGAAAACCAGATTTTTTAATGTATCATTTTTTCATTGGAATTAATATAATAAAGCATTGCATTTTAATGTCTCTGGAATGGGCTAATTGCACAATACTGTATACTACAAATTTGTTTTTTTCTCATCAGTGTTAATTTGGCAGAGAAACAGTTGAAGATGATCCATTGAGGATACAGATATACACGCATGCACACACACATCCGTGTTAGAAGATGTTGATAATAAATTTTTTGTGATTTTTTTTTTTTGTAATGCCCCCAAAACCTTTTTCCCTAAAAATTTTAATTAAGATGTAAGTATATCTGAAAATGGCATATGAGTTTTGTAATCTTTTTTGTATGTTCAGAATTGTCTTTTAAGACTGTGCAAGCTTAGTTGAGAAGTGGCTCGTAATAGTACTAAAAAGGCAACTCAAAGTGAGGTCTTTAAGAAAACCAGCATGTTGATTTGCACTACAACTTTGCAATTCTTTTCTAGTCTAAACTTTAAGTAGTTGTTCCTTAAGTGAGGCATCACTTAGGTGACCTACCTTGGAAGCTTTATCCAGGCTCTGCCTTGCTGATGATAAAACTTGAGACTCCTTAGTTTAACTAACGTTCAATTATTTAAATAACTGTACAGTAAAACTTAGATTTAGAGAGAAAATAAGCTAGCTATTGATTTGGTGTGATATTCCTACCATGTTGGAGAAAAGTGAGAGGGCAGAGTTTTACTTTGTAAGTGACCGGGTCTGGGGAGTAGAGATGTTTAGTACTTTCCTTATGTAGCAGGCCCTGTAACTTATTTCACATCCTGATTTGCAAAAAGCATCTTTTCTCTGAAGATGACCGTCGTCAAACTGCAAGACCTTGTCAGGCTCTGCATAATTGTTCTACTTACTTTAGTGATTTAAATATGACATTTGGGGCGCCTGGGTGGCTCAGTCGTTAAGCACCCGCCTTCGGCTCAGGTCATGATCCCAGGACGCTGGAATCATAAGGGCTTCCCGCTCAGCGGGAAGCCTGCTTCTCCCTCTCCCTCTCCCTCTTCCTGCCGCTCCCCCAGCTTATACACGCGGGCACACATGCGCGGGCGCTTTCTCTCACTCTCTCTGTCTCTCTCTCAAATGAATAAATAAAAATCTTAAAAATAATAATAATAAAATAAATATGACTTCTGCCTTGGCCCTCAGAAAGCATCTACTACTTTAATCCTCTGATGTGTAAGAGTTCATCTGAAAGTAGGGAGTGTTCAGATACTCTGAAACTATAAATTTAAGTCACCCATGTATTTAGCTTTTTGGTGTAATATGAAACATGTTTATATTCTAATGTTAAAATAGCACCAGTGCCTGGGCTTGAAGATCATACAAAGGACAAAAAAAAAAGTTCTTAAAATTCTGATCAAAGAAAACAAAAGTAGTCTTTTTTTCTAATGAGAATTCTGCAATTATTATTTTTTAAATAGGTCAGATAAGCAATTATCATAGGGCATTTTGTTGATAAAGACATTATTATCAAAGCTTGTGTTACTAATTCCCTATTTTGCAAGAAGTCTGTGTTTTGAGGCCCCCTGCCTTTCCCTCCCCTCCCCTTGCCGCATGTCAGTAGTAGGCCTCATCCTCTCCCATGAGGTAGGAGGGGAAGGATCTCTTGGAGACATGATCTGCAGCTTGCACCAGTCCTAAACCACAGCATGGAGAGGATTACTCTCCTTATGCCTGAAGTGCCCCCATGTTTGTCAGTAACAGGGGACATCAGTGAAATCTAACAGGGTGGTGTGTGTCATGATGTTGTGCTTGAGGGAATGTGAGCCACAAGAGCAGAGGCCAGGCTTTCCTTTTCCCCAGCTGGTGAAATGGAGGTGGTGCCAGGCCACGCATTAGTAATCTGTTGTCAAAGGTAGAGGTTTTTTGTAGAGATTGTTGTGTGTGGTTTTTTTTTAAGATTTTATTTATTTATTTGACACACACAGAGAAAGCACACAGGCAGGGGGAGTGGCAGGTCGGGGGGGGAGCAGGCTACCCGCTGGGCAGGGAGCCCGATGGGGGACTCGATCCCAGGACCGAAGGCAGATGCTTAACTGACTGAGCCACGCAGGCGCCCCCGGTGAGATTGTTTTATGTCTTTGATACTGCAGTCCTTTAATCTTTGACCTGTTCTGCAAATTATGTGCCTGTGCCAGTCAGTTTACTTGAGGTAGGTGAGGATTACTGATCCTGAAGCAGGGCAGTGGTTGATAATGATTTTATACCAGCTTGACTGTTTCTCTTCATTTACAATCAGGGCGATTAGAAGACCTTGAAGATTGAAGTGTGAAGGAGACAATATTCTGATGTGAATTGCTTTAAAAAAGGAAGTCTTGTTGAAGATGAATAAGGAAAGATTTTCATATTTTGGGAGTTTATGGAATTCTAGGACAAATTATTAAGATTTAGGATCAGACCCCTGTATCCAAGCATGTAAGAACAGATGATTTACTTACAGGTCTTGATTGATTACCTGAAACCTCCAGTGTCTCCACTACTCTAGGGTTTGCTGGCACCCACAGTGGGTGTCACTGATGCCTTATGAAAATGAAAATTACTCATAAAATGTAGGGTCAGACCTCCAGTCTGATTAGTGGTATTTTATCAAAATGGGTTGTTAGACTGAAAAGATAAACATTTTTCAGTAAACTGGTTTCACATTAGGTGTAGAAAACTCAAGATACTTTGAGAACAGTGGTATTTTCCAACTGTATCCTGAGTATTTGTCTTGAGAAAATTGGTATCCCCTCTAAATGTCCAAAGTATATACTGTTGTTGCATTGTGTGTCACTTATACCTCAATAAAAAAAATAAATGCACAAAGTATAACAGCAGCAGTTAGGAAAGTCAAGAATGAGGGTGTGTGTGGTGCGGAAACAATTCAGGTAGTCCGAAAGTGGGAAGTCTTCCTGACTGCAATGAAACCAAGTGATTCTTGGTAACATTTTTGTGGTTTATAGTTTTTGTAGGAAAGAACTCAGTTGTGTGTGGGAAAGTTTTAATGTTGCAGATATTCACTGTTGTTTGTCTTGTTTTGAGGTCTTCCTTCCCTAAATCTGTCCTATAGTGTGAGGTTACTGATTCTGTCACTGAAATGATTATGATGTGCAGTATTCTCAAGATTACCACCTACTTAAGTAAGATTATCTTAAAACAGCAAAGTCTGCGTCAGCCTATTTTTATGCTGGTTGTGCCATTCTTAGATTCTAAAACTTCATTATAATTCATCTGGAGCTTTTCTTTTTGTGTATGCTGTTCCTTTTAGTAAGATTTACTTTCAACAATTAAGGGACTTTTAATTAAAGAGCAAGAAGAATACTTTTTTTATTATTCATAAATAATCCCAAAGTAGTTTTAAATTTCTTTGCATAGTTTTCATCTCTGCTTGTAGCCAGGCTGTCAGAAAAGTTAGTGTTGCCTGTGAGAAAAAGCTGGCGTTGCAAATAATCACCGATAACATTCTTTTATTATTTCAAGTGTTTGTCAGTTTGTTTTTGATAAAATTGCATGGAAGTTTTTAATCATACGCTCATGTTAATGATTTGCCAGATAAATAGATAAGTTTCTACAGAACAGCCTTTGCTGTTGACAGCCATAATGCATTTTTCTGAATCTTTCTAGCCAGTTAAAGAAAGGTTTTTACTCACAAGTTGTATGTTTAAGGTCTAAATTGGTATGTTAATGTAACTAGTGTTAGTAATGATCACTAACCTACACATGTTTACAATGCCTCCTGATTTCCATGCAATGCCTAGCATCTGGATTTATGAGAAAACACTCCCATCTGGAAAGTGAAGTTCTTATTTGTTGAATATTTTGGATTCCTTTGGCAGTTGTTGAAATAATTTGATACTTACTATTTGAACTACCACAGCTACTTCCTTAGGAAGGTAACATGTGACAACTCTTGAATTTCCTACCAAGGGTCTCCTTTTTGTGCATGTTTCTCCCATTGCGCGCAGAGCACAGTGAGGCTTTAAACCTCAAGGTAAGTATTGACTGATATTTATTAAGTAGAGCTGCAGTGTTTGTAAGTAGAGATGTTTCTGTTTAAAATAGAGATGTTTTTATTTAAAAAGCCTTTGTCTTTTCAGTGGTGTTGAAGATACTATCCTTAAGGTGAACTTTTAGCTTTATAATCTTTATGAAGGGATAGTTCTAGTCATAGCATTTATAACAAGCTGCAGTTACCTATTCTTATTTTCTGTGTCCTCCACAAGAGAAGGGACAAGGTTCTTGTCCATCCTGTGTACCAGGGTATCCCCAGCATCCATCAGAGGGTCTGGCACCTAGTAGATATTCTGCAACTCTTCTGTTCAATGTTTGAAGCATGGTTAATAAGTAATGATAGTCTTAAACAGATTGCCTAGCTTAGTTCTGATTTAATGCTTCTCATTTGTAAGGATGCTTTATGATTTTTTATCCCATCTCAGAATTTTCTTAGGAAGCAGTGACCATATATTAGGGTTTTGGTAGTTTGTCCTATAAAAACTCCTTCGTTTGGAAGTTAAAGAAGAACAAATCCTTAGTTGGTAGGGTAGTAGTATGGTGGCAGCACCACGAGACTTAGAGTTCATAGGGGCCTGGTGTTCCTGTAAGCTCTGTGATCTTAGACCAAGTCACCGAACCTCTCCCAGACTGACAGAAGTGACAGAGCCTAACTTACAGGATTTTTGTGAGGATTAAGTGGCAATGTAAAGCCCTCTAGTGCAGTACCCAGCACATGATGAGTGCTTGGTAAATGTTAGCTGCAACTAGTACGTAATTCTATTTGATGGATGTTGAAAATAGTGAAGTAGATTTATGAACTATTGGCCGATGTGGCCATTTTTAAGAAATAGCTGGTGTTTATTTGAACTGCTAAAACCCATTTTGAAATCTTGATCTTCTAATTATTAGACAAATCATCTTCAACATGAAACTTAAGAGTAATCCTAAATTTTTGCAACTAGAAAAATATTCCGTTAAAGGCTGATAGGAAATGACACTCTTGCTTTTTTTAATTTTAAAGCACAGACACAGGTTTTTTGCTATTCAAAAGTATGTAGTCTGGAATAACATGTTTAATTCTGATATCACATGTCATCAGCACTTAGAGATTTATCCCGATTTCATTCACACAACAAATTTTGAGCGCCTGCCACATCTGGCCGTGGGCATGTACACTGCAGAGCCAGTCGTGTGGTCTTGGGGTTTACAGCCTACCAGAGGGTCCAGATGAGTAGGTGGAAGCAAAATGGCATTTACAGTACAAAGTATGATGTGTGCTGAGTGGTATCCAAGCGTTGTGAGAGCATTTCAGAAAGCGTAAACTAGGCTTAGGAGAGGAGAGGAGGTGGATAGGAGAGGTTCTCCAGGGCAAGTCTTGAAGGATGAGCAGGTATTTGCCAACTGGTAGATGAGGGTTTTGGCACAGTTTCTATTTTCGTAATTTTATTGCTTTAGCTAATGGTAGGGAATTTAAGAAGCTTTGGGACCATGTTGTTTTTAATGAGCACTGTTCTTCAGATATAAAATCTTGATTTGTTCTGGAAAAACTGCATTTAATCCTTACTGCACATTAAGAATAATTTTTAATTGTTAGCAATATTGCTTTTTACTTACCTGTACACTTCACTCAGAGGATAAACAGGAAAACAATAAGAAAACTCATAGACTATGTCTAAAGGTGGTAGTGGGAAGCCTCCAAAACCAGTAAATATTTATATGAGCAACATTGACTTAATCTGGTGGCATCGATTTAATGATAGCATTCATATTAAAAGTACAGCCTTCCTTCCATATAGGTGTAGATTAATTATTGCACGCTCTCTTGAAAGACTTAAAGTGGACTGTTCATTCACAAATGTGGGGCTCTGCTGAAAAAGATTGAGGTTGAAAACCAGAAGCTTCTAGGAGTCCCCTCCTATCCCAAAATAAAAGTTTCCTGCTGGGCAGTCTGCCCAAGCTTCTGGCTGACTTGTGGTATAATTGCTAATGATTGGGGTTTTCTGGCCAGTGAAGCAGGAATCCCACTGTCTTTCCATCAGGAGTGTTTCTTGAGTTCTACACTGTGTGTGTCAGGAGAGAAAATTACTGTGGTTCTAGAAAAACCATTTTTTATTGCTCAGTTGCTGTAGTATTATAGATGTGTCTCTTTCATGTCTTCCCTCGAAAATTATCATCACTGTGCTTTCCTCTTCGTTGCTTCTCATTTCATAATGTTTTGATCAGAAGGAGACTGGCTGTGGTTTGCTTCAGTTAACATATTTTGGGGTCCAAAGCAGTGATTTGCTCAAGGCTGTAGAACCAGTACAGAAACTTGGGGCTGGCTCCCAGTTCCACTGCTCTTTCAACACTTTCTCTTCATTGTGTGCTTCAAGAGTTTGGCCCTTCCCTCTTGCCATCTTTTCTTGTGTACTGTCTTTCATTGAAAAAGTAAAACCCCTCTACACAGTGTTGGGTTTCTGTTCAAAACTCTTTTCTTCAGAGAACTCAGGGTTTCGGCTATTCAGGCTGAAAAATGGCTTTGCCTAGGACAATATTTCTCAAACTTGGACTCAGCCATATTTAATGGAAAAAAATTCTCAGCAGACATCAGGTTTTTCATTTGTAATTTTTATCACTCTGTAACATTAGATATTTACAGAACAAAGCTACATACAAACCGGTTAAACTTACTGCTTTTATTCACTTAATAGGCTGAATGATTTTATAAGTTGAATATAAAGCCTTCAAAACTGATAACATTTAAATTAGCAACAATAATTTAATCTGATGGGTTTTGTGGTTTTGCTAAAACTAAATCACTTTATATTGGGTTTAATGGTTGAAGGATGTAACTTGACATTCTATATTTAGTCTGGTCCTGTGATTTTGGTTCAGTTCTAATTCGTAGAATGCCTGCTTTCATAAATCTTTTGTACAAAACAAGTATTAAGACCGATTGCAAGTTGCGAATAATCAGTCCCTGTATTTAACCATACCCTACCAGCAAGCAGGCCACTTTATAACTGTAAGGATAAGGTAAAATTAGCAATTCAGTGCTATTTAATCTGTATTTAGTGACTGTCTAATCTGCTATAACTGGAATCAAAACAAAATTTCATTTCCTGCCTACCTGCTGATAAATGAACTGTTACAGGGCTGGAGTGCTTTACTTTGATAGTAGAACTCGGGTACTCAGATGTGGGCAACACGTAGTGCTGTACCAGTATTTCTTTCTTTCTTTCTTTCTTCCTTCTTTCTCCCTTTCCTTTCCTTTCCTTTCCTTTTTCGTTTTTCCCTTTTCCTTTCCTTTCCTATCTGACAGCGAGAGAGGGAACACAAGCAGGGGGAGTGGGAGAGGGAGAAGCAGGCTCTCCACGGAGCAGGGAGCCCGAGGCGGGGCTCGATCCCAGGACCCTGGGATCATGACCTGAGCAGAAGGCAGACACTTAACGACGAGCCACCTTTCTCCCTTTTCTTGTTTTGTATGTTCAGATTACTAGGAAACCTTCCTTACAGCACTCACTGACATCCTTTGCCCTGTAAGGGCATCATTGTATTCACAGATGCAGTCCCAGAGATTGCACAGCAAAATATGTACAGTATGTACAATGAGCCTGAAGTGTGTTTCAGTAAAATGCAAACGACACTTAAATTTTTTCATAGAACTCTTGAGGAAATACCAGCCATCCTCTGAAAAACACTGATGGGGGAGGGTTCTGAGCATTTCCAGTCTCACCTTTTTAATTTTTTATTTATTTTTTTAAAAGATTTATTTATTTAGGGGCACCTGGGTGGCTCCGTCGTTAAGCGTCTGCCTTCGGCTCGGGATGTGATCCCAGGGTCCTGGGATTGAGCCCTGCATCAGGCTCCCTGCTCAGCAGGAAGCCTGCTTCTCCCTCTCCCACTCCCCCTGCTTGTGTTCCTTCTCTCGCTGTGTCTCTGTCAAATAAATAAATAAAATCTTTAAAAATAAAAAAGATTTATTTAGAAAGAGCACGCGCATGCGAGGGGGCGTGGGGGGGCAGAGGGAGAGGAGGAGAGAGAATCTAAAGCAGACTCCCTCGCTGAGCTCAGAGCCCGACACAGGGCTCGATCTCACCACCTCAAGATCACGACCTGAGCTGAAATCAAGAGTTGGATGCTTAACCAATTGAGCCGCCCAGGTGCCCCTCCAATTTCACATTTTATTTATTTTTTTTTTTTTTAAAATGAAGAGACTTTTTTTTTTATTATTAGAGAGAACGAGAGAGAGAGAGAGCATGAGAGGGGGGAGGGTCAGAGGGAGAAGCAGATTCCCTGCAGAGCAGGGAGCCTGATATGGGACTCGATCCTGGGACTCCAGGATCATGACCTGAGCTGAAGGCAGTCGCTTAACCGACTGAGCCACCCAGGCGCCCCCCAATTTCGTATTTTAAAACAGGAATCCTGGGCGCCTGGGTGGCTCAGTCGTTAAGCGGCTGCCTCCTGCTCAGGTCAGAGTCCTGGGATCGAGTCCCACATCGGGCTCCCTGCTCAGCGGGAAGTCTGCTTCTCCCTCTCCCACTCCCCCTGCTTGTGTTCCTGCTGTCGCTGTCTCTGTCTCTGTCAAATAAATAAAATCTTAAAAAAAAAAAAAAATCTTTAGAACCAACTCAGTAATGTGACGATCTCTGAAATCTCCTGCTGTACAAATACTAATTCATTTATAAGGCTGGAGAAGAGAAGACAGGACTGGAGGCAAAAAGAGATGGCCTGGTGGACAGGCTGGAGGTGAACAAGGCCGATTTTTGTGGCTGGGATGCAAAACTGAGGCCTTGGACTGTGCCACAGCCAGTCTGATTTCAGCAAGTAACAAAAGGAATACCTTTCTAACAGTATTCATACACAGTGTGGCCCCTTGTTCAGGATACTGTAACAAGTCTTAACTTAGTATAGAAGATACAACTAAATAATCAATGAAATCCTGTCTAAGATTTTACAATTACAATTAGGCATTAAAACCATGTTCTTTAGAAGTGTTATGAAAATAAAGTCAGCCAGAAAGCCAGTTAAACTGTGTTTTTGCCTCCTCCTTATTAAAACTTATGCCTTCTCAGATATTTTTAATTTGTATGTTAAATTGTATCTTGACTTCATTTGACTAACTGGAGTTTTTCTCCCCTACAGTGAGAGGGTCCAAGCCTGGTAAGAATGTCCAGCTACAGGAGAATGAAATCCGAGGACTGTGCTTAAAGTCCCGAGAGATCTTTCTCAGTCAGCCTATCCTACTAGAACTTGAAGCACCACTCAAAATATGTGGTAGGTTTTGGCACATGAACAGTTGCCTTTGATTATGCAATTGATTAAGTGACTCGAGGATATATAGATGCCTTTGTGTTAGCCAGCAGAATCGTTTGCTATTTATGAATAACCTGGAACTACTTAAATAATTTTAGTTTTAGAATTAATACCTCTAATGGACTTAGTTTACTTAGATGTGCTTCAGATTTTCTAAAAATTGTTTCACTAAAGGAATATAAACATTGCAGTAGAAAGGAAAGAAATGACACCGGAGAGCTAAGAAAAGGTCTGAACTATATGAATATATAGGAATTACATTTAAGCTTAAAGCAAGACTGGTTATGCTTAAAAATAGACTTTCCTTGATGCCGTTTTGTAGTCTGTTTCTACATGATAGATGCAGATAATCCGTATAAAAACTGAAGTTCATCTGAGTAATGCTAAATATTCTAGCATATTTGACTACATTGATAAAGCTTCTATGTATGATTTTAAAGTTGAATGCTCTTTGGCATTATCTAGCAGGGGGAAATTGAAAGCTGAATGAATTGGTGGGTGTGGTGTGTGTACCTTTGTTCATGCAGGTCTGGGGCTCACTAGCAACGCAGCAGTTCTGCTGACACAGTAACCTGCAGGCTGAGCTGCCGGAGATATGATAGTGGTCAGCCAGCCTGAAAGGAAAGCCATGTTACTTGGCAAGAAGGCCTGCCTAGGCATTAATAATCCTTTCCACGAAATTAATTCTTAATTAGTTGAGTTTTGTGTGAGATTCTGGACATGAACATACTCTTAAAATTGTTATTAAGCTCAGTTGAACTAAAACATGATACAAGTTTGGAAATTAGTGTTAGCCGTCAAATTTAACTCCTAATTATTAGAGGTCAATCCAGTTATGCAATGCATGTTTAAAGAATGTCTCTCCAAGGGAGGGGGGTGGGAGGATGGGTTAGCCTGGTGGTGGGTATTGAGGAGGGCACATTCTGCATGGAGCACTGGGTGTTATGCACAAACAATGAATCATGGAACACTTCATCTAAAACTAATGATGTAATGTATGGGGATTAACATAAAAATAAATAAATAAATAAATAAATAAATAAAAAAGAATGTCTCTCCAAAACTTTGTTAGTGGATTGAACAATAAGTATGAGGGCACTGTGTAACTAAATTCTTGCTTCTAGGTGATATCCATGGGCAATACTATGATTTGCTTCGACTTTTCGAGTACGGTGGTTTCCCACCAGAAAGCAACTACCTGTTTCTTGGGGACTATGTGGACAGGGGGAAGCAGTCATTGGAGACTATCTGCCTCTTACTGGCTTACAAAATCAAATATCCCGAGAATTTTTTTCTTCTCAGAGGAAACCATGAATGTGCCAGCATCAATAGAATTTATGGATTTTATGATGAATGTAAGTACTTTCTACATCTAAGGAAGACTTAATTAAACTGAGATACTTGGTCATAAGCTGCATATATTCTGTTAGGATTTGTGAGCATTTCAGATGAAATGTTATAATCTATCATTTTTTATTTCATTAACTTGTTCTTAGTTTTTTCTTAAGATAAAAAAATAACACTGCCACTACAGTATAATAATGCCCTAGATTCTTTTATGATGTGACTATTAGATTAAGAAGTAATGGTCGCAGTGGTGGCTTCTTTAAGATCATCATTGAACTTAATTCTTAGTACAGGTCTGAGAACCTGTCCAAATAGATAGTTTTGTTTTTAACAACTTTATTGAGGTATAATTTCATTCCATAAAATCTGTCTGTTTTAAGTATACAGTTCAGTGATTTTTAGTAAATTTATAGGCAAGCACTAATCTGCTTTCGTCCTCTGTAGATTTGCCTTTTCTAGTTATTTCACATAAATGGTATCTTCAAATACACAAATGATTTCTTTTGTGTGTGTGTTTGTTTTTTTTTTTCCTTCTGGCACATGTGCACCCAGGACAAATGGCAGTTATTATCCTAAAATATGCTGAAAGGAGAAAGCGAAATTAAAAACAAAAAAAATTATTTGTGTAACATTTTATATATAATTATGACCCATTTTGGATTGTATAGTTGAAGGTACACTTTGAGTTGGTAATTGATAAAAAACAAGATTCTTAAAGCCTTAAAAATTGCCAGTTTTGGTGGAATTGTTGTTATTGTAGTGTTAATAAGTATAAAATGTTTAAGGGGGGGTGAGTTGGGTCCTTACCCCCATCCTTTTGTGCTTATCATTTCTTTTTTTTTTCTTTTTTTTTTTAAAGATTTTATTTATTTATTTGAGAGAGAGAATGAGATAGAGAGAGCATGAGGGGGGAGGGTCAGAGGGAGAAGCAGACTCCCTGCTGACAGCAGGGAGCCCGATGCGGGACTCGATCCCGGGACTCCAGGATCATGACCTGAGCCGAAGGCAGTCGCTTAACCAACTGAGCCACCCAGGCGCCCTGTGCTTATCATTTCTGCTAGGAGAGGCTTCAGGCAGGGAGGAGAGAAGTGGTTAAGGAATTTGAGTTACTACATTTGCCAGTGATGATAACAAGACCAGTAAAGAATTGTCACTGTGGCCCTCCCCCACCAGACTGTAGTCATAACCTGTAATGTGGTGTTTTTCCATCTCAGTTCCACATAGATGTATTCAGCTAGCTCATTTGTTAGAAGTGCACTGCTAGAAAGATTTTATTTCTAGACTTAGCTCTCCTACTCTCACCCTCTCCCATAATTGTATGTTTGCCTGGTCTGAGGCCCTGAGACCCAGCTGGTAAGATGAGGTGGGGAGGGATCACCAAAGAAAAATCTAATGGGTTCTGAACTGACTAGGTCAACTGAGTCTGTGGCCAGAAAGGTGGTGGTGGTGGTTGTTTTTAAGTAATCTCTACACACAACGTGGGGCTTGAACTCACCACCCCAAGATCAAGAGTTAGATGTTCTACCAACTGAGACAGCCAGATGCCCCAAGAAAGATACTTGATTTTGACAATGAGTCTATCAGAGAAGTACTAGTAAAGCAGTTATTACTCCTAAGGTAGTGAGATGAGAGGCAGCAAGTTTTATAAATTGTGTTTTGGTATTTGTTACAGGTGCTACTTTTTAGAACAAGTTAAGAAAAGGTTCCTTTTATATGCTGCTGTTCAGCAAGTACTTTGATGTTTTCATTGATGAAGTTCAAATCCAGATACTCTTACATATATCCAAGTGAAGATATTAGCGACGTTGTTTTCAGTTTCTATTTAATGCAGAAGACTTTAAAAATTATTTTAGATGGTCAGCATTGGTTGGTTTCTTGTCTGGTCATCAAGACTTACTGATTAACCTTGTGCTCAAGCTCCCCTCACCTCCCCCCGCCCATCATCAGGCAGGTATAACTTGCCATCCAGTCTACTTGTGGGCAGAGCAGTGTCCTTGACATAGGTGGCTTTCGATTGATGGTTGCAGACTTTTAAAAAATCTGTTGAAAATTTTATTAAAATTTTACTTGAAGTTAAAAGTTGAGAAGCTTTATTAAAATGTAGATTTTCATGGAACAATTTAAAACCACTGCTTTAGGTGATAGGCTTATTTCACAAGTATAATAAGCACTCTTTCTCCCTCCGACCCCCACCCCAACTTTTTTATAAAGAGTGTAGTCCTGGAAAAGCTGGGGAGTCTGTTGTTAGATAAAATGTGAATATGTGGGGGCGCCTGGGTGGCTCAGTTGGTTAAGCGACTGCCTTCGGCTCAGGTCATGATCCCGGAGTCCCTGGATCGAGTCCCGCATCGGGCTCCCTGCTCAGCGGGGAGCCTGCTTCTCCCTCTGACCCTCCCCCCTCTCATGCTCTCTCTATCTCATTCTCTCTCTCAAATAAATAAATAAAATCTTTAAAAAAAAAAATGTGAATATGTGTTATCCCTTTCTGATACCAGAGCAGGCTGATCTGTAGTAATAGGAAACTGCATTAGGGATTCTGGCTCAGAATCCCTGGATTTGGAAGCTTGAAGAGACCTTGGCAGTTATCCAGGCTAAACCTTTCTGGAGCCAGATGTTCTTACTGGTCTGAAGTGACCTTAGGGAGGAAGTGTAGAGAGAACAGAAAACAGGGCCCTAGGACTTAGTTAAGATGCTCAGAGGCAACAGGAGGAAGAATCCTAATTTTTGTTGAAGGAGCCAGGAAAGGTAGCAAAGGAATCTGCAAGACAAACTGGAGTGTGTTGCATGAATAAAGAATCATGGAGCAAAGCAGACTTCAAGAAGGGAGAGGATTCGTTGGCACTGGCAAATGCAGCACGTGCGCAAAGGAAAAATCCAAGCGAGCCATTGGGTGGTCATTCAGAGATAGGCTTCAGAGGAAAATAGGAGACAGAACCAAATCACTTTTATGAATGGAGGTTAGGACCAGCCCAGCCTTGTTCTTCTGTCATTTTACTTTTTAAGTAAAAGGTTCCCTTTCAGCCTTTTGTAGAGAAGAATTCTGTTTGGCTTCCAGAACCCTCCAGTGAAGGAAGATAAGGAATAGGGAATTAGTGACCTCCAAAGAAATACAAAACAGGGTGAACCATGGTGAGAGTTATACCCAGTCATAGAAAAAACATAAACTATTAAAAGGAAAGACGACAGTTCTATGCAAAGGGAGAAGTCAAGTGTTTGTTGAATTTGCATTACATTCCAAACCCTGTGCTAAATTCCATACCTGACTTGATTTGCAGTAGAGTGGAAGGTGTGGTTCAGGAACCTGCTGCTTGGGCCAGTCTAAACTTTCCAAAAAGGTTCAGCTTTAAACCTGTAGATGTCCCCGGCGCCTGGGTGGCTCAGTTGGTTAAGCGACTGCCTTTGGCTCAGGTCATGATCCTGGAGTCCCAGGATCGAGTCCCGCATCGGGCTCCCTGCTCGGCGGGGAGTCTGCTTCTCCTCTCCCACTCCCCGTTTGTGTTCCCTCTCTCGCTGTGTCTTTCTCTGTCAAATAAATAAAATCTTTAAAAAAAAAAAAAAAACCTGTAGATGTCCCTAGAATAAGAAAGGAGAGGAGACAAAGGACAAACTTGGCTTTAGCAATGAAGATTGTGCTTAGATCTTTGGGTTTTCTGGTATGGACGTACAGGAGACAAGGTGACCCACAGTTGGGCCATTCTCAACCCAATTCAGACAGATTTGTGCTTACAGAATTTATGAGTAGGTTTTTAAGTCAAAACGTAATTTGCTTGCAGGAACAGTACCTTAAAGTCATGCTTATGTCCAAATCACACTGTGACTCCAGAATGCAGGGAATACAGGGGCTGGTGAGGGGAATACAACCACCCTGTAACATCGTTTCTCTGGGGAACGTTCTGAGCATTTGTGGCAGTGTTAGGAACAGTTATCCTGGTGTACCTGCTACTAGAGTATGTAGGGCTGGGAATTATCTGGTACCAGTAAGCTCTTGATGATAGTGAGAGATGGGATGGGTGTCAACTCTCAGAAGCTTCCTCAGAAGGAAGATGGTAATGGCACATGTGTAAGCTATTCATAATTGCCTCTGGGTTGAGATTGGACAAAACATGCTAGGTTCTAAACAGAGTTTGTTCTACCAAATAATTATTGGGGGTTAATGATAATCCCTAATCATTGCATTTGGGATTCTGATTTCAAACTTCTTTGGGATTTTAAAGTATAGCTAGATCTGCTAAACCTATCCTCCAGGGAATTTTTAATAAAAGCATAATTCTTGTTTACTTAAAAAGTAATTAGCACCTTACTTTGGGAGAAATTGTCCTAAGAGAATGAACCTACAGAACACCAGTCTTTTTAACCATCCTAAAATTTTCACAGGTAAAAGAAGATATAACATTAAACTATGGAAAACTTTCACAGACTGCTTTAACTGTTTACCGATAGCAGCCATCGTGGATGAGAAGATATTCTGCTGTCATGGAGGTATGTGGGCTAATTTTAGTTGCAAATAGGTTTTGTTCCCTTCTGAAGGGGCTACACTTAGACATTTGAGTTGTCGTTGGGATGACTTCTCTGTCAGGTGACTCTCCTTTATTGATGTGTTACACCATGGGTCCACTCTGGTGCATCTAGGATCATTTGGATAGAAATCTGAAGTAAGAAATTGATTCGTTACAGGGAATTCTAGGCTCTGTAACAGTTTGACTTGAAAATAGAGCAGAAAGTGTTTTTAAATATAAAGTGAAGAGCGATTAATATGCTGTATCATAGATTCTCCAGAATCCTGAAAATGTGAGTAGACTTTCCTTGGTCTGTTTTTGATCCTCTTCTTTTAGAAATTTTTGACTTGGATTTTAAAAGCGATTTTATTTTTCTCCATGGTTGTGCTTTGTATAACATAATTAAATAGTAATTGTGAAAAAGGATTTCTTTTCACCCTTGGTCAGAAATTATAATGACAGCTGTCAAAGAGCCAACACAATGTATTTTAATAAAGCCATTATCCCTGCCCTCGTATACTTCAGCTGGTTTCGGTAGAGCTGGGCATGTGATTTTTAAAAATTTTTTAATTTTATTTTTTTTAAGTAAACTCTACCCCCAACATGGGGCTTGAACTCACAACCCCGAGATCAGGAATTGCAGTGGGCTCAACCCACTGAGCCAGCCAGGTGCCCCTGGGCATGTGATTTTAAATTCAGATGAAAGTCAGCTACATCGAAGCCGGTCTGATAGATTTGATGGTACTTGGACAGCACAGGTTTCCTGGAAAGCTACATCATACCTGAGTATCTGCACCCTCTACACCCAGTCATTACAAATGGTCGATAATAAAATCTAGAATGTACATTGTTCATTATTATCATCAAAGGAGTTGAGGAGTGGTTGTCTATAAATCACTGGATTTTAATTTTATAGGGCTCTGTATATTGAGGTAACTGATTCCATATACCATTTAGACATATTGTGCCTCGCAGATTGGTGCATATAATAAATTCTAGTGCTTTTTCAGTTTTTTTATTTTAAACCAAAGCTAAATAAGAAAACATAACCATAAAAAAAAAAAAATCATAGGCATAGATTTAAGCCCTCCATGTTGGAGTCATTGAGTCCCTCTGTAAGCAAATGGAACTGTTAAAGTGAAGTTCTGTTTTCTTCAAAAAAAAAATTTTTTTTTCATTTAATAGGTTTATCACCAGATCTTCAATCTATGGAGCAGATTCGGCGAATTATGCGACCAACTGATGTACCAGATCAAGGTCTTCTTTGTGATCTTTTGTGGTCTGACCCCGATAAAGATGTCTTAGGCTGGGGTGAAAATGACAGAGGAGTGTCCTTCACATTTGGTGCAGAAGTGGTTGCAAAATTTCTCCATAAGCATGATTTGGATCTTATATGTAGAGCCCACCAGGTATTGATTTTGAATTTTACATGTACACTTAAGAGCATGTGTGTGAGCACAGATTCTCCTTGTTGATTTTAGTGGGTAGGTATTGCTTATTCATACAAAATGTCTCTGCAAGTGACCTGTAGGATATCAGGCTCAATGGGAAACTGAAAAGTGGTTTTACTCACCTGCAATTTACACCTACTTACTCTAAAACCATTTTCTCTCCAAGGTGGTTGAAGATGGATATGAATTTTTTGCAAAGAGGCAGTTGGTCACTCTGTTTTCTGCGCCCAATTATTGTGGAGAGTTTGACAATGCAGGTGCCATGATGAGTGTGGACGAAACTCTAATGTGTTCTTTTCAGGTAGAGGATGCTTTCAGCATTGTTTCCTACTATTATGTCTAAATTTTACTGATTTTTTTTAAAAAATTGCTATTTTCTGCCTACTGTTCATTTATGTTGAGTAGACTAAATTTTTATTTTCCCATACAAGTGTTTGTCCTAATTCTGTAATCAGTGGACCCCTTCTAAGGGGAAAAAAATTGTCAGGGAACCTTTCCTGCTGTGTTGAATTTAACTGTTTTTACATTATTTAAATGGGGTAAAAAACCAATTTATTGGCTCCTCATGCTTAGAGTTCCTTTGCTATAAATCTAAAACTTATGTCAGTATAATGTTCAGCTAAAATTAAATCCCCGCTTGTATGTGAGAATAGAACTAACTGCCACACAGATGTGCTGTGTGATTACTCCCTTCTCCCACCACTTTTCTTTAATTTCCACAAGACTGATTCACCATGACATCATTTGGCCTTCACTTGGCACAAAAGTATCATTTACACACAAAGTCTGTCTTGAGTCTTTTTCTCGCTCTCTTACTACAATTAAACTTGTACAACTTCAGGCTAGCCCAGTCATAATCATAAGTAAAGCCACTGAAGTCAAGTGGCAGTCATCAGTTAAATGTTGTTTTACCAACTATGGGGGAGAACTTGCAGCTCCCAGAGACTATGAGAGGGCCCCCTGTGGGTTTGAGAAACACTGCTCTGGAGAACTCTCCACCCCACCCCCGTGTCAGAGGGGATAGCCTAGACATACTACAAGAACTGACTTCAGAAAATTGTCATTTTATCCAGAGGCAAAATAATTTGTCCTCTCTTCATCATAGCATTTATTACCAAAATGTTTACATGTTAACATATTAACATGGTACGTTAATATGTTAGTGGGGTTTTCAAGAGTTGTTGGGTCAGTTTTAAATGGTCAGAGACCTTTCTGAACAAAAGATTTGAGTGAGATTTAAGAAATCTTAAGATTTGGGGTCGAGAATATTTCCTAAAATGCACTTACCTTTGAATCTTTGCAGATTTTAAAACCTGCAGAGAAAAAGAAGCCGAATGCCACGAGACCTGTAACACCTCCAAGGGGTATGATCACAAAGCAAGCAAAGAAATAGATGTCATTTTGACACTGCCTAGTTGGGACTTGTAACATAGAGTATATAACCTTCATTTTTAAAACTGTAATGTGTACTGGTCAGCTTGCTCAAATAGTGTGTTTGTGGGGCCCCCCTTCCATTTTTTGAGTTAATGAATGGCATTTGCTGGTTATAACAGCAAATGAAAGACTCTCCACTCCCAAGAAAAAATGTTTTGTTTTTTTAAATTCTGTGTTCCTTTTGCAAACAACTTTAATGATGGTGTTAAAGCTGTACACCCCAGAACAGTTTATCCTGTCTAAGGGGTAAGTGTACAATTGATCTTTTTAAAACTCAGTTCAACCCATGAATAATGTAAATGCTCGTTTTCTTTAGGATATAAAGAGAGCCCTAGGGTGCTCAATCTGTACATGTTATTGTCATAAAATGCATACTGTTGATACAAACCACTGTGAACATATTTTTTTTAAAGTTTTGTTTCAAAGGGATTGCTTTTTTTCTCTCATTGTCTTGTCATGTACAAACTAGTTTTTATAGCTATCAACATTAGGATTAACTCAACCTTGCCAGCATCACTGGCATGATGTATATTTAATTAAAGCACACTTTCCCTACCGTATACTCAAAATGACGATTAAAGCCATTATTTTCAATGTTTGTGACTCTTTCCTAAAGCCAAAGTTTCTGTTGAAATACGTCTTGACAAACCCCTAAGTACAGGGTGGCGTGCTTGTGTACACATGCCACCTTCTTGGGGATTCAAAAACAGGTTTTTGGTTTTGAATAGCAATTAGTAACATAGTGCTGTTTAAGCTATTAATGATTAAAGTTAATAACATTTTGTACAATTTCCATATAGTCTATTCATTAAGTAATCTTTTTACAGTTACATCAGGCCTGAACCCGTCCATTCAGAAAGCTTCAAATTATAGAAACAATACTGTTCTATACGAGTGACCGATTATGCTTTCTCTGGCCTACATTCTTTATTCTGCGGTGAAGTTGAGGCTTATAAGTCAAAACAAAGGAACTAACTTAATATCCGCCAGTTTATACAGAACTCACAGTATCTATGACTTTTTTAAACTAAGATCTGTTAAAAAGAAATCTGTTTCAACAGATGACCGTGTACAAGACCATGTGGTGAAAATGAATTCAGACTTATTAAACGACGAACTTGTTAAATCCTCTCAGTGTCTATTTATCAGCACAATACACACAGGAGAACTGTTGATGGCATATTGAATAGATTTTAATGAATAAATTGCTCTGGAAACCACATAGTTTCAATTTGGATTTGTTTTCCTTCAAATAGTCTGTTTTCCAAAGATGGATTACAATATGGATGCTCATGTTTGTGGAGTTCTAACCGGGATGTAAGTACGTTTCTGAAGTAGGGTGATACGATTGAGCTCTCCTCCTCCGCTGCCGTTTGGGAGGTGGGGGGCTTGGTGAGCTGCGATGTCACCGGCATCCATAGTTTAATGTTGGTCTGGGTTCAGTTGAACAACCGCTTTCTTTTTAGGACTCAACCACCAGTGTTTGCGTGCATAGTTCTTTGCTCTCTTCTCGGTTCCCTGATTCATATGGAACACAGTGTCGTGTCATATTACGTGTGTCACAAGTGTGTCAAATGGATGTTCATTTCTCAAAGTACATTAAAAGCGAGTGAAGAGCATGTCACTTGCAAAGCACTTTCTTCTCCAAAACTGGCTTCGCTTAGAGTGCCAGTGGTGGCATGTGGAGGGAAAAGCATAGGGCTGCTGGGGTCCAGTCTCCTGTCGGCACTAACGGTCTGTGGTCCTGAGACATTGGCCACATCTTGCCCCTTAAGCATGCTTCTCTGTCAGGGAGGGAGGTTGGACCTCCTGACCTCTTGTGCCTTCTCATTCCACGTTCTGTGACAGATCCAAACTTGTATTATTTTAATTTCTTGTCATATTCTCCCGTCTCCTCCTTTATAGGAAGAAAGATGAGCAGTAATTGATTATGTCGAAGGCAAATTTCATGTGTTATTAATCTGTGCCCTGGACCTTATCAGTTGTGTCACTTGTAGGATTTCAAAATTCTATAGTTATAAAATTGGGCTACTCTACTCAGGTGATAGAGCATGGGGTGTGGTGGCTTGCTTAAATTCTTTCAGAAAGAACACGTAGCTCCAGGTAAGTAGGAAACAAAATCAGTCTTTGTTTTAGGACATGAGATCTTAGGAGAGGCTCATAATTTGAAACTAGTATGTGACAATAGAACTTGAGGCCTTGCCTTATAAATCCCAGTCTGCCCTAACCTTACTTTCTCATTTGTTACTTCTCTTCATGTGCATCTGAATCACATCTGCCTTTGTTCCCTTCTTAAATGTGTGATTTGAGTGAGTGACTTAAATGCTGAGCCCCAGTGTCTCTTATAAACCAGGGAGTGTACCTGCCTCATTGTGAATCTTGAATGAAATGATGTGATATGCTCAGAGTAATGCTTGACTCATAATAGTATCATTCACTATTTGTTGCTTTATAATTAATCTCAGTTGTTTCATATGGTTGAAAACTCAGCTGGCCGGGTTCTAAATAGCACCTGCCTATTACATATAGGCCTATAATGACCTGATACTAAGCCGTGGACAGCCAAGCAACTGTGAGCACTGACTGCACATTAAACACCTGTATTTTCAGCAAATACAAAAGAAACAACCAGGAAACATGAAGTTGTTGCAATTATTAGTGTAATATTTTAAATTCTAGTTTTACGTATTCTTGCTCTCAAGATGACTGCACCAGTACACCACCATTCAGAAGGGTGACAGCTATCCTATGTAGCTAAATAGTGTATATAATATAGTTGAAACCCATCATTTGAAATCACTGGTTTGTGCCTACTTAACTAGGCCTGCCCGTGTCTAGCTGCAGTGAACAGCACAGATGCTGACATGGCATACTCTACAAGTCACGGAGACATAAATGGAATATGGGACATGGGAATGAGGAACAAACGATTGAGTGTTGAGTCATGAAGAAAGCACAGAATTCAGACTGAGGGAAGGGAAGAGCTATCACCTGAGTTTCCCTCTGGGACCATGATGAGAGGCTGAAAGGAAACTGCTGGGAAGTGAAGAGAAAATAATAGCTGGCAAACGGAGGCAGAATGGGCAAGAGCTCTTTCCAAAGAGTGGGTTAAAAGGTTTGAAGTTCTGGGGCGCCTGGGTGGCTCAGTCGTTAGGCGTCTGCCTTCGGCCCAGGTCGTGATCCCAGGGTCCTGGGATCGAGCCCCACATTGGGCCCCCTGCTTGGCGGGAAGCCTGCTTCTCCGTCTCCCACTCCCCCTGCTTGTGTTCCCTCTCTCGCTATGTCTCTCTCTGTCAAATAAATAAATAAAATCTTAAAAAAAAAAGGTTTGAAGTTCTATATGCTCATTTCCCCACCTCCTACGAAAAGACAGACCCAAAGCTCATTCAGCCTTGCAAACCAGCCAGCTGGAATCTGCGGAGATCATGATTCGCTTCTTTCAGCTCTGTAAATCAGATGTACACATCAGCCTAGAGCAGAAGAATAGGACACCCCAACCCCAGGCTTTGCTTTCTTCACGTGTAAGATAGAAAACCAGAATACTGAGGGATTGTGAAGATTGAAAACCCAAAAAAGTGCCTAATACTTGGCTTACACATAATGAGCATTGAGTCAGCAGCTATAAGACACCAAAGATTTACATCAATGGAAAAAAAAAAAGGAACTTACTTGGGAAAACTTGTCCAGACATAGGCAAAAACCAATTTTCATTCATCCATGCTGGACTATATATGTGAGCTTCAGATGAAGAGTAAAAATGAAGACCTGCTATCAATGCTTTCAACCTCATCCCAAGAGCAATGGAATGAATACTTAGAATTCCTGGCATCCCCGAATCAGTACATGATTAACAATTGGGTGGTCACAGAGAGGACCACTGTTTATCCGATCAGCACAATAGCTGCAGTAGCTCGAACAGGCATGGCATTTGGATTTATTGCATATATCAAAAATTTCAAATACAGGTAAGCCTTTTGTGCAGATTTGTCATTTATTGTCAGTTAAAGAATATGTTATAGGATGAAAGCACTTAGTTAATTTTGAACACTTCTGTAATCAAAAAGTTAATAAATGGGAAAATAGATGTTACCTAGATAAGTTTAGGAAGAAATTTAAGCTAACAAAAGTTTTTAAGAGTTTTTAAGTATGAGGCATTTAAACGTTTGGAAATAGATCAATATGGCAAAAATCGTAAGTGCTTCTGAAGATGAAATCTTGGAGTGCACAAAGCTTGAGATGGAGGGATTGTGTACAATTAAATCATTGTCATCAACCAGATTTTTTGAAGTCTAGGAAGAGACAGAAGCTGTTAACCTTAAAATTATTAGGACACGACACTCAGTTTGGTGGGAGGGCCAGCCGCAAGACAACTTGGTCTTCCACCAACCTCAGGTAAAAGTGAGCATCTACTTAGTATTATAAACGTGCAGATAACCACAGGAGCAGTAAAGCAACTGATGGTGCTAAGTTTGGTTCCTACCTAATGTCAAACTTGAGAAAATTCTGACAGTTCAAATAAAATATTTTTTCTGGCTAGATTTCACATTCATTTTGTGTCCCAAACAACCAGTTCTCTAATAGTGATATTCAGCTGCAACCAAATACAGAATTTTAATAAATCATTCAGCCAAGATGTATATTTGGTGCAGCTGTAGAAAAAATTCTAAGGAGCCATTTTAAAGTGTATTCCTTTTTTTCTTCTAGCCACCTAATTAGCACAGTATCAAATACCATGTCTCCCAGAGAGGACCAGCCCACACACCAGTTGTTCAGGGCTACTGTACGAGAGAACAGTAACCAGTCATTATGTTCTGGGACAGACTGGCTGCTTGACCTTTCCAGCAAAACCCTAGCAAGTTAGGTAGGTGTGGCAGGAGAGCAGGTGGGATAAAGATGTTTCTGCTGAGCTTGGCAGAAGTTCATTTGCTATCTGCTGGAGATTTGCTCCATCCACCAACTCAAAAGAGCCTTGAGAGGAGTCCAATTCTATACCTGTTAGTTACCAAAATGAAATCACATCTTTCCAAGTTTTGATGACCCACCCACAAACACCAATATCTTCCTTCTCATGTTTAGCGTTAACCCTAATGATTAAGGATAGCTGGAGTTGACTCAATCTCTCAGTCGGGAGGCCATGCAACGTTGATAAGATGCATGGATCCGTGGATCGGGGATTGCCTGGATTTTGTTCAGCTTGGCTCAGATTGATTTCAAGTCTGCCTCCTGTTTCTATTGTTCTTCTAGGGCCATGGGGTATTTCTCAAGACAGTGGAATAAGGACAAAAGAGGAAAGAAAACCAACTATCTTTAAGATTTGCTGCAGTGCAAATTGCTTATTGGGTGCACATTTTGGTCACCTCTGCTTTTACATTTATACAGAGTTGAGAAAGGTGATTTGCATTCTTTTCCCAACTCCAGAAAGCTAGGATTCCTCTAAGACCGTGCTGTTCATACTCTCTTGACAGGTGGAACCCTTCAAACAAAATCATATCAAAGACATCCATAAAGTGAATAAAATCAGAATGGCTCTAAAAGTAGAGGCTGGGGGCTCGGTGTCCCCCACCAGCTTCAGTCCCCAGGGCTTGAAACCACTGCTTTAAGAGGACTACTGCTTACAGGCCTGGGTTTGTAGACCAGCTTTGGTAAGATGTCAGTACAACTTTAAACTGTTAGAGCTTTCTCAGCTTTGTGATGCCTTGTCTGATAGCTAACTAGCTAAGAAATTTAATCCAAGTACTCTCCCGATAGAAGGTCAAACAGGTAATCACTTCAGGGTTATTCAGCTGCTTTCCCTTCTTAGCATTTCATCATGAGACACAGATTGGGAAAGCATTCTGTAGATTGGAACGCAACATCCTTAGGAGGCCAGGGTTTTTCATTGAGGGGGTTCCAGCACCACTGTCTTTGTTTCTTGATTGTGTGTGTGTGTATAATTTCATTAAATGTATTTCGCTGTGTGTATATCAAGGTATATTACCATTTTATGTGTTACATATTTCATATGCTGTATATTTTTTTAGTGTCTATTTTTTGTGAAGTATCTGAATACAAAAAGATATATATATGTAAAACACCACACACCCACTACCTGGGTTAAGAAATAGAATATTACCAATATCTTAGGAGCTCCCCTGGGGAGCCCTCCCCAATTACACATACTCCGTCCAGAGTTAACCACGGTCTTGAATTTGAGATTAATCATTTCCTTGCTTTTTATTGTGTGTCTCTCTAAACAATATAGTGTTAAATTTTGCCAGTTTTTGAACGTTACATATGCTGTGTGTATTCTTTTGGGAATGGCTTCTTTCAACATTTTCTTTAAATTTGTTTTTAAGTTTTATTCAAGTAATTTCTGTATCCAACATGGGCCTCAAACTCAAGACCCCAAATCAAGAGTTGCACGCTCTTCTGACTGAGCCAGCCAATTGCCCCTCAACATTTTTTAAGAGATTTATCTATGTTGACATGCTGAATTCCCATTTTATGTTTTTTGGGGGTATGGTGGTGCATACTTTGTCTTGTCTTTTTTTTTCTCTAATTTTTTCTATTTGTTTGAAGTTTATTTTTTATGACTATTCTTTTAGTGTCTACCCTAGTAGTTCTAATGCGCATTATTAGCTTTAGAAGTTACTATCTTTGCACTTCACATTCTCTTTCCTTTGGGATTGATGGTAAGACATGTGTTAGATCCCATTCTTCCATTTCCTTGTAACCTCTCTCTCTTTTCCATCTCTGTCCCTGTGATTTGCATTCTCAATAATATCTTCAGCTATAGCTTCTAGTTTACTAATTTTCTCCTCACTTGTGCCTAATCTAATCCAGCCACTGAATTTTTTTATTTTAATTACTGTATTTCAAGTTCTGTTTTTGGTTGTTTTTCAAAAATCTGCTTGGTCATTCTTTGTCATTTTTCCCTGCTAATCTTTTGAAACTTATATTCTATTCCTCTAAGTATAATAGCCATGGTTATTTTATATTCCATCTGATTATTCCAATATCTGAAGTCTCTGGGGGTCTGTTTCATTTGTTACTCCTACTGGTTTTTCATTGTTGTTTCCGTGTGTTTTGTGTTTCCTTGCATTTTTACCCAGGAGCAATCTCTGTGGCCTGAATGGAAGTTGAGTTCTTCTGTCAGTCAAGATTGAGTTTGCCTCCGCAGGTAGACTAGAACAGTGATATTACAGAAACTTTAAATTCGTCACTTGAAATTTTTCAGATCATACAGGTATCATGAAATTGGGCCTCAAACCTATACGTCCTAGTTGTGAATTCTCAGGAGAGAGCTTTTTATTTCCCTCTACCGAGTGCCAGGGTCAAGATAGGCAAGGTTCTTTGCTATCTCCTTATGTGTGGCAGGGTTATTTCTTCTTTATCTTTATGCCATATTCCCAGCTGTATTCAGGGTCCACTATAATTAGGTTGAACCGTGTGATGCCTACAAAATTCAGCAGTGTCCTAAAGCTGGGGCAAAAAAACCCAGCAACTTTTTTTTTTTTTTAAGATTTATTTATTTGACAGAGAGAGACACAGCGAGAGAGGGAACACAAGCAGGGGGAGTGGGAGAGGGAGAAGCAGGCTCCTGGCCGAGCAGAGAGCCCGATGCGGGGCTCCATCCCAGGGCCCTGGGATCATGACCTGAGCCGAAGACAGACGCTTAACAACTGAGCCACCCAGGCGCCCGCAGCAACTTTCTAATAGACCTTGAGTAGGTCCTGGCCTTTATCCCCTTCCCCAGGAGCCCTAGAAAGTCATAAAAACTGAAGCAGAGGGGTGCGCGGGTGGCTCAGTCGTTAAGTGTCTGCTTTCAGCTCGGGTCATGATCCCAGGGTCCTAAGATCAAGCCCTGTGTTGGGCTCCCTGCTCGGCAGGAAGCCTGCTTCTCCCTCTCCCACTCCCCCTGCTTGTGTTCCTGCTCTCACTATCTCTCTGTCAAATAAATAAAATCCTAAAAAAAAAAAAAAAACTGAAGCAGAGGGTCTCTGGGGTTTTGTAGAAGCCTTGAAGACAGAGCCATTTTGGTGCTCCCCTGCCTCCCAAAGCTCAAGGTTCCTATTTCCACTTTGTTTAGGGGTCAATCTGTTAATCCCCTTAATGCCAGCCCTGAAGTCTATTTTTTATTTATTTATTTTTAAATATTTTATTTATTTATTTGACAGAGAGCACAAGTAGGCAGAGCAGCAGGCAGAGGGAGAGGGAGAAGCAGGCTCTCCGCCGAGCAGGGAGCCGGATGTGGAGCTCAATCCCAGGACCCCGGGATCATGACCTGAGCCTAAGGCAGCCACTTACCCGACTGAGCCACCCAGGCACCCCGTGAAGTTTACTTTTTAAAAACAGACTTTTTATGGGGCGCCTGGGTGGCTCAGCTCATTAGGCATCTGCCTTCGGCTCAGGTCGTGAACCCAGGGTCCTGGGATCAAGCCCCATATCCGACTCCCTGCTCAGCGGGGAGCCTACTTCTCTCCTCCCCATTTGTGCTCTCTGTCGCTATCTCTCTCTCTCAAATAAAATCTTTTTTTATTTTTTTTTTATTTTATTTTTTAGAGAGCGAGCGAGAGAGAAACAGCATGAGAGGGGAGAGGGTCAGAGGGAGAAGCAGGCTCCCCGCTGAGCCAGGAGCCCGATGTGGGACTCGATCCCAGGACCCTGGGATCATGACCTGAGCCGAAGGCAGACGCTTAACCATCTGAGCCACCCAGGTGCCCTAAAATCTTTTTTTAAACATACTTTTTATATTTGATTTAACATTTTAGTTGTTTTAATCAGAAGGGTCTGTCTCTCAGGATCTTTCTCTATACTTTGGAGAGATAGTTGATCTAATTAAGCTGAATCCTTGGCATTGTTTTTACTGCTGTTTTACAAATTCAAACATACCACCACTTAAACCCAGAGATTTTAGAATCCAGGTGCCTGTCAGATTTCTTTTTAATAGTTTCATCCTTTGATCCTGGATCTTACTTTAAATGGGAATTATTTTTTACTTTATACTTAAATTGTTTGAAGTTACCACCTGCAAATCCTTTTAAGGTCAGAGTGTGATATAGAAAATAGTTTACTGGGTTGGTGTATTGCTACAGTTATTTTAAAAACTCCTGTTGATTTGTTGTGCAGTTTTCCTCCTATAAGAATTTATTCAACCACTTGGCTTCCACACCAGGAAGTGAAGCTGCTGTCATGGAGAGATTAATTATCAGGACTGATGGAGGCCAGACAGCAGGCCAGACACCGAAGCTCCTCACCCCGCAGTTCCACAGTTCAGCTCTGGGGTTACTGACATGGGTCCGTGAGCTCCCTGAAATTGTATGCAGTGTATTACCTGTGAGTGCATGTGTGAATCTTTCTAAGGAAAGGATTTATAGTTTCATCGAGTTTGCATAATTAGAGAGTGTAAGTGGTGGTTTAAAATGAGTGAGTGGAGGGTGCCTGGGTGGCTCAGTTGGTTAAGCGACTGCCTTCGGCTCAGGTCATGATCCTGGAGTCCCGGGATCGAGTCCCACGTCGGGCTCCCTGCTCAGTGGGGGGTCTGCTTCTCCCTCTGATCCTGCCCTCTCTCATGCTCTCTCTCTCTCATTCTCTCTCTCAAATAAATAAATAAATAAAATCTTTAAAAAAAAAAAAAATAAATAAAATAAAATGAGTGAGTGGGTTTGGGTCCTACCTCAAACTTCATTTGACTTGAAAGTGGCTATTCTCATAATTAGCATAATTCTAGAGACTTTCTAAAATACAAAGATAAATTCTTAGGCCTAGAATTTAATTCTCTCTCTCTCCCCTCCACCTCTCTGGTCTCATGTTTTAAAATGATATTTATGCACTCTTCCCAGTAATTATCTCACTCATGGTTCCTTTGCCAAGAGTAACAGAGATCCCATTGATAATAACTAGTATTTACATTGTGCACATTTGTGTTCATTTTGATGAATAAACAGTAGAATCATACATCTTCCAGCCATAACGGAATTTTCTGAGTTGTTAATAGTTTCTCAACAATATAGATGGGTGAGATTCAGTTTTAGCTTTCTATTCCTTTAAGAATCATTTGTTAGAAGAGGAACGCAAATTCAGTATTATAAGGTTTTCTGCAAAGTATGCTGCTCCAGCTAGTTCCTACATAAACAGAGAGGTACCCATTTTTGTAATGAGTTTGTGGATCCGTGTGGCCTGGGGCTGGTTACACTAGCTCCCAAGTCTATAGAGGCCCACCTGGGTAGCAGTTCCTCCTTCCGAGAGCCATGCTGGGCAGTGGTTAGAGCCCAGCTCTGCAGCCTTGGGCCAGGGTGGGGATCGTCACTGCCTCTTCTGGTTGTGTGGCCTTGGGTGAGTCATTTAGCCCCTCAGTGCTTCCTTTGGATAAAACGGATGATAACATCTACATCAGTGAATGCTGTGAGATTAAACTTAAAAGCTAATACATGGAAAGAACTGAGACCCAGACCCATTATAGCTATGCAATGAATATGAGGCATTATTATTATTAGTGTGACTATTTCCTGCTGCCAAGGTCATGATCTTGGGGTCGTGGGATCAAGCCCCGCATTGGGCTCTGCACTCAGCACAGAGTCTGCTTGTCCCTCTCCCTCTCTCCTCCCCCTGCTCTTGGGTACATACCCTTTCTCTCGCTCTCTCTCTAAAATAAATAAATAAATCTTTAAGAAAAAGGCTTTAGATAGATTAAAAAAAGAGAGATACACCTAAGCTGCTTTCATACTTGAAGGGGAATTTAAAAATCATGAAAATAAAAACTAAAAATCTTCATTCCTTCACCATCAAGTACTTGGTAACCAAAAGTAGAATTTGTCTGTGAAAAGCACTGTTACAAAATTCTACTCTACGAAGATCCACAGGCTTTCTGTAAGGAACACCAAGCTAACTAGGAAACTGAAAGAAAAGTCGTTTTATACAGTCTCAACAAATGAGTTATAAATTAGTATCTTTAGCATTTTTAATCTTCTAAATGAATTTATTGTGGGGGGTAAAATATATGTAAATAATTTTCCAAAGCCGCAGATACCGTGTTAAAGTAAATCTTCCCTTCACCGCAGCCCCCCAGATGACTCTGTTCCCCCACATGACTCTCCCCAGATAAATCTGTTCCTGTTTTTTGTGCACCTTTCAGAGATAGGCCATGCATGCACCAGCATGTATGAGTACACACCCTACTGCATCTTTTTTTTTAACATAAAAGGTACTGAAACATTGTTTTCATTACTTAACTACATATTGTAGACATCCCATATTAGCATATTATAGAACTAATTCTTTCATCTCCACCCCTGATTCTAATTTTTCAAAAAGCTTATTTAAAAAACCTTCTTCCTTTGTTGAAAGTAGAGAATTGTGAAGTCAGGAGTACAATAGAAAAATGGGGGGGTGGTGCTTATGATCCATCACGGGGACCCATTTTATGCCAGCAGAACTGTCAGTATTTACCCAGAAATATTTGTTCTTTTAACAAGCCAGGTTCCCAGCTCTGGTTCCTCAAGTGTCGGTTGAGGAGTACCTACTGAATTGTTGCCAAAAGAGGGAAATGAGCTCAATGGGCGCCCATACAGCTTTGTGATTGTGCCACAAGGAAGCGGCAGGGGCCACACCCCTGATGCGAAAAGCGAGGGCTGGACCTCAATGGGCCTGGCGGGCCTGCCAGGGGAAGCTGCTGGCTCAGGGTAGCTTTTCTACTCCAGTGTTCATGGAACCTGGGTGCTCGGGCTACGGTGGGTGTTTTTCACTGTCTCTTTGTAGTAGCTAGTGGTCATGCATGTGATTAAAAAGTTGTTTTCAAGGGTAGGAAAGGAAAGGATAGGCACTGAGGGGTCTCCTGAGCCTTAGTTTTCTTCCCCAGAGACAAGGAATCCCTACTTCTGTACGCTTATAAGGATAAGTTGATCTTTTTTTCCTTACACACTGATTTTTTGCACACTTCTACTTCTTGCTTTACGTAAGTCTACTAACCTATACTCAGTAGTAAATCTTGGAGATCCTCCTATATTATGTGTACATACTGCTGCCTTATTCTTTTTAGAAACTGCCCAGTATTCCTTTACATAGCTTCACTGTTATTAGCTGCGTATGGATGGACTTTTAGGTTATTGGCTACTATAAATCATGCTGGAATAAAGATTGTTGCCCATACTGAGGTGTACACATGTTCAATTCAGGTGCTAGGTGTTGAATAATTTCCATGAAGTCATATTGTGAATCAAAAGGGAGGTCGATTCTTTTTTTTTTTTAACTCTTCATTCTGGAAAAATGTCACATATCCACCCCAGCAGACCGAAGTACTGAAGCCCCTGCAGCTGCCACTCAGCCCCAGCTCAGAGCCGAGCTTCTGTCCTCTCCTTCCCTCCCCAACATGATCGTTGTGGAAGATGCCCGAGCTATCACTGTACCTATAGATACTTCAGTCTGTTACCTCTAAAAGGTGATTTTTACCGTTAGCATACCTAATATCCAGTCAGCAAAATACTGAAATCCGTGAGTTCATAATGGCACGAAAATATTAGGGATTGCACCATGTCCATACTCTGATTCTCTCATGCCTTCTTCATTTGTTACCTAGAATACATCTCTGCAGAGAAACTTCCCTTTACCTGCTACTTGATTACCCTGAATTACATAATATTAGTAGTCATATTGTTAACTAATACTCATATTATTGGGGTGCCTGGGTGGTTCAGTCAGTTGAGTGTTCATCTCTTGATTTTAGCTCAGGTCATAATCTCAGGGTCCCAGGATCAAGCTCCATGTGCCCCAGTGTCTGGCTCTGTGCTTCGCAGGGAATCTCCTTCCCCTCTCCCTCTCCCTCTGCTCCTCCCCTGCTCTCACACTCTCTCTCTCTCAAATAAATAAATAAATTTCTAAAAACCACAAAATAGTGGCTCCTGGGTGGCCCAGTCAGTTAGGCATCTGCCTTTGGCTCAGGTCATGGTCCTGGGGTCCTGGGATTGAGCCCTGCATCGGGCTCCCTGCTCAGTGGGGAGGCTGCTTCTCCCTCTCTCTCTGTTCCTCCCCCTGCTTGTGCTCTCTCTGTCAAATAAATAAAATCTTAAAAAAAGAAATAAAAATCTTAAAAGAATTAAAAACCACAAAATAATATATTATTATTCTGAAACCATTATACCTACTATAGGATGAAGGAAATTATTATGTTACTATTGCTAGGAACTAAGATTTTCACTAAGAGAAGAGTTACAACAATGTAATATCAAAGAAGTAAAAATTGTATAGTCCTAGGAAATAGCATAATTTATTAAAGACTTATTTATAATTTGAGAGAGAGAGGGGAGGGGCCAAGGGAGAGGGGAAGCAGACTCCCTGCTGAGCGCAGAGCCAGCACACACAGGGCTTCATCACAGGACCCTGAGATCATGACCTGAGCTGAAATCAAGAGTTGGACACTCAACCGACTAAGGCATCCAGTCATCCCAATGATATATTATTAACAATAATATATTATTAACTATATTATTAACAATATGACTACTAATTTTTTTTTTTTACAGTTCTTTTTGTCCTTAGATTTCATTTCTAGTCCTTCTGGGATGCACCAATTACTGTTTTCAGGTCACCTGAGATGATTCTTTTTAAGTTATGTTTATTTAATTTTGCTTTTGTACTTAAGGATAAAATAATTACATGGCCCCAAAGTCAAGTACACAAAGCAAGGTATGTTCCAAGAAGTCTAGCTTCTCGCCCTGTCCACCCTGTCCTTACCTCACCCTCACCCTGTTTATCCCCCTAAGTGTGCGTGCATGTGTGTGTGCATATGTGCATGTTTAATAAAAGTAAAGACATCTGTGTATTCCTAGGCCCCCTGTTTCTTGAAAAATGGGAGGCCATCACACACTTGATTGCACCTTGCATTTTTCTTTAACAGTTTCTCTTGGAGCCCATTCCGTGGCAGTATTTGAGTTCCTCTTGCCCTTTTCCAGCTCTATGATCCTCCAGGGTGGGATGTATTACTTTATTCAACCAGTTAGTTCTCTGCCAGTGGACACTGGGGCAGTTCCCAGCCCGTGCTTTCATGGTAGTGTGGTCGTAAGCAACTGGCACATTCATCTTTCCAAGTTGCTGGCCCAGTGTCTTTGGATAGGTCCACAGAAGAGGTATTGCTGGCTCCAAGGGTAAATCTGTATGCTTTCTGTTAAGTTTGATATATTAATTTGCCAACCTACCTTCCAACAACAGTGTTTGAGAGTAGACTGGTTCACTCAAAATGCACATTTGTAAGACTGGTACCCAATTTGGTGTCCCTGTGTGTTACCAGTGTCCTGGCTTGACCCTTGAGGCCCTGGTTAGTAGCTGGTCACAGGAGCCCGGGCTCACTGACCAGGCACAGACAAGGAAGGGATGGGACTATGCTGAGTTAGAACCAGGAACCGGGGCCATTTTGATGCCAAGTGTCCCTTGGTCTTTCATTTCTTCTGTATTCTTCTAGGTCATTTCTTTGGATTTATGAGGACATATCTGTATTTGCGAATGTGTACATGCCTAGACGTGTCCGACATCAAGTTTCAATAACCCATCAGTAAGTGCCTTTTGATTACAGGTCAACACACCCTCAGTTCCTTCCTTCAAAGACAGATATTTATTGAAAGGCTGATAAGTCCTAAGTGGACATTAGAGGTGTCAGAACAATCTCTTCACCCTTGCTGGCTACAGGGTTATTTCCACGAGGGTGAAACTGGAAATGATTAGAAAACAACAGAGCCTCCCCACAGGTGATGCAGATGGGAATTTCAGGCTGAGGAAGGGATGCATCCCTGGGCTCAAGTATCCCTTTTTCTCTCAGATCTACTTTGGGAGACTGTTGCTCACAGTTAAATATTCCCCAACTTTTTTTTTTAAGATTTATTTATTTGACACAGAGAGAGAGAGAGACAGCTAGAGAGGGAACACAAGCAGGGGGAGTGGAAGAGGGAGAAGCAGGCTCCCAGCTGAGCAGGGAGCCCGATGCAGGGCTCGATCCCAGGACCCTGGGATCATGACCTGAGCC
>NC_138381.1:74457194-74476452 GCF_054177405.1 Leptonychotes weddellii
CTTAATGACTGAGCCACCCAGGCGCCCCCCCAACTTTTCAAAAAGATGTTATTTATTTATTTATTGGAAGGGAGGGGCAGAGGGAGAGAATCTCAAGTAGACTCCACATTGAGCGTGGAACTCAACGCAGGGCTCCATCTCACAACCCTGAGATCATGACCTGAGCCAAAATCAAGAGTTGGACACTTAACTGACTGAGGCACCCAGGTACCCCGATAGTCCCCAACTGTTTAGACAGTACGGTTGCCTCTCTAACTTGCTCCCCATTCTCTCCTGGTATATGGAGGGGAAAGTTGAGTGGAATTAACCCACTACTCCTTGGCAGAGACATTGGTTTAGCACTGGTCAGCCCAGCCCGAGCCACCTAGCACCCAGTGTTCCCCTGGTCAGAGTGTGTTCAGAGATGGAAAGACAATCCAGATTGACCTAATCAAAACAGAAGGAAGCCCAGGACCATCCTTTGACTGGGGAGTGGGGGCAGCACCAAGAAGGCCCCGCTCCTCTAGAAGTGATGGTATGCCAATGTTAAGCCTACAACTGCTACATTTTGCAACAAGGGATGAAAACTAGCCTGGGGAGAAAACCAACCCAAGGGAACTAGCAGGGCCAAGAGAATAGCAAACAGCCAAAGTCTTGATCAGACCGTACCTGAAACCTATCCTACTACTGGACTAGTTCAGTAAAGAGACAAATTCCCTTTATTATATAGGTCAGTTTGAATGAGTTTTCTGTTACTTGTAGCCAAAATGGGCTTCTTATGTTTTCCATCAACTTAGTGATAGGGAAAAAAGCAGCTTCTCAATAAAATGGTTTAAAATTACTATCAAATATCAACAGTTGTATCACTCAAGTACCTATATCTTTGTGTTTCCCAGGAAAAATCTTCACAGATCACCTTTGTGATCCAGCCCAGCCCACACCTTCTGGTGGCAGATGGGGTGGAATTGTATGGGAGGTCATTTTAATGGGCTCCTTTCCCCGCTGCTTCCTTCTCCGAGAGCAGAGGAGTGAATTCCCCCACGCTGACAGGCACTGAGCACCTTCCAGTGCTTTTGTAATCCCTCTAGATAAGCAATCAGAGCCTAAAGTTGGAGGGTGCGGAGAAGAAACAGTGCACCAGCACGAACTGGTGTGGCTCAAGAAACTGGACGTTGCTGGCCAGAGCCCAAGGAAAGACCCTGCACAAGCTGGGTGATGCCCATGTTCTGTTTGGCGCAAAACCTGGTGCCCGTCCTGATGTCGGCCCCCATCCCTCCCCCCTCACTGTGAGTGCCAGGCTCCATGCTGAGCCCTACTACAAGGTAGGTACTCTGATCCCCGCTTTGCTGAATAATGAGGAACCTGAGGCAGATTGTTATTACTAAGGCAAACGATACATTTTTTAAAATGAAATGTTAGCCCAGCACAGGAGGCACTCCGTAAATAGGCATCAAGTGAGTGAATGTTACCTATTTTCCTGGGGTTGCAAAAGCTGATAACTCGTTAGTGCCTTTCTTCATCCAGGGCTATTTATAGCAGCTACTCTGCACCAGGCCCTGGGGAGACAGAGGTCCTGCCCTCATGGAACTCAGTCTGGTGGGAGACACGGGCAGTGAGCCAAGAACTGAATGTCATGCGTAGGTGTGCATGAGGCAGGCATGGGGGGCGGCCTGGGAGTGTTGGGAGACCCTCCTAAGGAGCCGCCATTGTGACAGCCGAGCATGAGAAGGAACGGCTGGACCCAGCTGACGGGCACAGCATTTCAGAAAGAGGAAGAGCAGGTGCGCCCAGCCCTGAGGGAGGAGCCTGGTGTATGAGAGGAAATCAAGGCCGGCAGAGCAGGCGCGGAGTAAAGGGGTGTGGGCAGGGTGTAGAGGAGCATGGGCCAGATAGACAGGGCCTCCTGTGTTTTAATCCCAAGAGCAAGGGTCCTGAGCTTTGTGATTTAAGAAATAAGCACTTTATTCCTTAACCTGGTGGTAAAGACACGTTTGTATAGTATTCTGCATAATTATTTGAACATCTGTGATATTTCCTAACAGAGATGAGATTGTGTCAAAATTGCTGTCTGTCAGTACAGTGTGGGGAGCAGGTCTGAGGAAGACAAGAGTGCAAGAGTGGACTTGGAGAGACTGTTACAAGCAAGAGACAGTGGTGACATGGCCCAGGGTAGTCGTGGTGAAGGCAAGAGAGGGTGTACCCCCACGACATTGGGAGGCAGAATTGTAGGGCTTCACGTGAGTCATCAGGTGGGGGGTAGGGAATAATCAAGATCCTTTTTTTTTTTAAGATTTTATTTATTTATTTGACAGAGAGAGAGCACGCAAGCACAAGCAGGGGGTGTGGCAGAGAGAGAGGGAGAAGCAGACTCCCCACTGAGTGGGGAGCCCAACGTGGGGCTCGATCCCAGGACCCAGGGATCACGACCTGAGCTGAAGGCAGACGCTGAACTGCTTACCCGACAGAGCCACCCAGGGGCCCCTCAAGATCCTTTTCTAAAATGAAAAGCCATGTGCCTAACAAGAAGTTCTATTTCCACTGGAAAGACAGCAGGCATTAAAGCACAGTGCTGACTAGTGGGGACTCTGGGACAGACAGAACTGGCTTCAGATTCACCAGCAGTGACGTGAGGCAAGTCAGTCAGCCTCTCTGAGCCTCCGTTTCTCTCCTTAAACATGTCCAGCGGTTGCGAGGATTGCATAAGGGCGTGTGCACAGAAGGCATTTCCTCGCACAGTGCCAGGCGCGCGTGAAACAACCAGTCAGTGGAAGGGCTCCGTCTGGTTGTTACTGAAAATCTAGATTTCTTAACACCCAAGTTGGCGTCAGGATCTTGGTTGGATCCCAGGTCACCTGGTTCAGCCATTGGTTCTCAGACTGGGTGCCATGGGACTCCCCTGCAGTGCTTGACAGAAATACAGCGTTCCGGCCTCGCCTCCAGAGATTCTGATTTGGAAGTTGGGGCCCAGGAATGTGTGGTTTCATCGAGTTCAGTCCCAGAGTGATGCAGACACTGGGGTCCTCGGACCACACTTGTAGAGACCCTGCTCCAGGCCCTATTATAATAAAACACACCGATACTCCCCCAGCACCCCATCACCACCACCACTGCCCAGGTGGTGGTTAAAAGAGGCCTGACATCCCTGCCTCTGTTAGTTACTCTTCTGGGGGCAGCGACAGGAACACCAATCAAACTGGCTGCAGCAGAAAGGGAATTTATTGGCCTGTGCAACTCACATGTGCAGGCTAGCTCTGCTCCTGTCTGCGTTGGCCTGACCCCCAGGCAAGCCTTCTCCACATGCTGCCCCCCAGGCCCAGGCTCACCCATCCTTGCAAATGGCAGTCCCAGCGGAGGAATTGTCAGCAAAGGGGCCCAGCCAGAGCCTCCCATGGAGCCCCACTGGCCTGGTTGGGTCAGCCACTCTCGAACCGCTTGGGTTGAAATTAGGGGACAGCTGACGTCACCAGAAGAGGGGGGACAGGTGCCGAGCAGGAAGAAACTGAAGATGGCCACCACACTCCAAAGGGGAGCTCCGATGATAAATATCCCTACAAACAGCTCTCGCAGGCGTGAGCGCCCAATGGCCAGGGATGGTCAGGCTGTGGCCAGAGAGCACTTTGTAAGGTGCTGCCCCGAGAAAGGAAGTTTTCTTCCAAACAGTTCTCAAGCCTTCCAACCTCGGCTCCCAGAATGTCCTTCTTCCTCCTTTTCCTAACCCAGGACACCCAGCTTCACGATCGCTGTCCCCGAGAAGCCTCCTCCCTCAGCTGCCCTGTGGCTTTGCCCTCTGCGTGCCTGTAACTGTAGCTCCCAGAGGCAGGGTGGGCTCAAGTCCTGCCCTGCCCCTTCCTAGCTGGGTGTCCTTGGACAAGGGACTTCCTTCTCTGAGCTCTGTTTCTCTCATCTGTCTGGTACCTGGCCGTTTCCTGAAGCGCTCTCTGCACTTCCTCAACCATCAGAGACTTTTTCTGTGGGGCACACGATGCCCTAAATAAAAGGTACGTTTCTCGTGGTCCCTGGCAGCTGGGTGTCCCAGGACTAAGGGCTCCCCATGGGATGGGAGCCGCAGTGTCAGAGGCTGTCTGAAGGGATGGCTGGCATGCATCTGTCGTCTCTTGCTGGCGCACACCCTCAGTCCTGCTGCCTGAGATGCACACACTGCCACCTTTGACCCGGAGGGAAGGCCCTGGGAGTGGCAGAGCGGTGACCCCAAGCCACTCAATAGAACAGAGCCACCGTACCTGCCCCGCAAGTCAGGCCTCCAGCCTTTGGCATGAGAAGTAACTTCTGGTTTGTTTGAGCCATGATAATTTGGGGCGCTCTCTTACAGCAGAACGTCACCCGAACTCAGAGTCCTTGCCTCCCAGGGGTTGTTGTGGAGATTAAATGAGAGGATGTGGTTAAGAGGCCTGGCACGGGGCCCGATGCACAGTAGGCACTCCCTCGAGCGGGTGGCTGTTCTGTCCTCCCAGTTATTCTAACCGTCCACTTCGTTGTGCTCACGTACATGAGCGGGTTGTTGGCCATCTGCCTCCCGCCTTGGGGCGGGCACCTTCACGCCAGGGGCTTTGTCTTCTCTCTCTCTCTCCCTCAGCTCTGGCCTGGTTCCTTGGATGCCAACGACAGAAACCAGCTCCGGCTGATTATTGGCAGACCGCGAGGCTCCCACAGGCTGGCAGGGGAGGCCGAGACCCAGGCTTGGCACAGACAGGCACCCGCAGCCACAGAGCGGCTGCACTGCAGATCCCACCCTGATGGGAGCAGATGCCAACTGTTTGAGGTCTCCCCGCGTCTCTCCCCCTAGGCCCCGTTTGGGCCACATGCCCACCTCTCAAAAGAGGGGACACCTTGGTGAACACTTCCACCGGACCGGACCCAACAGGACTAAGTTCAGTCCCCAAACGGAAAGTGAAATGGCCACTGAGCAGTAAACGTCCCAAGTATGGACGGGGTCTGGATGCTCCTGGAAGTGAGGAACAAAGACCCTGACCCAAACACGAGTAAACTGTATCGCCTCTCAAAAACGGACGTCTGCACGTGGCTGCTCGGGGTGAGTGGATGGGTGGATGGTCAGCGGCAGCATCCCTGGGGCCCAGGTACTTTCCAGCCTGGGCTCCGCCCTCCAGCTGCGAGCAGGAGCTCCAGACCTGAGGAGGAGGAAGAGAGGAAGGCCCCTCCTGGAAAGAGGACAATTCCCAGAGGCCCCAGCACACATTCCCCCAGGTCTCACTGGCCAGAGCACTGCGCCACACGCCCTTTCTGGAAACATAATGGCAAGGACAGATGGAATCACCAAAATGGGTTTGGACTAACCTCCTGAGTGGAAAGAAGTTGGGGGTCAATCCCAGGTCTCCCTCTGTGCCAATGTGGGACCCATCTGGTCGAACCTGCTCCAACTGGCCAGGAAGGCTGAACCACATTGTTGAGTATTTTCCATGAGTAACCAGCAGGTGGGACAAGGCAGTGCTGTTCAATCCTTTAGTTTGAGGTTCTGCTCACCAGCGTGAGCGTCAGAATATACTTCCAGGGTCCTGTGCCTTCGTCTTTCCAACGTTAAGCCTCACCCTCGTCAACAGGCAGGGAAGATTCCAGAAGCCTGGAGAACTTGGCTCACAAACATTAGCACCCCTGCTCCTGGGCAGGCAGATAAGGAGTCCATCGAGAGCCCCGCCATGGAGCAGGCTTCCTGATCCAGCTCGGCTGCTCACCAGCTGCATGGCCTTGTACTTAACCTTCAGAGACTCTGTCTTCTCCATGGAGTGGGGACAAGATGCTCAGCACACCTTAGCCCGACATTCTTCTATTCTAGGGACCATCTAGGCTAGGGGCTCTGTGTGGGCCCTGCCAGACCTCCCACTGTTGTCCCCTCTCTCGGCTCCCTTTCGTGAGCAGCCACTGTTCCCGGTGGTTCCTGTGTCTCTTCTCCATGTCCCTCCTTCTCTGCACTGTCCCTCCCTGTCGGCCCACTCTCCTCAGCTTCTGACACGCTCACACTTCTGTCTTCCTGGACCACTGGCCTCCTGGCCTCCAGGACCCACACGCCTTTGGCTTTTCCTTCTTCCTCCGGTTACCCTTTGTGGTCCCTCTGCAGGCTCCTCCTCACCTGCTCAACCTCTAGCTCAGCACTGGGCCCTTTGTCCACACCCCGGGGTCAGCCTGGCTCCGGGTTTTCAGCACCAGCTCTGTGCTGATGACCACCTCAAAGAAAAACCCCATGTGTTTCTCCACGTTCCATACTTTTGTTTCAACAAACGTGTGGGTTTTCCACACCCAGGAGTTCCAACACTAACTGCCTGGAGTTAGTGCAGACCCCACAGGTTAAGTGCTGTCCCACAAGATCCTGCAACCCCACCCCCCACCACTTCAGACACCATTTGAAAGTCCAGGTTTTCACCTGGGCCTCTTATAAATCAGAGGTTCCCATGACCCCTCCTCGGGTTCGATAACTTGCTAGGATGGCTCACAGAACTCAGGAAAACGGTTTACTTGTAATTAAGGATTTATTCTAGGACCCAACACACAGACAGATGGAAGTGATGCACAGGGCAAGGTATTAGGGGGTGGTGTGCAGAGCTTCCAGGCCCTCTCCAAGCATATCATCTTCCCAGCACCTCCACCTGTTCGCCTGTCAGGAAACTCAACTCTTCCACTTAGAGTTTTGACTGGAGACTCCACTGTGCACGCACAGTTGATTCAATCCCTGGCCACTGGTGACTCATGCAGCCTCCAGCCCCTCTCCCCTCCCCCAGAGGCTGGGCGGGGGTGGGAGGAAGGCAGGGTAGAGATGGGACTGAAAGTTCCAGCCCCTGGCAGCCAGCCCCCCATTCTTGGGGGGCTTTCCAAAAGTCACCTCATTCACATACACTCAGGTGTGTTGGAAAGGGGCTTGTTATGAATAACAACAGATGCTCCTTTCATCTTTATCACTCTGGAGGCTTTTCAGGAGCTGGGGACAAAAAACAACTATAAGTTGCTCCTAGTACTCTTACCACTTAGGAAATTACAAGGGTTTTAGGCGCTCTGGTCAGGAGCCATGGACGAAGACCAAAATATCTATTTCTTCTATCACAACATCACACCCCAAACCCCTCTGCCAAGTTCCAGACTCAAATCCTACTGTCCACATGACGCCTCCACTTCGACAGTTCAAATGTGATCACAAACAGCTGGGATGTCCCCTCCCAGACTTTTCCGTCCCAGCAAACACTCGGGCGTTGCACACTCAGGCGCCTCCCCCTCCACGTCCAGTCCACACGTGGTCCCGGTCAGTCCCATATCCGGTATCTGTTTTACCTCCCGAATCTGTGCCCATTTTTCCGTTCCTCCTCCCAGCACACTAGTCCCAGCCATTATCTGGCCTGCACTCCCACTTCTGCCTTCCCCGAGATCTACTCCCGAACCAGCCACCAGAATTACCTCAGGAAAAGCGAACTGTATCAATGGATGAAAGAATAAGCAAACTATGGCACCACCACACAACGGAATATTCAGCCATAACAGGAATGAAGTACTGATCCATGCCACAACATGAAGGAACCTCAAAAACATGCTGAGTGAAAGAAGCCAGTCGCAAAAGGCCACATACTGTATGACTCTGTATATAGAAATGTCCAGAACAGACAAATCCATAGAGACAGAAAGCAGGTCAGTGGGACCTTTGGGCTGGAGGGGAGTGGGGATGGAGACCAACTCTTTAATGGGCACCAGGTGTCCTTCTGAGATGACAGAAAAGTTCTGGAACTGAGTAGTGGTGAGCGCTGTCCAACATTGTGAATGTACCGAATGCCACTGACTGTGTACTTTATAATGGTTATGTTATGTGTATTTTACCACAATAATTTAAAAATCAAACTGTGTCCCTCCCCTGCTTAAAATTCCCATGGCTTCTTGCACTTCACCTGAACTCCAGTGCTTCCTGTTGGCCCCTGCTCTCCTCTCTGACCTACTTCTCACCACTCTCTGCCCCTCCTACCATGTTGGGATAATTCTGGCCTCCTTTTGGTTTCTCACCAAGCCAGGCTCTTTCCCACCTCGGGCCCTTTGCACATACTGTTCCCACTGCTTAGAAGGCTTTCCCCTCCCTTCATGATTGGCTCTACCTCAGTTTTGAGTGTTAATTTAAATGCCACAGAGAGGCCTTCCCCAACCATCCTACCTCAGTGGGACCTCCTCTCTCCCCACCACTGTTAATTCTCTGCCATAACCCCCTGGTTATTTCTTTCATAATACCACCATTGGGTCTTTGTGTGCCTCCCTACAGAGAGTAAGTTCCATGAGAGGAGGTGGGCTCTGTCTGTCTCATTCACCTCTGTGTTCTCAGTGCCCAGCATATAGTTGGCACTCAGACGCTATTTGCTCAATTAATGAAAGATCACCCACCTAGCAAGGGAAGGGATGGAGGCAGGATTTAAACCCAGGTCTCTTTGGTGCCAACTCTTCTGTTCTTTCTACTCCTCCACGTGATTCTGAACTATGTATGAAGCAGAAGCTTGAACCAAGTATCAGAGAAGGGGGTCAGAGTTAGCCATGACCTCTAATGTAGCTACATGATCACATACAGGTATGCCAGCCTTGTGTGGCTGTCACCTCCTCTAGATTAATCACATCTGCTGGCGAAGCAGCCTCTGGACCCAGACGGCAGATGTAACTCTGGAAAATCCAAAGAGGGCCCCAGCTGAAATCTCATGGACTTCTTTCTGTTTCCTCGCATTCTCCTCAAGCCAGGACCTCACATCGCCCTAGAAAGGGAAGCAGTCAACTGTAGCAGCTGAAAACACTGGCTTGGAGGAACCAAAACCAGCAGAGGCAGCCCCCTCTCTTCCACTGGGTCAAGCCAGAATGAGCCCATGCCCTGGCCCAGTGCCCGCTCCCCTGGGGCACAAGCAGACCAGATCCAAGGGCTGTGCTCTGACCTTCCTCAGAATGCTCCATGAACATCAAAAGGCGGACACCAAAAAGCTCCTGGGACAGTGACAGACTCGTCCTTGAGCAAGCTGGGCTTACTGCTTGATAAGAAAGGTGCAGTGGGGCAGGAAATCCCTTGTGCAAGAGGACTGCGTTGGCATTTCTCAAACCAGAGAACAAGCCCTTCCTCTAAAGCGGGAGTTTCTACTCCTTTTTTGTAACATGGGTCCTCTTCTCGGGGGGAATGTTTTTAAATGTATAATATAGAATGCCTTGCATTACAAAAGACCCATTATCTTGAAATGCCGTTGTTGAATTATTTTTTAAATTGTCATAAATATATGAGAACTAACAGCTGGTTTAATAACTACAGTAATTTTGAAGCAGGGGTGAGTATAAGCTATATTTTAAGGTATCTGCAATAACTGTCTTGTGATTTGAAGACATCTGTGATCTCGACTGATGACAAAGCCGTGGGTCCTGCTTATATGGGCTGTTACCTGCATTCATCATGGAAGGAAATGCTCAGTTTCAGTTAATGAAAATAAAGTAATTTTTCCCATCCTAAATGACCAGCCTTAGACTCTCTGGACCATAGAGAAACATGCCCGAGCCTTGCCTCCCCAACTCACAGGGGAGCTCTCTGAGGACGGAGCTGCTCCTTCATCTTCTATTAAGTGTCTGGAAAGGGCCTGCCTACCACATGGCAGGCATCCAACATGACCCTTTGAGTCTCTTGGATCTTCTAGGCAGATAATCACATAGATCGCAGATGAGAGATTTTCTCTTTTCAGTCTTGGTCCTTCTCGCTTCCTTTCTTGTCTCACCGAATTAGCTGGGCTCTTCTGTACACTGTTGAATAGAAGCAGTGACGGTGGGCACCCTTATCTTATTACACTCCATATTGACTTACTAATTTATTCAGTAGAGCTATAAAGCACCTACTATGTGCCAGATGTGACAAAATTGAGACCTTTTCCTGTCCAACTGAGAAGACTGAGCAGTAGAGGCATTCTGTGGACAGAAATACTGAGAACATCACTAAATTCTCCCTACTTGCTAACCTGCTCTCTTAGGATCCTGATTCCTCAAAAGTATGGAAATAGGTCCCTGCTGGTGGTCCCAGTCTCCAGGGCACCGGTAAGGTTGGCAGGTGTGGGCTGTCCCAGGCCCACGGCAGGGCAGGGCAAGGAGGCAGCACACGGGAAGGATGATGACAGATGCCTCCAGCAGGGGTCTGCTAGAAGATCAGGCCAGGGACGTGGTTTGAGCCTTGCCCTCTTAGGGCCTGTTGAGGCCACCACCTGTCTGCACTAAGCTGGTAACTACAGGCAGGAGCAATTGTTAAAGCCAACGGCAAGAGGGTTGCAGCTTTGGGGTGGGCAATTAGGGGAGGAGATACCTGATACCTGTTCTCTCCACCTCTTCCCACTCCTGAGGGAGTGGATGCAGAGACCAGACCAGTGCACACATCCTCTCCACTCTGTCCAGCTGACACTGGTAGGGGAGGGACATTTTTAATCAAATATAAGATTGACATTTAAAATGGACCAGACTAGGGGTGCCTGGGTGGCGAAGTCGGATAAGGGTCCAACTCTTAGTTTCGGCTCGGGTCATGATCTCAGGGTTGTGAGACTGAGAGTCTGCTTGAGATTCTCTCGCCCTCTGCTCTCTCCCCACCACCCTCAAATAAATAAATATTTTTTAAAAAATAAAATGGATCAGACTATGGCTTAAGGACTGGAATAAGAATGTTGCAGTAACAAAATGTGACTGAGAAGTCAGATGAGACTGAGATGTTGTTTGTTTTTTTTTAAAGAGAGGGAGACTGAGCGTGGGGGTTGGGGAGAGGGAGAGAGAGAATCCTCAAGCAGACTCCCTGCTGAGCGCAGAGCCAGACACACACGGGGCTTGATCCCAGAACCCTGAGATCGTGACCTGAGCCAAAATCAAGAGTCCAATGCACAACCAACTGAGCCACCCAGGCTCCCCCAGACTGAGATGTTTTTAAGAAAGCCTACTGCCCTACAGGAGGTGTGTGGGGGGCGGGGGGCAGGATTGGGAAAAGCAGACTTGGTGGAAGCCAATGGAAACATTACCGCTGTGATAGGCAGACAATAGGCCCCAGAGATGTCCCCATCCTACCCCCCAGGACCTGTGAATATGCTACCATACCTGGCGAAAGGGACTTTGCAGGTGTGATGAAGTCAAGGCTGTAGAGAGGGGGAGAGGAGCCTCGGTTATCCAGGTGGGCCCAGTGTCATCGCAAGGGTCTTTTCAGGAGGGAGGGAGAAGGGTCAGTTCTAGAGGAGATGAAAGCAGAGGTGAGAGGGAAGCCACCAGCAGCTGAGGAATGCAGGCTGCCTCTGTCAGCTCCAAAAGGCAAGGATCCCCCTGGAGCCTCCAGAAGGAACAAAGCCCTGCCAACACCTCGATTTTAGCCCTATTAAGACCATTTAGACTACTGACCTCCAGAGCCCTAAGATAACAAATTTGTGTTTTAAGCCACTGGGTTTTCGGTAACCTGTTAGAGCAGCAATAGCGAACTAAGACAGCCCCCAGGATGGAGACTCCTCCCGCCCCCCAACTAAACCAGAAGCAGGGAGATGTGTAGGAGAGGCCCTCCACCCTGAGGTTTGGGACAAATGGTCTTTTTAGGAAGACAGAGGCTAACGGAAACGGATTCCCGGACAGTGCCAGAAATGAAGCGTGAGCAGAGTGCTGGGGAAGCCCCCGGAGGAGAGGGACGGTGAAGCTGGGCCTGGAAGGTAAGGAGGAGTCAGCCCGAGCAAGGGGGCTCAGCCTCCAGGCGGGAAGGCTCGTTCCTCTAGCGCAGAGACCTCCTCCCCCCATTCCGGGGTGGCCTGCGGGCTTCAAGGTTGGCCATCCCTTTAGGACATTCTGCCCGCTCTCCAACCTCTGCCGGGCAGATACAGTGCAGGGGACACGCAAAGCCACGCAGAGCCACCCCTAAGTGAACAGGACGGAGTGCCGCCGGACATCAGGCCCAGCTTCCCGGGCGTGTGTGGTGGGGAGGGGAGTGGATCCGCCCCCACTCCGTCCCGCAGGAGGAAGGAAGTGGTTCCCTCCTCCCACCCCTTCCCTCAGGCTAGCCGGGGACAGGATTCTCGTGATTCGCGATTGGCTCCCAAGGGCGGGACCTTTGTCCATCTGCGGGAGCGCAGGAGGCCCAGGCCAGGCTCCGGGCCTGCGGAGCGGGAGGGGGCGGGGGAGGGGGCCAGCCAGAGACCAACAGGGACACAGACAGGCCAGGGCAAGGGCGCTGAGACAGGCAAGAGCCCGGGACCGTGGCGCGGGCAGGGTTAGAGGGCGGCCCGGGGGGCGGGGCGGGGAGGAAGGGGCGGGCGGGGCGGGCGCCGAGCTCGCAGTTGCTGCGGTGGCCGCCGGCGGGAGGGTCGCAGGGTAAGTGCTCCCCGGCTGTTAGCGCGCCGCCCCTATCCCGACCCCTCCGGGGAACGGACCCTCACCCCCGCCTCGGGCCCTCCCCCGCCGCCCCCCGTTGCCCTCTGTTTCAGCGTCTAACAGCGCCGGCCAGCGCGGGCAGACTGGGACCCCCCCCACCCGGGGACCCCCTGCCCTGTCCAGGGCGTACTAGAGTCAGGTGGAGGGGCAGGACAGGAGGCGCCGTGCCACAGGTCTTGGAGGGAAGCCCCTCTTGGCCTCAGTTACCTCCCCTTGAAAACGGGAGCGTTGAGAAGCATTTGAATGGCGGGCTTAACCTGGAGACAGGTGCCTTCATCACCCGCTGAGCGCAGCAACAGGTGAGGTAAATACCAACTTTGTCTCCCTCTTACAGGTGAAGAAACCAAATCTCGGGCCAAGCCACTTGCCTTGGGTCACCTAGCCAAAGGAGGCAGAGCCAGAACTTACACCCAGGTCTGTGTGAACCCCTAAAACCTTTTATCCATCATCCCTGCCACCCCCCCCCCCCGCCCCGGGGAGACTGCAGGGGGAGAAGTGAGGATAAAGGTAGTACTGGGTATCCCAGGAGGAGGCTGAAATGAGCCATCCTCAAGGGCAGCAAATCCTTCACCTGGGGGGCCACGTCTGCCTTTGGCTCCGGTTATGGTCCTGGGCTCCTGGGATCGAGCCCTGCATCCAGCTCCCTGCTCAGCGGAAGCCTGCTTCTCCCTCTCCTACTCTCCCTGCTTGTTTTCCCTCTCTCGCTGTGTCTCTGTCAAATAAATAAATAAAATCTTAAGAAAAAAAAAATCCTTCACCTGGGAATACTTTTAAACACTCAGGTCTTGGGGCGCGTGGGTGGCTCAGTCGTTAAGCATCTGCCTTCGGCTCGGGTCATGATCCCAGGGTCCTGGGATCGAGCCCTGCGTCGGGCTCCCTGCTCGGCGGGAAGCCTGCTTCTCCCTCTCCCACTCCCCCTGCTTGTGTTCCCTCTCTTGCTGTGTCTCTCTCTGTCAAATGGATAAATAAAATCTTAAAAAAAATAAAAATAAAAAAATAAGCGTATCTTGGGGCAAGGTGTGCTGAGGAATGAGAATGGTGGGTTGGGGACAGGTGCAACTCCAGGACACAGAGGTACAGCCGGCGCGTGGGAACTTCCAGATCTCTAGGCAGCACCTCTGCTGGGTGCAGGGGCTTTTGCAGGCTTAGCCATAGGACTTCACCTCTCCATACCTCCATTCCCTTAACTGTCCCATGGGGTTAAGCATGGTACTTACCTCACAGCATTGCTGAGATGAAGTGAGATGCTTGGTATAAAGGCTTAGCCCAGCTCCTGGCTCAAGGTTACTACGGAGCTCTGCCCCACCCACACCCCAGCTCCTTCCAGCCCCTCTGAAAGCACTCCTCTGTCCCAGACACCTTTAACCTCAGGTCAGTCAGGGCTATCTGAGATCTGCAGTATTTCCGGACAGCCCCACCAGCAGCTGGAAGCTTCTTGAGTAAGACCAAGCGTAGCAGCAGCAACTTCTCACACTCTTGAGTCCCTGGGGGAAAGACTAGTAGGAGCAGCGCTTTGAAAATCTTTGGGCTGAGGCTTGCACAATTCCAGAACCACTCTGCAGTCCCCAAGCCCTCCGTGATCACTGGTTTAAGCAAGAAGGAGGAAGCCCACACTCTTACAGCCCCAAAACCTGCTCCTCCTCTCATCCCCCACATCTAAGCCCACAGCAGCTTCTACTCCTCTGCATGTTCTGAATCTGGCCATTCCTCTGCATCGCCACCATCTTTTGCCTCCTCTTGGCCTCCCTGCCACCACCCTTGACCCCCAGATCTTCAGCGTTGCCTCCCAAGCCCTCTGTGAGATCAGACTCTTGTCTCCTGCCACCATTCTCCCACTGCATGTTCCCTGTAGACACACTGACCTCCTCTTTCTTCCTTGGACTTGCTGAGGTTTGGTGGAGGGGAGTTGCCCTCCTAGGGCCTGTGTACGTGGTCTTCCTTCTCCAGAGAATGCTCTTCTTGGCCATCTTCTTGTGATTTACCTCTTTGCAATTCAGGGACCACTGTCCAAGTTGCCTTCTGGAGTCTTCCCTGACCACTACACCCACAGGACCCACACTCGCCTGCTCTCTTACTGCATTACTCTTTCTCTTTCTTCCCATGCTTAGGCTCAGGGGATGTTACCTTACTTACGTTCCTTGTTTGTCTACCCAGCTAAAGTATCCATCTAGCAGGGTTCTGACCTTTTTCTTCGTTACTTCGGGTTCCCCCAGAACCCAGCACAGTGCCTGGCACGTAGTAAATGTTCCAATTATGTTTTACAGTTGCCAGTGGTGTGCACAACCATCAGGGTTCTACTTGTCATTGCTTAACAGCCTTCTTTCTGTATAGAAAAGATATATATATATATACACACACACACATAGACCTCAGAATTGTCATTCCTTCTAACAGCCCACTGCCTTCCGCAGCTGTTCTCTGAAGTGGGGCTTATGGGGTCTTTCCAGGTTCTAGCCATCATATCCAAATTAGCTTGTCCACATTGTACCTGTAATTTGCTACGAAATGATTTGAGATAATAGTTCCCAAACTGATGTGTTCAAGTCAAGAGTATGATTATTTTGAAGGCACTTGCCACCTAGCACCCGAAGGCTGTTGAAGAAAAACAATGCCTGGCGGTATGTGCAAGTTTCCCTACAGCCTCACAAGCACTGAGTTTTAACACTTTTGTCTAGTTTAATGGAAAGGTCATGTATGTATCTTTAAATTTTCTGTTGCTTGAATTAGTGAAGCTGGGTGTTTTTCTATAAATGTGCTCGTTCTATTTCCTGTCTTGTGGAAGGAAATCTCCAGGGCACCTTAATTGTTCCCTTCACCTTTGCTTGTGCTAAAGGTTCCACTTGAGACTGTCTCATGAGAGCAGGGTGAGGGCCCCCAGGGGCTAGAACAGGAACACACTGAGCTGAACTCTGCTGGTTGCAGAAACTGTTCTGCCAGTCAACCAGCAAGAAACCCTTTGAGAGTCCCTTGTGCCCGCAGCATGGTACTGAGGAGAGAAAGAACTTTTTTTTTAAGTCTTTGTGAATAATTTTCTCAAAATGATAATTTTTTCTTAAATTATAAAAGCACACAGTGTGTAGGGTTACTCATTGGAACATTGGGGCAGCAAAAGTTTGGGAAATAATCTAAATTCTGATCACTAGCGAGACTACACACATTCCTACAGGGAAACCTTGTGGAGTCATTCCAAGGAGTGCACCTGATCTAGCACGTACTGATCCAGAACAATTGGAAATACTGTATTAGTCTCTGATGGCTGCTATAACAAATTACCACAAATTGGATGGCTTAAATCAACATAAATTTGTTACCTTACAGTGCTGGGGATCAGACATCCAAAATCCATCTCCGTGGGCCAACATCGAGGTGTTGGCAGGGCTGCATTCCTTTTGGAGGCTCTAGGGGAGAACCTGTTTCCTTTCCAACTTTTAGAGGCTGTCCACGTTCCTTGGATTGTAATCCCTTCCCTCCAACTTCCGCTTCTGTACTCACATATCCTTCTGTCTCTGATTCTCCTGCTCTACTCATAAAGACCCTTCTGATTACATTGGGCCCACCTAGATAATCCCCATCTTGGGATCCTTCATTGAATCTCATCTGCAAAGTCCCTTTTGCCATGTAAAGTGACATATTCACGGGTTCTGGGATTAGGACAGGTGCACCTTTAGAAGGAGGGGGGGTCATTATGGAGCCCACCACACCCTAAAGGGAAGTAAGCAAGGTTCAGAGCAGAGTGCGTGGACTCACATTTGTTGAAGTTTAAACGAGAGAAAAGGAGTAAATATGGATGTGCTTGCGAAGGCATAGGATACCCCTGAAGGCCAAATAGGAAACTGCTAAGAGTGGCTGCTTCTGGGAAGAATGGGTAGAAAGGAGGCTTACTAGTCATAGTATATCTTTTTGAATTGTTTCAGTTTTTTAGTACATGCCTATGTCACCTACATTAAAAATAAATTTTAAGAAGTAACACTCGTTGTAAAAGGTCAGACCTTCCAGAAGTGAAGGAAAATACCTACAAAAATCAGTCCCCCAGATCACTCCCTTTTTGTCCAGCAATAATCACTGTAAAGAGTTTGGCTATATCCTTACAGACTTATTTTTAAAAATGCATATGTAGGGGCACCTGGGTGGCTCAGTCGTTAAACGTCTGCCTTCGGCTCAGGTCATGATCCCAGGGTCCTGGGATCGAGCCCCACATCCGGCTCCCTACTCCGCGGGAAGCCTGCTTCTCCCTCTCCCGCTCCCCCTGCTTGTGTTCCTCCTCTCGCTGTCTCTCTCTCTGTCAAATAAATTTAAAAAAAAAATCTTTAAAAAAAATAAAAGTGCATATGTAATTTTTCACGTAGATGGAGGTCATACTGTGTATATTATGCTGCAGTGTGAATTTTTCTTTGTTTTACTATATCGTTCACCTCCTTCCTCATCCACATACGAAGAAGATTTAACAACACTAGAGTTTCTCACTGCTCAGATATACCTAAACTGACTTAACCAGACCCTCATTGGTGGACATATAGATACTTTGCTGCTTTCCAGAGCATTCCCGATACTGTAATGTATGTCTATGTGTCTTTTTTTTTTTTTAAGTTTAAACTGGAGTGAAATTCACATAACATGAAATTAACCATTTTACAACTCTGTGAACATTTAGTGAATGTGGCATTTAGTGCATTCCCGATGTCACGTAACCACCACTTCTATCCAGAACATTTACATCAAACCAAAAGGAAGCCCTGCGTCCATTAAGCAGTCACTCCCTACCCCTCAACTCCCAGACCCTGGCAACCACCAATCGCTTTCTGTCTCTGTGGATTTGCATATTCTGGGTATTACATATAAGTGGAATCACGTAATATGTGAAGTTTTCATGTGGCTTCTTTGATTTAGTGTCATGTTTTAGGGGTTCATTCATGCTCTAGCACGGATCAGGACTTCGTTTCTTTTTATGGCTGGATGACATTCCCATTGTATGGATAGAACAGCTTTTATTTATCCATTCATCCCCTAACGGACACTTGGGCTATTTCCACCTTTTGACTATGAGTATTTGTGTATATGTATTTGAGGGCCTGTTTCCAATTCTTTTGGATATATACCAAGGGTGTGCATCCTTCTGCATACACTTTGAGCTTTATGCTATTTTCAGACACTGTTAACATAAGCAAGTTAAAAATAATTGGTAACAAAGTGTTGCAAAGCACATACTAAGATAAATGATAGCAGGACGTCAGATTTAGACAAATGTTTTCTTATTTTTCAGATCCAGAGAGGACAGGAAAATGGCCACCTGGGATGAAAAGGTAAATTAATTCTGGTGGACCAGCAGCGTTAAAGGACCTCCCCAGGCTTGAAGACAATTCTGTTTGGTGTTTCAAACAGGATAAAGGGAAAACACCTGTTTGGGCTGTTTCTGCCACACCGAAGCGTTTAGTCACAAAGGTGAAAACTATAGCAGGAATTCACAGACCTCAAGATAGCCTAATAATCTGAATCAGATCCTTCAAATCCCACCTCTGCATTTTAATAACCATGTGTCACGAGGCCCTGACCTTCACCTCGCTGAGACCTCCGTCTCCTTATCTGGAAAAGGGAGAGAAAATTATCCTTGTTCCTGAAGCCTTGTCAGGAAGAGTTGAGGAGACCGTGATCTCAAACTGCTAGGCTGATAGTCCCTAAGTGGCTTTTCCCTGCTGCCCATTTTACAGATAAAGACACTTGCTCAAGATCACACAGGTAGAAAGTGGCAGAAATAGGATCTCACCCCGGCCTGACTCCAGAGCAAATGCTTTGCCTTTTGTATCATGTGATCATCCCAAGCAACTATTAAACTCCGTCCTTGATATCTGCGGTGCAGGTTTGTTGGGCTTGGGGGGACATCTGTTGCGAAGGGTGAGGACAAGGTGGAAAGGAAATGCTGGCTTCCGTTTCTGCTGTTCCCTGGGAGGTTCCGGGGGCCTGGCAGGTAGAGCCGGAGGCTCAGGGTAGCAGCAGGGTGATCAGGGCAGGTCCAAGAAGCAGGGTCATGGGATGATAATGATGCCCCCTTTCTTTGTAAGAGTCACTTGGATTTTAGGGCTTTTTTTTTTGTTTACAGTGTGGCGGGGGGGAAATGGTCCATTCTAGATGCTACCAGTTCTGACTTCAGAAATGTTGCATCTGGGGAGAATGTTCATCTTTAAATTAAATAAAATATGGTGGCTGAGCAGTACCAATAATAACATGAACAACATCTATTAAGCGCTCACTCTGCGCCAGGCATGTGCTCAGGGCTTTCTGTGTATTTGGTTTTTTAGTCCTCACAACAACCCTGTGCATTAAAAGTACTATTATTTCTTTCCCCCTCTTACAGCTTGGGAAATTGAAGCACAGCAAGGTTTAGCAATTTGCCCAAGGCCACACAGCTGGTGAGAGGTTTGGACCCATGCTGCCTGGCTTCCATGCCCTAATTACTCACTACTGATTGTATGCTTCTCAAACACAGTCTTTCCCAAAGACAGGGTAGGTCTCCAGGGGGAAGAGCTCACCCCTGGCAGGGAGGGAGCAGGGAATGGGGATCACAGGGGCAACAAGGGCTCGTGGGGAGGATTCCTTCCCTCGGTCATTCGTGCACCTAACAAATGTTTATCAGCACCAGTTGTGTCCTGGCACGGACCACAGCTGTCAGGCTGTAGCAGGAAAGCACGGGTCCCTGCCTGCCTGTGGCTTCCTCTGGCCGAGCGACAGACCCCTGTCAAGTCCCAAAACGGAATGTGTGAAGGTGCACATGGGCAGAGCCGTAAAGGAGAGGCCGTGGTTCATGTGGGCCCCTCACTGGGGCCATTGAGATCAGAAGGGCCTCCAGACCCAACACCTGGAGGGCCGGAGCAGGGAACCAGGTACGGGGGAAGACGGA